>NC_086109.1:5165613-5502613 GCF_963921235.1 Mobula hypostoma | reverse complement strand
TCGAGTCACGCCTCCCCAGCAACCCCACAATCCTGACTTAACCCCGGGACAATTTTACAACGACCGATTAACCAGCCTGGTACGTCACTGGACTGTGACAGGAGACCGGAATACCAGGGAAAATCCCATGCATTCCACAGGGAGAACGTGCAGACTCTTCGCAGCATGGCACCGGAATTGAACTCCAAACTCCGGAATGCCCCGAGCTGTAACAGTGTCACGCCACGGGGGTGCCCCCTATTTTACCCACTGCCATGCTGACGTTGCCATCAGATAGTGGCACTTCACCCAGTATTACCTCCTCTCCCTTCCTTTCTGGCAATTATTCGAGAGGTCTAGAATACAAGAGCAAGGATGTGATGCTGAGGCTTTATAAGGCACTGGTGAGGCCTCACCTTGAGTACTGCGAACAATTTTGGGCCCCTCATCTTGGGAAATATGTGCTGGCATTGGAGATGGTCCAGAGGAGGTTCACAAGGATGATTCCAGAAATGAAAGGGTTAACATACGAGGAACGTTTGATGGCTCTGGGTCTGTACTCGCTAGAATTCAGAAGGATCAATGTTGATCCCTTTGAAACCTTTTGAATGTTGAGATGCCTAAACAGAGTAGATGTAGAAAGGATGTTTCCCGTGGTGGGAGAGTCTAGGACAAGAGGGCACAGCCTCCGGATAAGGGAGCGCCCTTTCAAAAACAGAGATGTGGAGAAATCTCTTTAGCCAAAGGGTGGTGAATTTGTGGAATTTGTTGCCACATGCAGCTGTGGAGGCCAGGTCGTTGGGTGTATTTAAGGAAGAGATTGATAAGTTCTTGATTGGACATGGCATTAAAGGTTACAGGGAGAAGGCTGGGAACTGGGGTTGAGCAGGAGATTTAAAAAAAAGGATCAGCCATGATTGAATGGCGGAGCAGACTCGATGGGCCAGATGGCCTAATTCTGCTCCTATGTCTTATGGTCTTTATGGTCTTATAACACTTAGTTCCTGAATTGTTAGTTATCCAGCCATCTTTTTAGTTTGTTCATATCCATCCAGCTCCTCCCTAGGAATTATTTACTCTACAGATACAGCAGCTTAATGGTTCTCCCTTCTGTCTATTTTGGTTGGAGCTTGGGGTAGAAATTCACTTGAGGTACTCAAACTGTGTCTCTTACCAACTTGTACAGATCCATCAAGTCACATCACTTCTTTCTCCCTTTCAAAGGGAAAAGCCCTAGCTTGGGCCTAGGGGCGAGGCAGATCAGCCTCTTGAGTGGTGTCATAGCTACAACCTTGCACTCAATGTCAGTAAGACCAAGGAATTGATTGTGGACTTCAGGAAGAAGAACTTGAGGGAATGCACACCAGCCCACGTCAAGGGAACAGAACTGGAAAGGGAGAGCAGTTTCAAGTCCCTGGGTGTCAACATCCTGACGATCTATCCTAGGTCCAACATATCAATGCAGTTACAAGAAAGCACGACAACAGCTACATTTCATTACTAGTTTGAGGAGATTTGGTATGTCATCAAAGACACTCGTAAATTTCTACAGATGTACTGAGGAGAGCATTCTAACTGGTTGCATCACCGTCTGGTGTGGAGGGGCTACAGCACAGGATCAGATAAAGCTGCAGAAAGTTGTAAACTCAGCCAGATCCATCATGGGCACCGGCCTCCCCAGCGTCGAGAACATCTTCAAAAGATGATGCCTCAGAAAGGCAGCATCTATCACTAAGGAACCCCATCACCCAGGACATGTCTTCTTCTCATCGCTACCATCAGGAAGGAGGTACAGGAGCCTGAAGGCACACACTCAGTGATTCAGGAACAGCTTCTTCCCCTCTGCCATCAGATTTCTGAATGGACACTGAACCCACGAACACCATCTCATCCTCTCTTTTTGCACCCTTATTTAATTTATTTGTTATGCATACTTATTGTAAATTATAGTTTTCATTTACTAAGTATTACAATGTTTAACGTGCACTTGATGTTGCACTCCAAGAAGCACACGATACTTCATAAATCAACCAACTCATTCCAATGGCATGGAAACCACGACGACTGGAGCTGATGGATTTGTTGCAGCCTCCATCCACCTTCACAGCCGTTCAGTTCGAAGTAACTTCGTCCGCCTGTTCCACCGTTGAGGTCTTGGTTGGATTGTTCCTTGTCAGGGACCTCATCCTCGACCTTACCGCCATGGGTGACCCTACCAGGAGCATAGCTCCAGACGGCATTGCTCTCAGGATCTCAGGACCACACAAGCTTCTCCACTGCGACAAGGTGACAGTCCATGGAGAGGCGCCTTCGCTCTGTGGCCACTTCTTCAGAACAAAGACCATCATCCTCGACCTCGGGGGATAGCCACGACAACGACGATTATAATGTACCGCTGTCGCAAAGCAACTAATTTCATGACATATTAAACCTGATTCTAATTCTGTCCTCATAAGACATGCTCTCTAATCCAGGCAACATCCTGGTTAATCTCCTCTGCACCCTCTCTAAAGCTTCCTCACCGTTCCTATAATGAGGCAACCAGAAATGAACACAATTCTCCAAATTTGGTCTCATCAGGGTTCTGAAGAGCTGCAACATTACCTCGGGGCTTTTGAACCCAATTCTCTGACTGACAAAAGCAAACACACCATACGCCTTCTTAACCACCTGATCAACTTGTGCAGCAACTTCGAGTGATCTATGGACGTAGGGGGATGAAGAAGGGGCATAAAGCGAGGAGATGATAACGGACTGAAGGAGAGCGAATTTAATTGGAGAGGACAGTGGATCATGGAAGAAAAAGGGAAAGAGGAGGGTCACTAGAGACAGGTGAGGAGAAGGGGTAGAAGGGGAACCAGATTGGTGAATGGAAAGGAAGAGAACTAGGAGGGGAAGGAATTACCAGAAGTTGGAGAAATTAATGTTCATCAAAGCTGTCAGGTTGGAGGCCATCCAAAGGGAACATGAGGTGTTGCTCATGCAACCTGAGTGCGGTTTCATTGTGGCAGTAAAGGAGGCCGTGGACCGACATGTCAGAATAGGAATGGGAAGTCAAACTGAAAAGTGTGGCTGATGGGACAAGTGCTTGATGACGCAGTCCCCCAATTTGCGTTGGGGCTCACCAACGTAGAGGTACAGTGGATGACCCAGGGCAGACTTGCGGGTGAGTGTCGCCTCACCTGGAAGGACTGTTTGGGGCCCTGAATGGTGGTGAGGGAGAGGTGTAGGGGCTGGTGCAGCACTTGTCCCGTTGCAGGAGAGGCAAATGGGCAAGGGAGTCACAGAGAGAGCAGTCCCTCTGGGCAGCAGCAGATAGGGGGAAGGGAAAGATGTTCTTCCTGGCAGGATCCCATAGTTCAGGAGAACTAGACATTGATAGGCTGTTTCCCATGCAACTGAATTTGATACAAAAAGCCTAGGTTTAAACACTGAGAAGTGTGCACTTGTGATAAGACTACTCTCTATACTGATGAAACAGGAGAATCTGCAGATGCTGGAAATGCAGAGCAAAATGAAGCAGTGGAGGCTACCTCAGTAAATATCTTTAAGACAAGATTAGATAGATTTTTGCACAGTAGGGGAATTAAGGGTTATGGGGGAAAGGCAGGTAGGCACAGATGAGTCATGATCTGATTGAATGGTGGAGCAGGCTCGATGGGCCAGATGGCCTACTCCTGCTCCTATCTCTTATGTTCTTATGTTCTTATGTTCCTATGTGAAACACATACAAAATGCTGGAGGAGCTCAGCACGGGAGCAGAGTGGTTAGCACAATGCTTTACAGTACAGGTGACCTGCGTTCGATTCCCACCGCTGCGTGTGTAATTTGTACATTCTCCCTGTGGCCACGTGGGTTTCCTCCAGGTGCTCCAGTTTCCTGCATCTCAATGAACAAATAACTAAATCCAGAGAGAGGAATAACCGGTTAATGTTTTGGGCCGAGACCCTTCATCAGGACTGGTGAAGGGTTTCAGCCCAAAGCATGGGCTGTTTATTTTTCTCTGTAGATGCTGCCTGCCCTGCTGTGTTCCTGCAGCATTTTGTGCATATTTCTCTACACTGAAGCAAGGCTAAACCCAAGATAACGTCAGCATGGAGACACAAGTGGCTGCAGGTGCTGGAATCTAGACCAACAAACAATCTGTAGGAGGAACTTGCAAAGATAACGTTAGTGCGGCTCATTATGCAGAAATGGAAACCATCTCCAATGTTGGCGTCTTCTGCGAACAGAAGGCTGAAAAATGTTGCTAAACTAAAAATATTAGCTCATCGGAAGAGCATGTCAGAGGGTGAGAGAGAGATTCAATCTAGTCTGACTGGAAATGTTTCTCATAGCCAAGAATGGAGTCTAACCGGGTAAATCAGTAAGGAGTTGTGTACAACAGGCTCACAGCAAACAAGGAAAGATGTCCAAGTATGTGATTAGATACTAAACATTTCTGGTTGATAGCCTTCTATCAGAATGAGGAATAGTTAAATGTAAAGTAGATGGCTTTAGAGGGTAGAAGGTGGGAGGTGGGATGTGGATGTCGGGGAGAGGTGAGTGTTGGGAGGGAGGTGGGTTTGGGTCAAGGCCACAAGGGAAAGACTAAAATGGGAAGAGTCTGAAGGGCAGTCATTCCTGTCAAGAGGGGAAGGGGAAAAATCAGGGAAACAGAGACTGAGATTGGTTTGAGATTTGGTTTCATGAGCTGGTTTACACGGTCCCTTCTGGAGCCCAAGCCGCAGATGCCAGAAATCAGAAACAGAGCCAGGACACACTGGCAATGCTCAGCAGGACGGGCAGCCTCCTTGGGGGAGAGAAACAAGCTGAACATTTTGTGCCCAAAGGTCTCAGACAGAGCTGTGGAAAGTCAGAGATTGGGAGAGAGTGGGAGGAGGGAGGGAGGGAGGGGGAGAAATAGGGGGAGATTGGGATGGGGAGGGAGGGGTAAGGAGGGTGAGAGGGAAGGACAGAGAGGGAGAGAGGAAGAGAAAGAGGAGGGGAGAGACAAGGAGGGAAGAGGAGTGGAAAGCGAGAAGGGGAGTGGATGAGAGAGGGGGAGAGGGTAGAGAGAGAAGGGGGAGGGAAGGGACAGAAAGAGATCAAGGGGAGAGGGAGGGAGAGGGGAGTTGGGAATAGAACAGCAGAATTGTATGTAATAGGGTGGAGATTAAATGTGATAGGATTTACCCAACGCTGTCAGAACACTATGTCGCCATAGCTGTAATGTGCAGATGGATGACCATGTGTTGTTTATTGAACTTACACTGGACACATTAGGGGTCTTGGAGTTGGGGGTGAGGGGGAAAGAGAGACAAGAACCAGAAATGCGGGATCACCCCGGACTGACAGAATCCCAGATCTTGGTGGGACGAACCACCCCCCTCACCCAACCCCACCAGCTACATCTCGTTGACCTCAACGGTACTGATGTGCAGGAGTCTGTGGACAGCAAGGTGCAAAGAGGATATCAGTGACCAGGGCAGGACAATGGCAAATTTATAAAGGGTCATATTCAAAGATAAGGTTGATTGGTTCCTGATAGTGAGGGCATCAAACAAGAAGGCAGGAGAGGGAAAATAAATCAGTCATGGTCAAATAGCAGAGCAGACTCAAAGGGCCGAATGGCCTGATTTTGCTCCTATATCTTATGGTCTTAAATGGAAATTAATTCAGAGTTGGAAAAGGGTGTGCAAAATGATATTCAATACACGTAGGGCATACAGAGATGCGAAAGAGCACTGGGGTCCTGGAGCATACCTCACACACAGCTGGTCAAGTGAGTAAGTGGTTAAAAACATGTATGTCTTGTTTTTCTTCACAAGCTGAGGCAGGCAAGGGCAGGAGGTCCTGCTAGAGCTGTACGCCACACTAGTCAGGCTGGCAGCTGGCTCTCCGAATCTGTGGCCGCACACGATCTGCTGGAGGAGCAGCAGGTCGAGCAGCGTCTGCGAGGTGGAGGGAACTGTCACCACGCTGAGATGAAAGGCTGCGTCAGCTCTGGGAGTGGAGAGGGTCGCTGGGAGGAGATTCCCAACCCCTCCCACACACCTGCCGAGTTCCTCTAGCAGATTGGCTGTTGCTCCAGATTCCAGCATCTGAACTCTCTTGCAGCTCGAACACTATTTACAGTTCCGGTCACCAGTGTAGGAAAATTGCAATCGCACAGGAGAGGGTGTGGAGAGGACTGATGAGGACCAGATAATTGTAGCAACAAGGAAAGACTGGAGAGGCTGGGGGTGTTTTATATAGAATTAAGGAGGCGGAGGGAAAGTTTCTGTGAGATTCAGAATCACGTTTAATATCACTGGCATATGTCATGAAATTTGTTGTTATGCGGCAGCAGTACATCGCAATACATAATAATATAAACTATAAGTTACAATCAATATCATATATGTATATATGTTTTTATGTATAAGTATTTCATCAAGTGCATGTCGTATGACATGTGTCATCATGATCTCATGACCATGATTGTTCTTGGCAAATTTTTCTAACAAAGTAGTATGCCATTGTCTTCTTCTGGGCAGTGTCTTTACTAGACGGGTGACCCCAGCCATTATCAACACTCTTCAGAGACTGTCTGCCTGGCGTCAGTGGTCACATAACCAGGAATTGTGATGTGCACCAGCTGCTCATACCACCATCCACCACCTGATCCCGTGGCTTCACGTGACCCTGATCGGGGGCTAAGCAGGTGCTACACCTTGCCCAAGGGTGACCTGCAGCTAGCGGGGGGAAGGAGCATCTTACATCCCCTTTGGTAGGGACGTATCTCCATCCCACCACGCAGTACTGTATATATAAACTGAAATTAAATCAGTGCAAAGAGAGCAAATAAAGAAGTAAAACCTACAGTGAGATAGTGTACATGGGTTCATTGTCCATTCTGAAAACTGATGACAGAGGGGAAGAAGGCTTCAGTGAGGTTTATTACATGAACAGAAAAGACCTATTGCCCAAAGTCGCTGCAGGACCGGATGGTGTCAGTACCAGGGTGCTCAAAGCCTGTTCCCCTCAGCTATGTGGAGTACTTCGCCATGTCTTCAACCTGAGCCTGAGGCTCCGAGGGTTCCTGTGCTGTGGAAGACGTCCTGCCTCGTCCCTGTACCGCGCCCCAGCGGCCTCAATGACTACAGACCGGTGGCATTGACCTCCCACATCATGAAGACCTTGGAGAGACTTGTTCTGGAGCTGCTCCGGCCTATGGTCAGGCCACACTTAGATCCCCTCCAGTTCGCCTACCAGCCCCGACTAGGAGTTGAGGATGCCATCGTCTACCTGCTGAACCGTGTCTACGCCCACCTGGACAAGCCAGTGAGCACTGCGAGGGTCATGTTTTTTGACTTCTCCAGTGCGTTCAACACCATCTGCCCTGCTCTGCTGGGGGAGAAGCTGACAGCGATGAAGGTGGATGCTTTCCTGGTGTCATGGATTCTTGATTACCTGAATGGCAGACTACAGTACGTGTGCTTGCAACACTGTGTGTCCGACAGAGTGATCAGCAGCACTGGGGCTCCACAGGGGACTGTCTTGTCTCCCTTTCTCTTCACCATTTACACCTCGGACTTCAACTACTGCACAGTGTCTTGTCATCTTCAGAAGTTTTCTGATGACTCTGCCATAGTTGGATGCATCAGCAAGGGAGATGAGGCTGAGTACAGGGCTACGGTAGGAAACTTTGTCACATGGCGTGAGCAGAATTATCTGCAGCTTAATGTGAAAAAGACTAAGGAGCTGGTGGTAGACCTGAGGAGAGCTAAGGTAATGGTGACCCCTGTTTCCATCCAGGGGGTCAGTGTGGACATGGTGGAGGATTACAAATACCTGGGGATACGAATTAACAATAAACTGGACTGGTCAAAGAACACTGAGGCTGTCTACAAGAAGGGTCAGAGCCGTCTCTATTTCCTGAGGAGACTGAGGTCCTTTAACATCTGCCGGATGATGCTGAGGATGTTCTACGAGTCTGTGGTGGCCAGTGTGATCATGTTTGCTGTTGTGTGCTGGGGCAGCAGGCTGAGGGTAGCAGACACCAACAGAATGAACAAACTCATTCGTAAGGCCAGTGATGTTGTGGGGATGGAACTGGACTCTCTGACGGTGGTGTCTAAAAAGAGGATGCTGTCCAAGTTGCATGCCATCTTGTACAATGTCTCCCATCCACTACATAATGTACTGGTTGGGCACAGGAGTACATTCAGCCAGAGACTCATTCCACTGAGATGCAACACAGAGCGTCATAGGAAGTCATTCCTGCCTGTGGCCATCAAACTTTACAACTCCTCCCTTGGCGGGTCAGACACCCTGAGCCAATAGGCTGGTCCTGAACTTATTTCCTGGCATAATTTATATATTACTATTTAACTATTTATGGTTTTATTACAATTTAATTATTTATGGTGCAACTGTAATGAAAACCAATTTCCCTCGGGATCAATAAAGTATGACTATGACTATGACTATCAAGCTGCAGAGAATTAAAACTATTATCAGAAAAGGTATGAGCGGAAACGAGGAGAAAATTTTCACCCAGAGGGGGAGGGGGTTCTGGAATGGGACTCTCCCCATATTTAAACAGCACCCAGTGTATAGTTGCAGAGTGTCAACATTTCAGAGGATCTGTTGTGGGCCCAACACATTCATGCAATCACAAAGGAACCATGACGTTTCATTAAAATTTTGGGAACTTTTTGTATGTCACTGAAGATTCCAGCAAGTTTCTATAAATGTACGGTGGAGAGTGTTCGAACTGGTTGCATCACCATCTGGTATGGAGGCTCGAATGCACAGCATCGGAAGAAGCTGCAAAGGGATGTAATCTCAGCCAACTCGAGCCTCCTCCCACCAATGATATCTTCAAAAGCCAATGCCTCAGGAAGGTGGCACCCATCTCTAAGGACCCTCACCATTTAGGATATGCTCTCTTCTCGTTACAGTCATCAGGGACGATGTGTAGGAGTCTAAACAGCCACACTCAGAGATTCATGAACACCTTCTTCTCCTCCGAAATCAGGTTTCTGAATGGACCATGAACCCATGAACTCTACCTTACTATTTTACTTTCTTTGTACACAACTTATTTTTTTATATTTCTTATTGTAACTTCAAGTAATTGTTACGTATCGTACTGTGCTGCAGGTTTCATGAGATATGCCAGTGATAATAAATATGACTAATTCTAGAACAAGGGAGCTTTGTTCTTGAACAAGGAGCTGCCCATTTCAGATGGGCATGAGGAAGAAAGTTGTCTTTCAAAGACTTATGCTGTACTGCTGCCAAAAACATCAAATTTCACAACATATGTCACTGATAATAAACCAGATTTTGAAGGTTGTATTAGCTTTACACACAGTAAAATCCATTGTTTCCCTCAAATCAAATAAGTGAGGATATGCTGGGGGCAGTCCGCAAGCATCACTATGCTTCCGGTGCAAAGATAGCGTACCCACAACTTACTAATCTTAACCCGTACGCCTTTGGAATGTGGGAGGAAAGGAGCGCCTCGAAGGAAACCCACACAGTCACAGGGAGAAACACACAAACTCTTTACAGAAAGCAGCAGGAATCGAACACCGACAGGAGAATGAAGATTATATTAAAGAAGGTTATAAAGTTATGAAAAGGCATTGAAAAGACGGATTGTAACAATCTTTTCCCCAGGGTTCATTTGTTCGTTATGTGCCGTGTCATATGACTTGGGCAATCGTGGTCTTTTCATGACCATGATTGTTCTTGGCAAATTTTTCGACAGAAGTGGTTTGCCATTGCCTTCTTCTGGGCGGTGTCTTTACAAGACAGGTGACCCCAGTCATTATCAATACTCTTCAGAGATTGTCTGCCTGGCGTCAGTGGTCACATAACCAGTGATCTGCACCAGCTGCTCATACGAGCATCTACCACCTGCCCCCACGGCTTCACATGACCCTGATCGAGGGGATAAGCAGGAGCTACACCTTGCCCAAGAGTGACCTGCAGGCTAACGGAGGGAAGGAGAGCCTTACACCTCCTTTGGTAGAGATGTATCTCCACCTCTCCACTCACCTCCCAGGGTAGGGAATCCAAAACTAGAAGGCATAGGTTTAGTGCAGGATTTCCCAACATGTGGTCCACAGACCCCTTGCTTAAAGATATTGGTCTATGGCATAAAAAAAGGGTTAGGAACCTTTGATTTACGGTGAGAGGGGAAATATTTAAAAGGGGCCTAAAGGGCAATGTTTTCACCCAGAGGATGCTGAGTATATGGAACGAGCTCCAGAGGAAGTAGTTGAGGCAGATACAATCGTAACATTTAAGAAATTAACTGTTTCTTCTGAAAATATCTGGTTTGATCTCCTACAATGGATAATATTTCGACAGAGATGTAGACTAATCAAGCCTAGGAACTAATGAGTAAAGGCAGGAACAGTCTGAGAATACAATCCCTGAAAAAGCTGCAGAGATGAGAATATACACTGGGTCCTTGCCTTTCTCTCCACCCATATGAGTCACCTGGCACGTGAAGTGTAGCATGGGAAAACGGGAGATGACTTGCTGGCAGAAACACATAGCAAGTTATCTAAATGGCAAGAGAGAGGCAAGAGATGGCAGAGATATTTGACAAATGCTCAAAGAACAGTGCAGGCCAGGCAGTACCTACAGTATGGAGAGGAATAAACTGTCAACGTTTCAGGCCGAGACTCTTCACTGGGGGAAGATGCCAAAATCAGCTTTAGTATTATTGGCATATGTTGTGAAATTTGCAGCAGCTTTACAGTGCAAAACATACTAATTAAAAAAAAGACAAATATATATAAAATTGGGCAGGCACTTATTTGGGACAAATCTTAAAGAACAAAAACTAATCAAGAAAATAGCCGGGATTCCCTTCGTTTATTTGGGACACTATGCTGCTTAATTGGGACAGCAGAGGAGATGCCTGCCGAAGCTTCTAGCTTGCATCAGTCACGTCCAATTGTGTGGCTGTTAGACACTACACTGGGCTTAGAGTGAACAGCTTTTAAATAGCATCAGTTGTGCGTGTTTGTGTTCAGAAAGCAGTGATTTTTGTCACTGATAGCTGGCAAGAAATAAGCAGCAAGACAATCCAGAACTGTTTTGCTCACTGTGGCTTCAAGCACTCAAGCTAGGAGATGCCAGAAATGGCCGGGAGTGAAAATGAAACAGTGGGAGGAGTGTGTGGGTGATGGACAGATGGGAACAGTGGGGGGAGGGGACCCAGTGGGAGGAGTGTGTGGGTGACGGACAGATGGGAACAGTGGGGGGAGGAGACCCGGTGGGAGGAGTGTGTGGGTGACGGACAGATGGGAACAGTGGGGGGAGGAGACCCAGTGGGAGGAGTGTGTGGGTGACGGACAGATGGGAACAGTGGGGGGAGGGGACCCAGTGGGAGGAGTGTGTGGGTGACGGACAGATGTGAACAGTGGGGGGAGCGGACCCGGTGGGAGGAGTGTGTGGGTGACGGACAGATGGGAACAGTGGGGGGAGGGGACCCGGTGGGAAGGGTGTGTGGGTGACGGGCAGATGGGAACAGTGGGGGGTGGACCCAGTGGGAGGAGTGTGTGGGTGACGGACAGATGGGAACAGTGGGGGGAGGAGACCCAGTGGGAGGAGTGTGTGGGTGATGGACAGATGGGAACAGTGGGGGTGGGGACCCAGTGGGAGTGGTGTGGGGATGACAGACAGATGGGAACAGTGGGGGGAGGGGACCCAGTGGGAGGAGTGTGTGGGTGATGGACAGATGGGAACAGTGGGGGGAGGGGACCCAGTGGGAGGAGTGTGTGGGTGATGGACAGATGGGAACAGTGGGGGAAGGGGACCCGGTGGGAGGAGTATGTGGGTGACGGACAGATGGGAACAGTGGGGGGAGGGGACCCAGTGGGAGGAGTGTGTGGGTGATGGACAGATGGGAACAGTGGGGGTGGCGACCCAGTGGGAGTGGTGTGGGGATGACGGACAGATGGGAACAGTGGGGGGAGGGGACCCAGTGGGAGGAGTGTGTGGGTGATGGACAGATGGGAACAGTGGGGGTGGGAAGGGAGAGAAACAGGATGATGGGGGTTTGGGCGAGTGTTGGAGGAACTGGATAGATCAGGAGGAGACAGAAAAGGGACAGAGGGTAGGGGTGGTGGCATACGCCTAATATTGACAGGATGTGGCTCAGTTAGAGCAGACATTGGTAAGACCACACCTGGAGGGCTAGGTAGAGTTGTAGACTCCTTATTTAAGGAAGCATTAAAAGCAGTTCGAAGATTTACTCGACATACATCTGGTTCAGAAATCAGATCAGCCACAGTCTTAGTGAAGAACAGACAGAACCTGTCCCTGTTCCTCGCCCACTGCATTCTAATTTCTGCACCAGGACCTGTACTTATCACAAGTCCCGGTTATGCAACCACTGACGCCAGGCAGACAATCTCTGAAGAGTATTGATAATTGCTGGGGTCACCCGTCTTGTGAAGACACTGCCCAGAAGATGGCAATGGCAAACCACCTCTGTAGAAAAATTTGCCAAGAACAATCATAGTCATGGGAAGACCATGATCGCCCACGTCGTACGACACAGCACATAATAATCAAGTGACCAGGAAAACATATTCGGCTGCTGTAGGAATTTTCTTGGCTGACTCTTACATAATGACAAACCTATTTTTTATAAACTCTATCAAAAATAAATCACATCAGGCATTGATGCACAAATCCCTGAACTGCACAGCGAGGGTGATCATTATAAATAATCAAACATTAGTTGATATTTAATAGCTTAAAATCTCATGGGGTTTACAGCGCAGTTTGCTCATTGCAATGCACGTTTCCCAGGCAACCTGAGCGACTAAGCAGTGTGTAACATACACATTCAACTGGGAGAAGAGGCAAACAAACTATTAGCTTTATTGGCAGAGGGAGAAGTACAAAAAAAAGATTGGTATGCTGTTGAATAATGCATCAGTCACATCACGTCTGGGAAACTGGGTGTAACTCTGCTTGCTAAAGGAAAGGACAGATATTGGTCTCCATGAACTAACATCTGTTTCATAGCCACAGGCCATTCAGCCCAGTCAGACTTACATTTACTAACTTTCTCTCAACGTAATCCGTACATCATATTCCCACCACCCAGGACATGCTCTCCCCTCGCTGCTGCCATCAGGAAGAAGGTACAAGAGCCTCAGGGATCGCACCAGCAAGCTGAGGAACAATTATGATCTCTCAACCATCAGACTTTTGAACCGGAGGGGATACCTTCACTGAACTTCTCTTGCCCCATCATTGAACTGTTCCCACAATCCATGGATTCACTTTTAAGGCCTCTTTCATCTCACGTTCTCCATATTTATTGCTTTTTAAATGATTATTTCTTTAATTTTAATTTTGCACAGGTTGTTGTCTTCTGCTCTCTCCGGTTGAATGCCCCAGTTGGACGATCTGTCATTGATTCTGTTATGGTTGTTATTCTATAGATTTATTTCAGCATGCCCGCAAGAAAATGAATCTCAGGGTTGTATATTGTGACATAAATGTAATTTGTTACTAAATTTGTTTTGATATACACCCAGTGGCCACTTTATTAGATACACCTATACAGCTGCTCGTTAATGCAAATATCCAATCAGCCAATCACGTGGCAACTCAATACATAAAAGCACGCAGACACGGTCAAGAGGTTCAGCTGCTTTTTCAGACCAAACATCAGAATGGGGAAGAAATGTGATCGAAGTGACTTTGACCGTGGAATGATTGTTGGTGCATCTCAGAAGCTGTTGATCTGCTGGGAGTTTCACACGCCAACAGTCTCTGGAGTTCACAGAGGAGGGTGCAAATAGCAAAGAACAGCCAGTGAGCAGCAGCTCTGTGGGCGAAAACGCCTTGCTAATGAGAGAGATCGGAGCAAAATGGCCCAGATGGGCTCAAGTTGACAGGAAGGTGGCAGCAACTCAAATAACTACTTGTTACAACAGCAGTGTGCAGAACAGCATCTCTGAACGCACAGCACGTCGAACCTTAAAGTAGATGGGCTACAGCAGCAGAAGACCACAAACGTAGACTCGGTGGCCAACTTATTAGGTACAGGAGCTTCATAATAAAGTGGCCTCTGAGCACAGAGAGATACAGCACTGAAACAGGCTCTCTGGCCCATCTGGTCCATGCAGACTAAGATGCCTATCCAAAATAGTCTCATCTACCAGTGTCTGGTCCAGAACCTTCTCAATCTTGTCTACCAATCTACCTGTCCAATTGACTTTTAAATGCTGTTAATGTTCCTGCTTCAACCGCTTCTGCTGACAGCTCGTTCCACAGAGATATCACCCTTTGCAGGAAGAAGTTACCCCTCAGGTTCCTATTGAATTCCTCCTCTCTCAGGTTAAACCTATGCCCTCTAGTACATTGAAGATGGAGATTTTTAAAAAAAAGATTAGCTTTATTAGTCACACGAACATCGAGGCATACAGCAAAATGAGGCGTTTGCGTCAACAATCAACACAGTCCAAGGACGCGCTGGGGGGGGGGATAGCCCCCAAGACTTGCCACACCTCCAGCGCCGACATACCAACCCTAACCCATGCGCCTTTGGAATGTGGGAGGAAACCAGAGAACACCGAGGAAATCCACGTGGTCAAGGGGAGAACATACAAACTCCTCATAGGCAGTGGTGGGAATTGAACCCAGGTCACAACGCTGCTGTGCTCTCCACTGTAGGGGCACAGTGGATGCTCCTCCACTGGAACTGCTCATTCAGGTAAGTAGGAAATACCTCACTAAACTCCTGCTCAGCACTAACAAGGAAGTGCATCTGACCATCGTCAAGTCAAGTCACCTTTATTGTCATTTCAACCATAACTGCTGGTACAGAACATAGTAAAAATGAGACAATGTTTTCCAGGACCATGGTGCTACATGAAACAATACAAAAACTGCACTGAACTACGTAAGAAAAAACACAAAAACTACACTGAACTACGTAAGAAAAAACACAAAAACTACACTGAACTACGTAAGAAAAAACACAAAAACTACACTAGACTACAAACCTATCCAGGACTATATAAAGTGCACAAAACAGTGCAGGCATTACAATAAATAATAATAAATAATAAACAAGACAATAGGCACAGTAGTGGGCAGTAGGTTGGTGTCAGTCCAGGCTCTGGGTATTGAGAAGCCTGATGACTTGGGGGAAGAAACTGTTACATACTCTGGTCGTGAGAGCCCGAATATTTCGGTGCCTTTTGCCAGATGGCAGGAGGGAGAAGGGTTTGTATGTGGGGTGCGTGGGGTCCTTCATAATGCTGTTTGCTTTGCGGATGCAGCGTGTGGCGTAAATGTCTGTGAAGGCGGGAAGAGAGACCCCAATGATCTTCTCAGCTGACTTCACTATCCACTGCAGGGTCTTGCAATCCGAGACGGTGCAATTTCCGAACCAGGCCATGATGCAGCTGCCCAGGATGCTCTCAATACATGAACAGTTATAGAAATTTAAGTTACGTTACTCAGAAGTCAGCTAGTTTTTATATTATACTTATTGAGATACAGTGTGGAATAGACAGTTCTAGCTCTTCAGGCTGCACTGTCTAGCAACCCCCGACTTAACCCTCACCTAATCACCAAACAATTTACAATGACCAATTAACCTACCAACCGGTGCATCTTTCGACTGTGGGAGGAAACTGCAGCTCCTGGAGGAAACCTGCGCCGTCACGGGAAAAACATGCAAACTCCTTACCGACCGCGGTGGGAATTGAACCTGCCACCATAAAGCATTGTGCTCACCAGCACACTGCTGTGCCACCACGGTCAAGTTCAGCAGAGTTTGTTGGGAAACATTTGAGCACTATATTGGCACTTTATGAAGCTGACACTGCAATCATTAAAGCGGCTTTTGGCAGTCAAAGCCTGATCAAAAAGTGCTCCAACCTGATGCTATAAATATCGATTTCTCTTTCTCGTAAAAAAAATTCCCTCTCCCCTCCCCTCTTTTTCTATTCCCCACTCTGGCCCCATACCTCTTTTCACCTGTCTGTCACCTCCCCTGGGTCCCCTCCTTCTTCCACTCTCCTCTCCTATCAGAGTCCTCCATTTCCAGCCCTTTACCTTTCCCACCCACCTGGTTTCACCTCTCACCTTTTAGCTATCCTCCTTCCCCACCCCAACCCGACCTTTTTATTCTAGTGTCTTTCCCCTTCCATTTCAGTCCCGAAGAATCTCGCCCTGAAAAGTCAACTGTTTATTCATTTCTATAGATGCTGACTAACCTGCTGAGTTCCTCTGGCACTTTATGTGCTTTGCCTTAAGCATCTTCCTGTTGGGTTGTGGCTCATGTCTAGATCGGCAGGCAACAAGAGTTGGCCAGAGCTGGAGCCGTGTCTGCAGGTCTGGTCACCGTAGTACGAGAAGGGTGTGAGGCTACTGAGGGAATGACAGGGCTATCACCAGGACTGGAGACTTCAGACTGCTTCTTCACTTCCAAAGATGCTGTCTGACCTGCTGAGTTCATCCGGCATTTTGTGTTTGTTAGATTGAGGAGTCTCCTGGTTTGGTGAAAGTTGTCCAGGCCAGAGGTCTGTTCACTAAGTCCTTTACTCACCCATGGTAAGATCTTCACTCAACTTGCAGGCTGCCCAGCACAATCCTCGCAGATTTGATTTGACGCACATTACACATTTCATTGTATGTTTCAATGTACGTGCAACAAATAAAGCTAATCTTTAACCTTCAACACTCCTTATTAAACTTCCCCCAAAGCGAAAAAGAAACCAGGAGTTGCTGGAGGAACTCAGCAAGTCAGGTGCCATCTGTGGAAGGAACAGATGGTTGACATTCTGGGTCGAGACTCTTCATTTGGACAGAGGTAAAGATGAAGGGTCTGGACCTGAAAGGTTGAATGTGAATTCCCTCTCTACAGATGCTTCTTGACCTGCTGAGCTCCTCCAACAGACTGTGCTTTGCTATAGGTTCCAGCGTCTGCCGATTTGTGTGTCCCAGCTCTCCGTGACGTCATTTCCAGAGAACAGGCTGCCCAGGTTATTAAAACTAACCTCTCAGGATTAACGACTTCATCAAGTCTCCAAACTCGCTTTAATTAAACAATCTTGACGCAGAGCTCCCGTGTGGGAAATTCTGGAAAACGGCGGAGTCGGCAAACTCGAGTTGATGACATTGTCGGAGTACCCCTTATACACCGGAGAATGAGATGCAAGTGGCAGAGATTAACTATGTAAACCCAGCTCCAGTCCGTCACAGTGGATCTCGAAGGATTATGTCAGATTGCAGGGAGTTCCCTGGGCATTGCTAATTAGTCAGAGTCAAAGACTCCTAGAAATAGGCTATTTGGCCCAACCCACCTATACTCACAATTTTATGTAATTCAATCTAATCCCCTCTTAACCCTCCTCCGCTCCAAGGGGAATGAACTCAGCCTCTCCAGTCTCCTCATATCTGAACTGCTCCATTTTAGGCCATGTCATGGTGAGACTCCAGACCCTCTCCACGGCTATCACCTCCTTGTGACCAGAACTGTGCGGAGTTCGCCAGCTGAGGTCTCATCAAGTTGCAGCATACCCTGCCTACTCTTATACTGCATGTCCCAACTAATGAAGGTGGACAGGAGGCATGTGGCTGGTAAACACCCACCACCCACCCCGCAAGGCCAGCGAGTCCTGGGCTCGGAGGTCCGTGTCAATCCAGGTTCGAGGTCGGCTCGGCAGGCACTGAGGGCGGAGGCCAGCGAGTCCTGGGCTTGGAGGTCCGTGCAAGTCCAAGGCTTCTAGAGTGGGAGGTCTGACTCAATGTGTGAGTGAGTGGATGAGTTGGGAGGGGTGGGGAAGGGGCTTGTTTTGCTGATATTTTATTTTGTTGTTGTTGCCCCCTTAAGTGTGTTGGTTGTTAATGCAAATGACACATTTCCACTGTATGTTGCAATGTACATGCGATAGATCAATCCGAATCTGACTTCCTCACTGTTACCTGTCGTCTACTTGATGTTTGAGTAATCTTGTAAACAACAAAGGATCAAACAATACATTTACGTAATTCATTACAGATTACACGTAAAAGTATGTGAATGGCACACGTTATCACACTACCACATGACAGGTATGCACCTCACTTAAAGTAAACACGAAGTTATGCTCACATTTTGGACTCCTGTGTCTTCTTTTTGAATTAGTTTAATGTTTTGAAGTTACAAAACATTATCTACCTGCACTGGCTTTTCAATAAAGCATCGATGTACTCCAAGGTCCCTCAATGTCTCAGTACTCCCCAAGAATCTACTACTCAAGATATATATCATGGCCTGATCAGTACTCCAAAAATGTTCTGCCTTACATTCATTGGGATTAAACTTCATCTGCCATTTCTCAGCCCCTTTCACCAACACATCGACATCTCTTTCTATCCTAATACTACACTCCAAACTGTTAACATCTCTTAAACACAAGAGATTCTGCAGCTGCTGGAAATCCAAAGCAGCACACACAAAATGATGGAGGAACTCAGCAGGATAAGCAGAATTCATGGAAATGAATAAACAGTCAACGTTTCGGGCAGAGACCCTTCTTCACGACTGGAGGAAAGGGGAAGAGGTCAGAATAAAAAGGTGGAGGAAGGGGAACGAGGCTAGTCAGAAGGTGATAGGTGAAGAGTTGGAAAGGTAAAGGGCTGGAAGTGAAGTAATCCGATAGTTGGAGAGTGGACTGTAGGAGGAAGGGAAGGAGGAGGGGCACCAGAGGCAGGTGAAAGGCAGGTGAGAAGAGGCAAGGGGCCAGAGTGGGGAATAAAAGAGGGGATGGGAAGGGAAACATTTATTACCAGAAGGAGAAATTGATAGTCACGCCATCAGGTTGGAGGCTACCCAGACGGAATATAAAGTGTTGCTCCTCATCTTGGCACTGATTCATCAGCACTATTCTTCACAGGTCCATCAGAACAAGGAAACATGCAGTGAAATGACCCACACAGTCCAAGGATGTGATGGGGGCTGCCCACAAGAGTTGCCACGCTTCCAGTGTTAATATGGCATGCCCACAACCTACCAACCATAACCTGTACCTCCATCAAAAGTGGGAGAAAACCAAAGCACCCAGAGGAAATCCAAGCGGTCACAGGAAGAACATACAATCTCCTTACAGCGAGCAGTAGGAGTTGAACTCCGATCTTACCACTGGCGCTGTTATAACATTACGCTAACCGCTTCACTACTGTACCACTGTTATAGCGTCACGCTAATCGCTACACTACCGTACCACTGTCACAGCATTAAGGTAACCGTTAACCGCTTCCCTCCTGTGCTGTCCCTGTCAATTGCCCAGTCAATTTTGGATCCAGTTTGCTAACTTGACCTGGATCCAATTGGTCCCAGCCATTTGAACCAGTTTCCCACGTGGGAGCTGTCAAAGGCTTTACCAAAGTCCATGTAGATCACATCTACTACCCTGCTCTCATCAACATCTGTCCGCTCTTCAAACAGTTCAACCAAATTACTGAGCAAGATCTGCCCTTCACAAAACCACATTGTTTGTCCCTGCCTTCCCAAGAGATCATTAATCTCTCCAGTACCTTCCCTATCACTGAGGTTACTACAGCCATCAGGCTTTTTCCTACTTGCAAAGTGGTGCCGTATTGCCATCCCCGAAGCCCGACGGTCGCTCAGAGGTGTGGAAGTCAAACCTGATGTTGGAAGCCTGGAGTCTGGACCTGTCCTGGAATTGGAGGACAGTGTGTGTACATAAAGGGGCTCATTTTGCTGTTGTTGTTTTATTGCTTGTTGTGCTCTGCACTGATTTACCAAGCATTGTGGGCAGGCCACGATGGCGCCAGAATGTGTGGCGACACTTGCAGGCTGCCCCCAGCACATATTTGGGTGCAGGTTGTTAACACAAACAACACATTTCACTGTATGCTTCAATGAATCTGAATCTCCAGTCACCTGGTATCTCACTGGTGTTCAAAAAGGATTTAAAACATCTTAAACAGAGCCCCAGAAATCTCCTCCCTTATTTCCCATAGCTGTGTGCAATAAATTTCATCCATAAGACATAGGAGCAGAATTAGACCATTCGGCCCTTCGAGTCTGCTCTGTCTTTCCATCATGGCTGATTTATTATGCCTCTCAACCCGACTCTCCTGCCTTCTCTCTGTAATTTGTGATATCCTGACTAATCAAGAACCTATCAACCTCCGTTTCAAAATGGACCCAATAACTTGGTTTCCACAGTCGTCTGAGGCAATGAATTCCGCAGATTCACCGGTCTCTGGCTAAAGAAATTCCTCCTCATCTCTGTTCTAAAGGGACATCTTCTATTCTGAGGCTGTGTCCTCTGGTCCTAGACTGCCCCAATGTAGGAAACCACCCTTCCCATGTCCACTATTCGATGGGTTTCAATGAGATCCCGTCTCACCCACCATCATTCAAAGTGCAAAGTAAATTTATTATCAAAGCCCGCACATCATAAGAGGAATAGATAGAGTGGATAGCCAGCGGCTCTTCCCCAGGGCACCACTGCTCAATACAAGAGGACATGGCTTTAAGGTAAGGGGTGGGAAGTTCAAGGGGGATATTAGAGGAAGGTTTTTTACTCAGAGAGTGTTTGGTGCGTGGAATGCACTGCCTGAGTCAGTGGTGGAGGCAGATACACTAGTAAAGTTTAAGAGACTACTAGACAGATATATGGAGGAATTTAAGGTGGGGGCTTATATGGGAGGCAGGGTTTGAGGGTCGGCACAACACTGTGGGCCGAAGGGCCTGTACTGTGCTGTACTATTCTATGTTCTATGTTCTATCATCATTCACAACCCTGAGTTTCACTTTCTTGTGAGCTTATTCAATAAACCCATACAGTATTAGAATAATAATCACAATGGAATCAATGAAATCCAGGCACCAACTGGGCACTCAACCAAGGCGCAAAAGACAACAGACCGTGCAAATACTAAAATAAATTAATAGTAATAATAAATAAATAAGCAATGAATATTGAGAACATGAAAGAGTCTTTGAAAGTGAGTCCATTTGTTGTCGGAACATTTCAATGATGCAGCAAGTTAAGTTATCCCCTTCGATTCAAGAGTCTGGCGGCTGAGGGGGTAATAACCGTTCTCCTAAACTCCAGCGATCACAAGTCCAGAGCTATCAAACACTCCTTATACGTTAACCCTTTCATTCCCAGGATCATTCTCTTGAACCTCCTGTGCACCCTCTCCAACGCCAGCACGTCCAGGTCCTGAGGATTCACCCATCCTTATGCCCACTGAGGTGTCCAGTACCTCTTTCTTATTTACGGAGACCTACACCTACCCCTTCAATGAATCTTCAAACTATAAAGTCCAACTCTGGGAGCTTGCTATGGACTTGTAGTCTGGTACGTACGCTTCATTATAACAGTGGCTAGGTTTTGTAGGTAGTCCTGGGCGGTACAAATCTGAGAAAACCGAGGCCGTAAAAGGGCGCTATAAAAATGCACGCCTTATCTATTTCAAGTGAAATTTTGGTTGGGTGGGAAAGGGGTCAGGCAGACCCCGTGGGACACAGCGGACAGACCGGGGAAAGGGAGTCTCCGGACACTAACAGGGGGGAGTTTAGTCCAACGAGCGGACTCGGCGACCACCGCAAATTCGGCCGCGAGATAAAACGTGTGGGAAATTCCAGCCACCGACCCGGCTACGACACTTCGATCGCCGGGATCCGGCGACCCGTAACATGTAAACTTTCCATTCAGGGGCCCCCGCGACATGCAAATTCCCCCGCAATACGCAGTTAATCCTCCTCACTTGCGCCGTGAGCCCCGCGATACCAATCAGACACACCATTTGCGTCATAAACCCAGAGACACCCCCACCCCCCCGGGAACACCGCGATACGGAAACCCCGCGGTACGCAACACCTACCTCCCCCCCACACACACACCCCCCGCATTCCCCGGGACCCCGCAACTGGCATCAGCGCTCCGGGCCCACCCTCCCCACCCAAGGGGGGCGGATTCCACTCACCAGGTTCCCGGTCCGACACCGGGGCCACCGTGTACAGCGAGGGCGAGCTCCGCCTCCGCAACAGCCGGCTCAGGGTCTCTCCCGGCCCCGACTTTCTCATCGCCGCACGTCCGCGCTGCAGCGCATCGCTTCCAGAACCAGAACCAGAACCAGAGCCGGAGCCGGACGCGAACCAGTCCCTCCGCACCTGCAGCGCACCTCGCCTGCCCGTCAGTCGGTCACTTTCCCTCCTCACGCCAACTCAGCTCTCTGTAAACACACTCTCTCCCTAAGCCGTCTCCCTCTCCTTAAACCGCCCCTCTATTCGCTCTCCCCCCCTCCCAAACTCAGTCTCTCCCCTCTGAAATCTCCGGCAATCTCCTTCACTCTTTCTTCCCCTCCCTTTTAAACTCGCTCTCCGTGACTGTTTCCCTCTCTAAACTCAGCCTCCCCTCTCTTTCAACTACCTTTCCCTTCCCCTCCCTGAAAACTACCTTGTTCCTGCGCCCTCTCTAAACTCGCGTGTCCCCGTGCCTGCCTCTCTGACGACGCCACTCGCCTCTGAGCTGCACGGTACAGTATCTGCACTGCCCCCTCGCAGCCGACACCGGAGAGCGCTGGGAAAACCAGCCGGGGACCTGATCGTCTACATTCCAGAGTTCTGAGCGAAGTGGCTCAGCGTGATCATCTCCGAGAATACTCCAGATTCCGGAGCGGTTCCTGCCGTGAACAGTGAGCGCCTGACGTCTGTCCACCCTCCCAGGGCAGGGATTAGTCAAAAACCGGAGAAAGTCTGCAGATGCTGGAAATGCAGAGCGACACAACACACACAAAATGCTGGAGGAACTCAGCAGGTCAGGCTGCACCTATGGAAAGGAATAAACAGTCGACGTTCTGAGTCGAGACCCTTTAGGACTGGAAAGGAAGCAGGAAGACTCCAGAGAGGGGGGAGGAGGACTAGCTGGAAGGTGATAGGTGAAGCTGGGTGGTAGGATGTTAAGTTATTGGGCGTACCTGCATACACAGGGTATGGACACCATTAAAGTACTGTATGCAATATGGCTTTGTTAGGGGAAAAGATAAAAGAAATTAACATCAATGCTGGAAATCTAATATAAATTGGGATGGGTTTATCTACACAAAAGCGTAACACTTCACCGCACCAGAGGTCACTGACTGGGGTTCATCTTCTGTTGCTCTCTGTGAGGAATTTGTACATTCTCCCGTGGCTGTGTGGGTTTCCTCCGGGAGCTCTGGTTTCCTCCTGCATTCCGAGGACCTACGGGCTAGGGTTAGTAAGTTGTGGGCATGCTGTGTCAGTGTTGGAAACGTGGCGACTCTTGCGGGCTGCCCTCACCACATCCTCAGATTGTGTTGGTCGTTGACACAAAATGATCCATTTCACTGTGTGTTGCAATGTTTCAATGTACATGTGGCGAATAAGCCTACTCTTTCTATTGCCGCATCTGCAGTAATGTGCAAACGCCTTGGGTACCCAAACTATATATACTGTATATACGTGCCTAAGACTTTTGCACAGTCCTGTTGTCATTTTATGATTTACACTGTACTGCTGCCCCCCAAAAAAACCCAAATTTCACAACATAAGTGGGTGATGATAAACCTGATTCTGATCTGGGTCTCTATTGAGGACTGAGAGTGGGAAGGGGGCAGAGAGAGGGGAATCGTGGTTGAGAAAAGGGGAAGAGAGAGGGGAGGGAGCAGGAAGCACCAGAGAGACATTCTGTAATGATCAATACACTAATTGTTTGGAATCAAATGACCTTGCCCGGTGTCTCAGGGCTGGGTGTGTCTGCACCTGTGCCACCCCTGCCCCCGGCACTTCTCTGCTACCTGTCCCACACCCCTCCCATGGCGTTCCACCCTTGCCATTCCCAACACCCTTTGCTCCCGCCAGATTTACAAACTCATTCTCTGCTCCACGTTGACAAATACAGAACTGTGCAAAAGTCTTAGGCACGCTATCTATATATATGTGTGTCTAAGACTTTTTGCAGTTCTGTCGCTACAGTGTAAAGCATTATTTTGGACGAGTCACAGAGTATTACAGCCCTTTGGCCCAACTCCTCCCTGCTAATCCAGGTTGCCCATATTTGGCCCATCGCCCACCAAGCCCCTCTCCTCCATGTACCTATCCAAATGACTCTTCAATGTTGCAATTGTACCCACTTCCTCTGGCTCCTCATTCTGGGTACTCACTACCCTCTGTGCAAAGAAGTTTCCTCTTGGTAATGTTCCCTCTATAATTTGTAATGACCAGTGTGTGCAAAAATCTTGAGCTGTGAAATTTTTTGCCCAGAGACAGCAATATATGTGCACTGAATTTTATATATAGATGTATTCATATATATATATATTTTATATATAGATGTATTCATTTTAATAGCTAGCTAATAAAAACGTTGATCTCCTCTGAGTTTGATTGTTTTCGCCCTCGTTCATCTGCACTCTCACAAAACATACGCAGCAGGCCTGTAGCTGGAGCTTTTGCACACCGTCCGTATGTGATTTGCTTGCTAAATGATGCCTTAAGATGTCAAGTTTCCAAATATCACTCCACTTCTTCCCGCTGGCAAATTCTCCAGCAACTTTTGCATCACGACAATCCATGAGGGTAGCACCAGTTTCTGTTTTGTACAGAAATATTTCTCACAGCTGCATGTTCCTGACCTCATGAACTTTCAGTGTAGCGTCTCATTGAGTCATTCCGCTTTAAATGAACTGGCAGTTTTTTGCACTTCACACCCTTTGCTTCTTTGGAATTTGAGGTGGTGATTCAATAATATTTTCAATAAAGTCAGTATAAATACACCAGTTCTAAAATCTGCAGATAAATCATCACAAACTCCACGTTGTCAGCACTGTCCGCATCAGATACCGGAAAAGGAAATGGGATCATGTATGATCGTGAAATATACTAAACATGCCAACGAGGTAGAAGGTGACAACCTTTTGTGCACAGTTTAAATTCCCTTGTGCTCAATAGCTAAAGATGTGTGTGCATGCACACCTTAGAGTGAACATTGCCACTAGGGTCTCTAAAATCTCTCATCCCTTATCTAGTATCTGTGCCCTCTGGTTGAGTATCATCGGCAAACGCACTGATCTTTCCAGGTGTATTCACATCCAAATCATTTACATAAATAATAACAGAGGTCCCCTGGCCCCTGGGTCACCGCACTAGTCACAGGCCTCCAGTCAGAGTATCACCCTTCAACCATTACCCTTTGCTTCCTATCATCGAGCCAAATCTGAATCTACCTCGTTAGTTCGCCCTGAGCCCATGCAATCGAAGCTTCCTGATCAGTCTCCCATGCAGGACCTTGTCAAAGTCCATATGGGTAACACCTCCTGCTCTACCTAAAGGTAACCCTTTAGTCACCTCTTCAAAAACTCCAAAGTTATGGCCTCCTTCACACTAAAGCATGCCGACTATTCCTGATCAGGCCTTTAGTATCCAATTGAAGATTGATCTCGACCCTTAGAATTCCCTCCCATAACTTCCCTACAAGTGGCCTGTCCTTGCTACCCTTACTGAATAATGGAACAACATTAGCCACCCTTCAGTCATCTGGAATTTTGACAGAGGCCAACAGCGAAGTAAATATCTCTACAAGGGCCTCCATGGTTTCTTCCCAGGCCTCCGGAAAGTTGGGATTCTACTCGGTCAGACCCCGGGTATTTGTTCACCTTAATGCACTTCAAGGGTCCAAATACTCGTTCTTCTCAATATGCACATGTTCCACGACCTCACTACCCATTCCCCTTATTTCTTTGGCATTGATGTTAGTCTCTCCAGTAAACACCAAGGAGAAAATAGACATTAAAAACCTTGGCCATCCTGACAGATCCTTTCAGAGCAACACTGGATTGAGGTAGGACAAGGGAAAACAACAACGGGATTATATTATAGATTTGGATGGTGGGATGGAGATACGTCTCTACCAAAGGAGGTGTAAGGTGCTCCTTCCCTCCGTTAGCCTGCAGGTCATCCTTGGGCAAGGTGTAGCACCTCCTTAGCGTCCTGATCAGGGTCACGTGAAGCCGTGGGAGCAGGTGGTGGATGGTCGTATGAGCAGCTGGTGCAGATCACAAGTCCTGGTTACGTGACCACTGACACCAGGCAGACAATCTCTGAAGAGTATTGATAATGGCTGGGGTCACCCGTCTTGTAAAGAGACTGCCCAGAAGAAGGCGATGGCAAACCACTTCTGTGCTGGTGTGTGCTCTGCTCTCTCCCTCATTAATGAACACAACTGCCCTGGCCCTGTACTCACTGGATTTTAGAAGAATGGTGGCGGGGGGGGGGCGAGATCTAATTGAAACCTATCGAATATTGAAAGGCCTAGAGAGAGTGGACATGGAGAGGATGTTTCTAATAGTAGGTAGATCCAGGACTAGAGGACACTGCCTCAGAATAGAGGGATGTCCATTTAGAGCAGAGACAAGGAGGATTTGTTTAGCCAGAGGGTGATGAATCTGGGGAATTCATTGCCACAGACTGCTGTGGAGGTCAAGTCATTGGGTATACTTAAAGTGGAAGTTGATAGCTTCTTGATTGTTCAGGGCATCAAAGGTTACAGGGAGAAGGCAGGAGAATGGGGTTGAGAGGGATAATAAATCGGCCATGATCGAATGGCAACATTACACATAATAAGGATGATGATGGAATGGTGGAGCAGACTCAATGGGCCAAATGGCCTAATTCTGCTCCTATGTCTTAAGGTCTTATGAAAGGCTCTTCGTTAGTTTTAATTTCCACTACTTGCTTGTTTTTCAGCTAATTCCATAATTTCACTGTCACCATTATGGACAGAGGAATTTTTAAATTGCATATTTATTTCATAAAAGATTTTTTTAATGACCAATGGCTGAGTCAAGGATCAGCTTGTGTCTTCAGATCACTAGAACGTTTTCTAAGTTACCAGCCAAATGACAGCCATAACTAATCACTCTGAGAGAACATGGAATGAGTGACACCAAAATTAATTTTGTATTCATCACCCTGGTCTGCTTAGCTAGAACTGATGAGATTTTCAGCTGAAATTAAAACCATTTTTCAGAATTCATCATAAGACCATAAGACCATAAGATACAGGAGCAGAAGTAGGCCATTCAGCCCATCGAGTCTGCTCCACCATTCAATCCTGGGCTTATCTAATTCTTCCAGTCATCCCCACTCCCCTGCCTTCTCCCCATACCCTTTGATGCCCTGGTTAATCAAGAACCTATCTAATTCTGCCTTAAATGCACCCAATGATTTGGCATCCACAGCTGCTTGTGGCAACAAATTCCACGGATTTACCACCCTCTGACTAAAGTAATTTCCCCACATCTCTGTTCTAAATGGACGTCCTTCAATCCTGAAGTTGCACCCTCTTGTCCTAGACTCCCTTAACATGGGAAATAACTTTGTCACATCTAATCTGTTCAGGCCTTTTAACATTTGGAATGTTTCTATGAGATTCCCCCTTCATTCTCCTGAACTCCAGGGAATAAAGCCCAAGAGTTGCCAGACGTTCCTCATACGGTAACCCTTTCGTTCCTGGAATCATTCTCATGAATCTTCTCTGAACCCTCTCCAGTGTAAGTGTATCCTTTCTAAAATAAGGAGCCCAAAACTGCACATAATACTCCAAGTGGCCTCACAAGTGCATTATAGAGCCTCAACGTCACATCCTTGCTCTTATATTCTGTACCTCCAGAAATGAATGCCAACATTGCATTCACATTCTTCACAACTGACTCAACCTGGAGGTTAACCTTTAGGGTATCCTGCACAAAGACTCCCAAGTCCCTTTGCATCTCTGCATTTTGAATTCTCTCCCCATCTAAATTATAGTCTGTCTGTTTATTTCTTCCACCAAAGTGCATGACTATACACTTTCTAACATTGTATTCCATTTGCTGCTTCTTTGCCCAATCCCTGAAACTATCTAACTCTTTCTGCAGGCTCTGTTTCCTCAACACTACCCGCTCCTCCACCTATCTTTGTATCATTGGTAAATTTAGCCACAAATCCATTAATCCCACAGTCCAAATCATGGGACTAAAAAGCAGCTGTCCTAACCAACCCTTGTGGAACTCCACTGGTAACCAGCAGCCAGCCAGAATAGGATCCCTTTATTCCCACTCTCTGTTTTCTGCCGATCAGCCAATGCTCCACCCATACTAGTAACTCCCCTGTAATTCCATGGGCTCTTATCTTGCTAAGCAGCCTCATGTGCGGCACCTTGTCAAAGGCCTTCTGAAAATCCAAGTACATCACATCTACTACATCTCCTTTGTCTACCTCAAAAAGTTCCAGTAGGTTAGTCAGGCAGGACTTTCCTTTCAGGAAACCATGCTGACTTTGGCCTAACTTGTCATGTGCCTCCAGGTACTCCGTAATCTCATCCCTAACAATCGATTCCAACAACTTCCCAACCACTGATGTCAGGCTAACAGGTCTATAGTTTCCTTTCTGCTGCCTCCCACCCTTCCTAAATAGCGAAGTAACATTTGCAATTTTCCAGTCATCCAGTCCAATGCCAGAATCTATCAATTCTTGAAAGATCATCGTTAATGTCTCTGCAATCTCTCCAGCTACTTCCCTCAGAACCCAAGGGTGCATTCCATCGGTCCAAAAGATTTATCCACCCTCAGACCATTAATCTTCCTGAGCACCTTCCCAGTCATAATTTTCACTGTGCATACTTCACTTCCCTGACACTCTTGAATGTCCAGTGTACGGCAGATGTCTTCCACTGTGAAGACTGATCCAAAATACATATTCAGTTCCTCTGCCGTCTCTGCGTCTCTGATTACAGTATCTCCAGTGTCATTTTCTATTGGTCCTATACCTACCCTCAACTCTTTTTTACCCTTTATATACTTAAAAAAGCTTTTAGTATCTTCTTTGATGTTAGTCGCCAGCTTCCTTTCATAATTCATCATTTCCTTCCTAATGACCTTCTTAGTTTCCTTCTGCAAGTTTTTAAAAACTCCCCAATCCTCTATCTTCCCACTAGCTCTGGCTTCCTTGTATGCCCTCTCTTTTGCTTTTACTTTGGCTCTGACTTCACTTCTCAGCCACGGTAGTGTCCTCCTTCCATTCAAAAATTTCTTCTTATTTGGAATATATCTGTCTTGCACTTCCCTCATTTTTCGCAGAAACTCCAGCCATTTCTGCTCTGCTGTCCTTCCTGCTAGTGTCCCTTTCCAGTCAACCTTGGCCAGTTCCCCTCTCATGCCATTGTAATTTCCTTTATTCCACTGAAATACCAACACATTGGAACTTAGTTTCTCCTTCTCAAATTTCAAAGTGAACTCGAGCATATTGTGATCACTGTTCCCCAAGGGTTCCTTAACCTTAAGCTCTCTTATCATAGCCGGATCATTGCACAACACCCAGTCCAGCACAGCCGATCCCCTAGTGGGCTCAACAACAAGCTGTTCTAAAAAGCCATCCCTTAGGTATTCAACAAACTCTCTCTCTTGAGGTCCGGTACTGGCCTAGTTTTCCCAATCCACTTTCATGTTAAAATCCCCAAAGATTATCATGACATTGCCCTTCTGATGTGCCTTCACTATCATCCTGGCCTTCTTTGATAGAGCTGATGAGATTTTCAGGTGAATTTAAAGCCATTCTTCCGAATTCATCACTTTGGTCTGTTTAGATATAGAGCTGATGAAATTTTCAGGTGAATTTAAAACCGTGTTTGTGCATAAAATGCTCAATGCGTTCCTGGAGGTGGAAAGGTCTTCTCTCTGAGGAACAGCTCACCTGGACGCAATGGTTTTGGTTCTAAATCGAAGGCAGATAAGAGATGCGACTACGTGACCTGTATTAATTACAAAAGGTAGATAAGCAGACCTGTTCAGGGAAGTGCATCCCTCAGCACGTATGCAGGCAGCCTGGTCTGGTGCCAATCAGCAGTATGTGTCTACGGCTTGAAGCTCCATGCGGCCACCGCAAGGCTCGGTGGGGAAGGACAATAGTGCAGGGTCCTTCTGCTGCCGGAGAGTGAGGGGCCGGGTTGGATGAGGAGGCCCCTTAATTATTGTAATAGTGTTTGATGTTGAGGTGTACACCGAGCTTGGCAATTAGCTTGCAGACGTTTCATAGAAACATAGAAAATAGGTGCAGGAGTAGGCCATTCAGCCCTTCGAGCCTGCACCGCCATTTATTATGATCATGGCTGATCATCCAACTCAGAACCCCGCCCCAGCCTTCCCTCCATACCCCCTGACCCCCGTAGCCACAAGGGCCATACCTAACTCCCTCTTAAATATAGCCAATGAACTGGCCTCAACTGTTTCCTGTGGCAGAGAATTCCACAGATTCACCACTCTCTGTGTGAAGACGTTTTTCCTAATCTCGGTCCTAAAAGGCTTCCCTTCTATCCTCAAACTGTGGCCCCTCGTTCTGGACTTCCCCAACATCGGGAACAATCTTCCTGCATCTAGCCTGTCCAATCCCTTTAGGATCTTATACGTTTCAATCAGATCCCCCCTCAATCTTCTAAATTCCAACGAGTACAAGCCCAGTTCATCCAGTCTTTCTTCATATGAAAGTCCTGCCATCCCAGGAATCAATCTGGTGAACCTTCTTTGTACTCCCTCTATGGCAAGGATGTCTTTCCTCAGATTAGGGGACCAAAACTGCACACAATACTCCAGGTGTGGTCTCACCAAGGCCTTGTACAACTGCAGTAGTACCTCCCTGCTTCTGTACTCGAATCCTCTCGCTATAAATGCCAGCATACCATTCGCCTTTTTCACCGCTTGCTGTACCTGCATGCCCACTTTCAATGACTGGTGTATAATGACACCCAGGTCTCGTTGCACCTCCCCTTTTCCTAATTGGCCACCATTCAGATAATAATCTGTTTTCCTATTTTTGCCACCAAAGTGGATAACTTTACATTTATCCACATTAAATTGCATCTGCCATGAATTTTCCCACTCACCCAACCTATCCAAGTCACCCTGCATCCTCTTAGCATCCTCCTCACAGCTAACACTGCCACCCAGCTTCGTGTCATCCGCAAACTTGGAGATACTGCATTTAATTCCCTCATCCAAGTCATTAATATATATTGTAAACAACTGGGGTCCCAGCACTGAGCCTTGTGGTACCCCACTAGTCACCGCCTGCCATTCTGAAAAGGTCCCGTTTATTCCCACTCTTTGCTTCCTGTCTGCTAACCAATTCTCCACCCACACCAATACCTTACCCCCAATACCGTGTGCTTTAAGTTTGCACACTAATCTCCTGTGTGGGACCTTGTCAAAAGCCTTTTGAAAATCCAAATATACCACATCCACTGGTTCTCCCCTATCCACTCTACTAGTTACATCCCCAAAAGATTCTATGAGATTCGTCAGACATGATTTTCCTTTCACAAATCCATGCTGACTTTGTCCGATCATTTCACCGCTTTCCAAATGTGCTGTTATCACATCCTTGATAACTGACTCCAGCAGTTTCCCCACCACTGACGTTAGGCTAACCGGTCTATAATTCCCCGGTTTCTCTCTCCCTCCTTTTTTAAAAAGTGGAGTTACATTAGCCACCCTCCAATCCTCAGGAACTAGTCCAGAATCTAACGAGTTTTGAAAAATTATCACTAATGCATCCACTATTTCTTGGGCTACTTCCTTAAGCACTCTAGGATGCAGACCATCTGGCCCTGGGGATTTATCTGCCTTCAATCCCTTCAATTTACCTAACACCACTTCCCTACTAACATGTATTTCGCTCAGTTCCTCCATCTCACTGGACCCTCTGTCCCCTACTATTTCTGGAAGATTATTTATGTCCTCCTTAGTGAAGACAGAACCAAAGTAATTATTCAATTGGTCTGCCATGTCCTTGCTCTCCATAATCAATTCACCTGTTTCTGTCTGTAGGGGACCTACATTTGTCTTTACCAGTCTTTTCCTTTTTACGTATCTATAAAAGCTTTTACAGTCTGTTTTTATGTTCCCTGCCAGTTTTCTCTCATAATCTTTTTTCCCCTTCCTAATTAAGCCCTTTGTCCTCCTCTGCTGAACTCTGAATTTCTCCCAGTCCTCAGGTGAGCCACTTTCTCTGGCTAATTTGTATGCTTCTTCTTTGGAATTGATACTATCCCTAATTTCTCTTGTCAGCCACGGGTGCACTACCTTCCTTGATTTATTCTTTTGCCAAACTGGGATGAACAATTGTTGTAGTTCATCCATGCAACCTTTAAATGCTTGCCATTGCATATCCACCGTCAATCCTTTAAGTGTCATTTGCCAGTCTATCTTAGCTAATTCACGTCTCATACCTTCAAAGTTACCCCTCTTTAAGTTCAGAACCTTTGTTTCTGAAGTAACTATGTCACTCTCCATCTTAATGAAGAATTCCACCATATTATGGTCACTCTTACCCAAGGGGCCTCTCACGACAAGATTGCTAATTAACCCTTCCTCATTGCTCAAAACCCAGTCCAGAATAGCCTGCTCTCTAGTTGGTTCCTCGACATGTTGGTTCAAAAAACCATCCCGCATACATTCCAAGAAATCCTCTTCCTCAGCACCTTTACCAATTTGGTTCACCCAATCTACATGTAGATTGAAGTCACCCATTATAACTGCTGTTCCTTTACCACCAGTTTCATCACCAGTCAGTGAACAGTTGATGGTGTTTCTCTCTGGGAGTGCTTGCCTTTATATAGGCCCCCTTTTACTTGCCTCAGTTCTGACTGGCCACCCCTTCAGTTGACCTTTGAATTCTTTTGGCTCACATTTCTTTGGCTCTTATGGGTTAGTAGATGGCGTCTATTTTGATACGTTTGTTTACTGAGTTATTAGAAGAGAAACATGCTTCTAAAAATACTTGTGCTTGCCTGTGCCAGAATCCCCATGGTGTCCCAGTGAAAGAGGTGTCGTTCTACATTATTGTAGCAAGTGGCTGCAGTCCTCTTGGTTTTCTGGAATGTAACAGGACACAACTTAATGCATTGATTATGGATGTAAGAATGGAAAGACATTGTGCAGTTTATTCTTGCAAATAATTTTTCATTACGAATAAAGTTTATTCAGATGTAAATTAAAACCTGTTCGGGGAAGTGGTATGCAATGGGATGACCTTATTCCTGATGTCCAAGAGAAATGTCATCTGGGCATTTTAGGAATAAAAATGCTCACATCTGAAATCAGTGCAACGTTTTGATCATTTACCCTGATTCATAACAGTTTGTTTCCATAAACACCCTCCTACCCACCTTCCCCCTCTCCTGGTCTCACCCAGCACCCACCAGCTTGTATCCCTTTCCCCTCACCTGGTCTCACCTAGCACTCGCCAGCTTGTATCCCTTCCCCTCCCCCCCACCCACCTTCCCCCTCACCTGGTCTCACCCACCACTCCCCAGCTTGTACTCCCCCCCCCACCTTCTTACTCTGGTGACTTCCCCCTTCCGTTCCAGTCCCGATGAAGGGTCTCAGCCCGAAACTTCGACTCTTTATGCTGCATTTTGTAACCTTAAAGCTTTAAACCAACTGAAAGGAAAACGAGAGAGCCGGGAGCCAAGTAATGTGCTTTGTTTTTACTTAAAGCAAGATGTGCATGTATCACGTAGTAGTGTCATGAGGTATCTAATTCACTTATTTTTACATATAACCTATAATGAATTATTTAAACAAACAAAGAATGCTTAATCAACAATATATTTACAAGATTATTCCAATATTACTGAAATATTAAATACACACTTTATTTCTCTCCACAGATGCTGCCTGACCTGCTGAGTTCCTAGAACATAGAACATAGAAATCTACAGCACATTACAGGCCCTTCAGCCCACAATGTTGTGCTGACCATGTAACCTACTCTAGAAGCTGCCTATAATTTCCTGACCATATTGCCCTCTATTTTCCTAAGCTCCATGCACCTGTCTAAGGGTCTCTTAGAAGACCCTATTGTATCTGTCTCTACCGCCTTCAGTGCATTCTATGCACCCAGCACTCTCTGTGTGAACAACTCACCCCTGACATCACCTCTGTAACTGCTTCCAAGCATCTTAAAAGTCCCTCCAGCATTTTGTGTGGGTTAGTTTGTTTTCACGGCGTTCAGTGGGTAGTTTGGGCCTGGGAACTGAATTTCTACTTAATTACTTCCCATCTTAAACTAATTAGAACATTCCTGTGGATTGCAGGGAAGTTTTCCAACCTCGCAGGGATAATTGAGCTCTCGATGCTCTTTGCAATTGGAAACAACTGCTTAACCCCATGTTCATCGAGCTACCTCCAGAAGTAATGGGGCTGAATGGCCCCATGTCAGACCACAGGATTCAGTGGCTGGTATTTCGAATGCATTGTCTAGTGTGGTGTGGACAAGAGTTCAAGAGGGTCTCAGGAGGGAGCTAGATAAATATTTGAGAAAGCAAAATAAAGCTCTGTTTTTAAGGAGCACACAAAACGCTGGAGGAACTCAGCAGGTCAGGCAGCATCTATGGAAAGGAATAACGAGCCGATGTTTCGGGCCAATACTCTTCATCGTCTTCACCAGAACTGATTTACATTTACACTAATGACTATGTTACTGTGCTGCCCTGGGCTGCTGGGCTCTGGGGAGTATCTGAATTTCATGGTATATGTGGAAGGATGATTCATTATCTCTCTTACTCCCATTCCCCTATCACCTCCCCACAACCTTTGATGTCCTGACTAATCAAGAGCCTGTGACTCTCCGCTTTAAATATATCCAGTGACTTAGCCCCACAGCTATCTGTGGCAATGAATTCCACAGACTCTCCACCTGCCGCTGACTGTAAGGACTTTGTACGTTCTCCCTGTGACCAGGTGGGTTTCCTCTGGGAGCTCCAGTTTCCTCCCACAGTCCAAAGACACACTGATTGGTAGGTCAATTGGTCATTGTAAATTGGCTTGGATTTAATCGGGGGATTGCTGGGTGGCACAGCTCAAAGGCCGGGAAGGGCCTATTCAGCGTTGTATCTCAATAAATATATAAATATGTAAAATTAACCACCCTCTGGCTAAAGAAATTCCTCCTCATTTCTGTTCTAAGTTCTGAAGCTGTGCCTTCTGGTCCTAGTTTCCTCCACTATAGGAAACATCCCCTCAATGTCTACTCTATCTACTTACTTTTCCTGCTGCCGTTATGCCTCGGGTGTTTAGGGCAGCAATGCAGGTCCTCCATCTCTGTCTGTACGGAAGGATTCTTCACTGCTGTTTCCGTAACAATTTGTTTTTGGCCAGTCGGGGTTGTTAGCCCTGAGCTGAAACCCCGGTGAACCACTCTTGGTCTGGCCTCTGACCTTTGACCTGTTTGGCATGGGTGATCCCGCCAAGAGCCAAAGCACAAGGCCCTGCCTGACTCCAGGTCATCGAGTCTCCAGACCCCATGACAAGGTTGTGGATGTATTGGGGGGCCACTCCATCCAGGCCTTTCAATTTTGGATAGGTTTCACTGTAGAGGAGAGTGGTATCTGGACTCACAACCTGTGTTGTGATGGGGGGAGTTCAGCAAAGAGCCACAAGACTGATTCAGGGATAGTGGCTTTGTCGGTGCAGATTGGGCCTATAGTTTAGAGGGCCGAGAGGTGATCCCACTAAGCATCAGAATTCTTGGTGGGCTTGACAGGGTAGATCGGGAGATGTTAATTCCCCTTGCTGTAGTATCTACAACTGGGAGTCTCACACTCACATAGTTTGCTTCATTGCTCAAGACCGAGATGAGTAAAAATTCCCCTCAGGGGCTGGAGTGTGTTGTAAACAGTAATAATGGCATTTTAATTTGAAACTGTGTATAGAGTGTTTGATGGCAACACGTGCAATGTACTGGAGGAACTCAGCAGGTCAGGCAGCATCCATGGAAATGACCAAACCGTCAACGTTTCGCGCCGAGACCCTTCTTCGGGACTGGGAAGGGCAGGGGAAGGCGCCAGAATAAGCCTTCGTAGTGGTCAGCGTGACGCTATCACGGCTCCTCAGGGTGTCAGAGTTTGGGGTTCAATTCTGACGGTATCTGTAAGGAGTCTGTACGAGGGTTTTTTCCGGATACTCCGGTTCCCACTTTTGCACAGTCCTGTAGTAATTGTATGTAGTGCACTGTCCAGCTGCCACAAAAGAAAACTAATTTCATGACACGATGTGAGTGATGATAAACCTGATTCTGAGCTGAGTCTCTATTGTGGACTGAGAGTGGGAAGGGGGAGGGAGAGGGGAATCATGGTTGGGAAAAGGGGAAGGGAGAGGGGAGGGAGTGGGAAGCACCAGAGAGACATTCTGTAGCAATCAATAAACCAATTGTTCGAAATCAAATGACCTTGTCTGGTGTCTCAGGGGTGGGTGTGTCTGCACCCACACCACCACCCCCCCACCAGACACTCCTTCTCTGCCCCCTGTCCCACACCCCTCCCACAGCACTCCACCCTCGCCAATCCCAACATCCTTTGCTCTCTCCAAATTTATAAACTCACTCTCTGCTCCACACTGACAAGTACAGTACCACGCAAAACTCTTAGGCATCCTAGCTATATATATGTACATAGTACTATATGTGTGACAAATAAAGCCTACCTTATTTTATCTTACCTTTCAGGGACTCAGTCACTGAGTACACTCTTGGATATTATGAGGTTTTGTTTTTTGTACAGGAAAGTTGAGGCAAAGTGAACTCAAGTCAGGTTTATTGACATGTGCACAGGTACAGTGAGACACAGGTACAGGTACACTGTACAGGTACAGTGAAGCACAGGTACAGTGAGACACAGGTACAGGTACAGGCACACTGTACAGGTATGGTGAGACCCCAGGTACAGGTACACTGTACAGGTACAGTGAAACACAGGTACAGGTACACTGTACAGATACAGTGAGACACAGGTACAGGTATAGTGAGATACAGGTACAGGTATAGGTACACTGTACAGGTACAGTGAGACACAGGTACAGGTATAGTGAGATACAGGTACAGGTATAGGTACTGTACAGGTACAGGTACAGTGAGACACAGGTACAGGTACACTGTACAGTTACAGTGAAACACAGGTACAGGTACACTGTACAGATACAGTGAGATGCGGGTACAGGTATAGTGAGGTACAGGTATAGGTACACTGTACAGGTACAGTGAAACACAGGTACAGGTACACTGTACAGGTACAGTGAGACACAGGTACAGGTACACTGTACAGTTACAGTGAAACACAGGGACAGGTACACTGTACAGATACAGTGAGACACGGGTACAAAGAAAAGCTTGCAACAGCGTCTCGGGTATGTGGGTTCAAACAGAGTATAAATCATACATAAATTATACTTTACAAAACAAACTACAAGACATTATTACAAAAGAAAACACAATCTGAGAGAAGTCCATGATAGTGCGAGAGGTCATCTGTCGAGTTCTGCTGCTGAAAGAGAGTTCAAGTCAGTTCAAGAACCTGATGAATGTAAGAAAAAAACCCAGATGCAATTATATTAAATGATAAAGCAGGACGGAGGGGACGAACGGCCTACTCCAGCTTTTCCTTGTGTTCCTGCTTTGATCCATCGGAAACAATGTTTTTTTTGTGCAACACTTCACAATGACTTGCGTGTTCCTTAGTCCGACCTGTTGAGGTGCATGCCATTCTCCTCTCTAACCAAGATCACACACGCCTCCCACACAGGCTTCTCCACACCCCAAATCATCGAAAGCTTTTCACAGCAGCACCGAGAGAACAGGCCCTCTCAGATCCTTCAGGGCAATGTTCGGGGAAGGAGAAGGATTTTGTTTGCTTGCCTTGGGCTTGGGGTGACCTGGTTATGTTGCTCATGTTGTCATGCACTCTGACTCAATTGGTGAGAGTGTGGAAGAACCCTCACTGGAACTGTGGCATTCACGTTCCACCCACTGACTGTACCATCTACTTTGAATTTTTTCATACAGGCTTTAAACACACTTGTGATAGAGGAGAATATAATGAATTTATTACATTAAGGTTATTCATTACAACATACCACAAATGCCTTGAGTAAGTGACACCATTGTTCCTGGTATAATCTCAGATAGTGACGAGGAGGGCTACAGGAGTGAGGTAGATCAGCTCGCAACAACGGCCTTGCACTCACTGGCAGCAAGACCAGCAAACTCATTCTGGACTTCAGGAAGGGGAAGTCGAGGGAACACACACCTGTCCACATCGAGGAGTCAGCAGTGAGAGGGTGAGCAGCTGCGAGTTCCTGGGTGTCAGCCCCTCTCGGGATCTATCCTGGGCCCAGCACGTTGCTGCAATTACAAAGAACGCGACAGTGGACTCATCTCATCAGGAGCTTGAGGGGAATGAATCTACCACCACAGACTCTAGCAAGTCTCTACAGATGTACCGAGGAGGACGTGCATCGTGCGTGGTGTGGTAGCTCCAAGAGACTGTACAGAGGTGTCGGCTCAGCCAGATCCATCACGGGCACAAACCTCCCCTCCATCGAGGGCATCTTCAACAGGTGATGCCTTAAGACGGTGGCATCCGCCACTAAGAATCAAAACGCGTTGTTTGCGTTAGCAACCGATACAATCTGAGGATGTGCTGGGAACAGCCCACAAGTGCCTCCTCATTTCCTGACGCCAACATAACGTTCAGTGGACCAACGCGCAGCCAACATACAAGAAGACCGACACAACAACCGCAAAATAAGCCCCTTCCTACACCCCCTAACATGTCAGGACATCCCGACCTCTGGACCTGTCAGTCTTGGTCCTCCAACCCCAGCACAGGCCACCTTTGGACCTCCAACATCTAGACCAGGGGTTTCCAACCTTTTTGATGCCATAGACCAACACCATTAAGCAAGGGGTCCACGGAACTCAGAATTAGGATCCCATGCTCTCAGCCTTCGACGTCCAGACCTAGTCTGACCTCTGATCTCAGGGACTGCTGAAATCCAACATCTGAAGTTCTGACTGACCTCCATTCCTGGACTTGCCAGCCTCAGCTTCATATCCCCACCCCCACCCATCCATCTTCCCCCTCACCTGGTCTCACCTATCACCTGCCAGCTTGTACTCCTTCCTCTCTCCCCACCTTCTTATTCTGGCTTCTGCTCTCTTCCTTTCCAGTCCCAATGAGGGGTCTCGGCCTGAAGCATCGACTGGTTATTTCCCTTCATAGATGCTGCCTGACCTGCTGAGTTTCTCAGAATCAAAATCAGGTTTGATATCATCGGCTTATGTTGTGAAATTTGTTGTTATGTGGCAACATAATGATAAAATCTGTGCATTACAGTAAGATATGTTTAATTAAATAAGATAATCCAAAAAAAGTAGTGAGGTAGTGTTCATGGGTTTAATGTCCATTTAGGAATGTGGCGCATGGCCAAGTGGTTAAGGCGTTCGTCTAGTGATTTGAAGGTCGTGAGTTCGAGCCCCAGCCGAGGGAACGTGTTGTGTCCTTGAGCAAGGCACTTAACCACACATTGCTCTGTGACGACACTGGTGCCAAGCTGTATGGGTCCCAATGCCCTTCCCTTGGGCAACATCGGTGGCGTGGAGAGGGGAGACTTGCAACATGGGCAACTGCCAGTCTTCCATACAACCTTGCCCAGGCCTGCGCCCTGGAAACCTTCCAAGGCGCAAATCCATGGTCTCACGAGACTAACGGATGCCTATTAGAAATCGGACGGCAGAGGGGAAGGTGTTCCTGAGTCGTTGAGTGTGTGCCTTTAGGCTTCTGTACCTCCTCCCTGATGGTAGCAGTGAGAAAAGGGCATGTCCTAATCAAATCTATTTTTTTTAAAAATCACTTCTAATTATCATTCAGCCATACATGGACACAGCTGAATGAAACAGCGTATTCTGGTGCCAAGGTGCAAAACATACGCAGCACATTCAAAGCAGTGAGCAAAAAAAAAAATCGACATGCAAAAATAAGCGGATATTTAGTCCGAGACCCCGAGCAACACGTCCCGCAGGTTGTTTTTACAGATTACCACCAGTGTACAGCTACTGCAATCCAGCCTGTCATTCCACTGATCAGACACTGGAGGGCAGCACCAGTTGTATAGGCCTCACCACACCCCGCCAACCAAGCACAGACGCCATGCTACGCTGCCTTTGGCGTCTCTCCTCTGGGCTCGAGGCCTTGTCCCCGCTACCACCCAGACCACACAGCTCCCATGCTGCCTGTCGTCCCGCCAAACAAGGGAAACAGGCCCCCAGCGTCGAGCGTTATCACTGTCCGGACAGGGTCTTGCAATCAGATCCGAGACAATCGCCCATGGTTACACCGTTTGCCGCCTTCTGGCACCAACTCCAATGGCTTTGAGCAGCAGGCAGCAACGCAGTCTGTGCCCAGGCCAGCTTATCCAAACCCAGTCCGACTCCTCGGGCTCCAGTTCTGAAACACTGGCCAGCTCCCCTGACACCCTGGACACCCCGGCCGGCTCTTCTGATCAACAGCAGCTCACTAATGGCCTAGACCTGCAGCATCCAAAGCCGTTGGAGCCCAGCACCGTCCTGAGATCGTAAAAAATACATTTAACAGAGAGAAAAAAAGCAGCTTTGGTTGTCCCACGAGGAGCCGCTGCACCTGTGCAGGCCCCCATCTTACCAGGTCCTTAATGGCAGACCTTTTGAGGCTCCACTCCTTGAAGAGGTCCTGGATGCTGAGGAGGCCAGTGGCCATGATGGAGCTGACTGAGTTTACAGCTCTCTGCAGGTCACTGTGAACCTGTGCAGTGGCCCCCCGTCTCCCCTTCCCATATCAGATGGTGATGCAGCCCGTTAGAGTGCGTTGCCCAATATTTCCAGCATCTGCAGGATCTCTTCAGGAAGGGTGTGACGGCGCGGAGGAGATCCACCAGCACGTTGGCTGGGCTGGACGCCTCAGTTATGAAGAAAAGACTGGTAGGAGCTGAGTTTGTTCTACTTGGTGACTGGAAATTGGTTTATTACAGTGACAAGCACTGAGACAGGGCGAAAAGCTGCCAGCCAGATAGATCATTCCACACATAACTGTAACAGAACAAAACAAAAAGCAAAATGCAAAATAGAGACACGCAAGTGGCTGCAATTCAGTAGAAGATCAAGGAGATTTGCTAAGTTACCAAAGACTTCAGCAAGTTTCTACAGATGTCCCATGGCAGGCGGTGACTAGTGGGGTACCGCAAGGCTCTGCGCTGCGACCCCAGTTGTTTACAACAAATATTAATGACTTACACGAGGGAATTAAATGCAGCATCTCCAAGTTTGCGGATGACACGGAGCTGGGCAGCAGTGTTAGCTGTGAGGAGGATGCTAAGAGGATGTAGGGTGACTTGGATAGGTTGGGTGAGTGGGCAAATTCATGGCAGATGCAATTTAATGTGGATAAATGTGAGGTTATCCACTTTGGTGGCAAGAACAGGAAAACAGATTATTATTTGAATGGTGGCCGATTAGGAAAAGGGGAGGTGCAACGAGACCTGGGTGTCATTATACACCAGTCATTGAAAGTGGGCATGCAGGTACAGCAGGCGGTGAAAAAGGCGAATGGTATGCTGGCATTTATAGCGAGAGGATTCGAATACAGGAGCAGGGAGGTACTACTGCAGTTGTACAAGGCCTTGGTGAGACCACACCTGGAGTATTGTGTGCAGTTTTGGTTCCCTAATCTGAGGAAAGACATCCTTGCCATAGAGGGAATACAAAGAAGGTTCACCAGATTGATTCCTGGGATGGCAGGACTTTCATATGATGAAAGACTGGATCGACTAGGCTTGTACTCTCTGGAATTTAGAAGATTGAGGGGGAATCTTATTGAAACGTATAAAATCCTAAAGGGATTGGACAGGCTAGATGCAGGAAGATTGTTCCCAATGTTGGGGAAGTCCAGAACGAGGGGGTCACAATTTGAGGATAGAGGGGAAGCCTTCTAGGACCAAGATGAGGAAAAACTTCTTCACACAGAGAGTGGTGAATCTGTGGAATTCTCTGCCACAGGAAACAGTTGAGGCCAGTTCATTGGCTATATTTAAGAGGGAGTTAGATATGGCCCTTGTGGCTAGGGGGATCAGAGGATATGGAGGGAAGGCAGGTGCAGGGTTCTGAGTTGGATGATCAGCCATGATCATACTGAATGCCGGTGCAGGCTCGAAGGGCTGAATGGCCTACTCCTGCACCTATTTTCTATGTTTCTATGTCCCGTGGAGAGTTGCTGAGTGGTTGCATCAGCGTCTGGTATAAGACACTGGTCAGGCCACACTTAGGGTATTGTGTAAGTGACTGTGTCAGTGCAGGTATGAGGTGTGGAGTGTCAGTGTAAAGTGGCAATGCATGGGGGTGGGGAGGTGAAGTGTATCCGGGGGCTTCCACCTCCTGCCCGATGGAAGAGGGGAGGAGCGAGAATGTTCCGGGTGGCTGGGTCTTTGATTTGGGCTCACTGAGGCAGTGAGAGGAGCCTGTGGAGGGGGAGGCTGGCTTCCGTGATGTGCTGAGCCCCTGCCTGGCTTTGCTCGAGCTTCTTGCTTCCTACTACCACCTGCAGTAGGTTCCAATTTTACACCGCCCATTTCAAATGTGAATAATAAGAAGGAGAATTTGCATTTCAGTTTTTCCAATTAACCACCCCTTCACTGTTTGACATTCCTGGCAGTTGACAGTGTGAAAGTCTTAATAAAAGATGATATATGCCGACAAAGTATGATCACACAATGAATAATCCGTTAGGACAGGTCAATCAACATGTCAACACCCAGGAATTTAAGGCCAGTGCTTCTCTCTCCACTGTCGATTCCCCCAATGTAGCGTGGTGCAGGTTTACCCTCCTCTCCTGTCCTGAGATCAGCAACTTGCTCTTTAATTTTACAGGTGTTGAGTGAGAGACTGTTGTTTCAGCTCTGCTCACCCAATTGTCCCGTCTCACTCCGGTAAACCAACTCTTCACCACTTGTGAATTTTTCCAACAACAGAGGGCGAACTTGAAGATCGCAAAGAATAAAAAAAAAATTCGGAATAAAAACAGGAAAGGCTTGAAGTGCTCAACAGATCGGGCAGCTTCTGCGGAGAGGGACACGGATGAATATTTCAGGTTGATGTAATGGCTGAATTCCCGGGGCAAGGCTGGATTTCAGAGCGGATGCCTTTGTGACAGGCTGAGTTCTCTGCAGGGTTGCAAGCTCCTCAGAACTCAGATTCCGGAAACTTCCTGAGCCCCGCGAATGAATGTGGGCAGAATGAAGGGACCTGCTGAAGGAACTGTGTGCATGGGGCAAGCAAAATTGTCAGTGTTTTGGGTGTCTGAGTAGGGACTCCCTTCAATATTTCACTTTCATCCGTATCCGATCCTCTAGTTCACTTTTAGTTGTAGTCCCACCCACCCTCAGTGGAAAAAGCCTGCTTGCATTCACCCTATCTAGACCCCTCATAATTTAGTATCAAATCTCCCCTCATTCTCCTATATTCCAGGGAATAAATTACTAACCTATTCAACTTTGTCATCAAGCAACATACTTGTAATACTTTTTCTTTATTCTTTCAGTGTTATCTGAGATATTTCCTGAATGTGAGGTGTGTTGGTTATTAATGCAAAACTCATATTTCACTGTATGTTTTGATGTACATGTGTTAAATAAACTTGAACCTTGAAACTTGAACTAGGTGACCAAAACTATGCGCAATACTGCAAGTTAGACTTCGCCGATATCTTCAACAACTTCCCAAGTCCTGTCCGGAATATTTTGATTTATGAAGGGCAATGTGCCAAAAGCACTCTAGGACCCTATCTCCCTGTGAAGTCACTTCCACGGAATTATGGAATTGTATTCCCAGATCCCTCTCACCTTCTTTCATTGCTTTCATTCCGAGATCATCTTGGGTGTGTTGGTTATTGATGCAAACAACGCATTGCACGGTATACACCAAAGTCCTGGGCACGTATATACTGTAGCTAGGGTGGATAAGACAATACTGTATTTGTCAACGTGCAGTGGAGAGCGAGTTTGTAAATCTGGCGGGAGCGAAGGAGATTGGGAATGGCGAGGGTGGAGCGCCGTGGGAGGGGTGTGAGACAGGTGGCAGAGGAGGAGTGCCAGGGGCAGGGGGAGGGCACAGGTACAGACACACCCAGCCCTGAGACACCAGCCAAGGTCATTTGATTCCAAACAATTAGTGTATTGATCATTACAGAATGTCTCCTCCTGCTCTCTTCCCCCTCCCCAAACATGACTCCCCTCCCACTGCCCTCTCCCACTCTCAGTCTGCAATCGAGATCCATAATCAGAATCAGGTTTATCATCATCCACATACGTCAGGAATTTTGTTTTTGTTTGTGGCAGCTGTACAGTGCAATACGTAAAATCACTACAGTACAGCGCAAAAGTCTTAGGCACACACAAATATTATATATATATATATATATATATATACACATATATATACAGTAGCTAGGGTGCATCAGACTTTTGAGCATGTGGTAAATAAATCTGATTCTGAATCTGTCCTATCAGTGCATTGAAACTTTTGCTGGCTGAAAACAATTCCCATCGACATTTAGTGAGTAGACTTGGCTGTCAGCCAATGCAAATATAACAGGCCTGGCACAAGTGCAGTCGTGTGAAATCCAACGTCGTGCAAGTGGAGAGAATTCTGTTCAGAGACAATGTCCTGGAGGTGGGCAGGCGGAAAGGAAACCAGGACCTTCAAGCGGAATTCTGCGGAAATCAGATACTTGCCACCTGTTGTGTGTGTCTAATTAGAACCAAATAAAAACTATGAATTGGATGTTTAAAGACAGATGCAAGAGAAGCCACAGATGCTGGAAATCTGGAGCAAAGTGCTGGAAGAACTCAGCATCTGTGTTAGACAGACACATGAGAGACCACAGATGATTGAAATCTACACACAAAGTGCTGGAAGAACCGAGCAGGGCGGCAGCATCTGTGGAGGGAAATAGACAGTGGACATTTCAGGCTGAGACTCTTCAACAGGACTGGAGAGAAAGACCATATCTTAGCCATCTCTTAGAGACCATCTCAACACCAGCTCTTATCGACCATCTCTACACCATCTCTTAGATGGTGTAAAAAGTGGAAGCAAGGGCTGGAAGGTGAGAGCAAGTAGTTGAGGGGGAGGTGATAGACGGGTAAGGGAAGGGGGAATGATGTAAGAAGCCGAAAGGTGATAGGTGGATACATGTGACTGGGATGATAGACAGGTGAGGGAGGCGACAAAGATGTATGAAGCTGGGAGGTGATAGGTGGATACTGGTGAGGGGGTGATAGCCAAGTAAGGGAGGCGGGTATGATGTAAGAAGCTGAGAGGTGATAGGTGGAAGTGACAAAATGACGAAGAAGGTGGAATCTGATAGGAGAGGACTGTAGACCATGGAATATAGTGAAGGAGGCAAAGAGGAAAACCGGATGAAGGAAATGGGGTGGGCAGATGGAGAGATGGAGAGGGTGGGAGAGGGGGAAGATGGGGTCAGTGGGAAGGAGGAAAACAAAGTGTGGAGACAGCAGGGAGTGGTTATCAGAAGTTAAAGAAATACAATGTTCCTGATTCATTTTGGAGAATACCAAGACAGAATATCAGTTGTTACCCCATTAATCTGCATCTGACCTCAGTTTGGCAGTGGAACAGGCCCTGGACAGAGATATCGGTGTGGAAATGGGAAATGAATTACGATGCATTGAGCATTTAGAGAAGAGGACAGCCTGTCAGGATTGGATGTGTTGGTCAGACCTTTCCCTGATCCTCAACATGGTGGGCCCAGGACCGTCCAGCGACTCCACCAGAACCTGAGTTCACCCTCCAGTGCGGGACGGGACAGAGGGAGCTCCGTGCTCTCGGAGAGTGAGATGTTAAAGCTAAGTGCTGACCAGCTTCGGAGAGGTGCCGGGTGACACAGTGGTGATGGGGGCTGCTGCCCGATAACTCTGTTGTCTCAGGTTCAATTCTGACCTTGGGCGTTGTCTGGTCAGGATCCCCAGGGTGCCTTGATTCCCTCCCACATCCCAGAGTCCAGACAGGTTGCTGTAAGTTACCCCCAGGGTGTGGCGCTGTCGGCCATATGCGTGAGAAAGAGAATGTTACAGGGGTCATAGGGGGGGCGTGAGGAGGGGGTGGAGTTGATGGGAGTGCTCTGGCAGGAAGCTGGCATGGACACTTGGGGCCAAATGGCCATTTGGAGTTGGGATGGAGTTTTTCTTCAGACACCTGCCATTGGCCACCGTCCCAAGCCTTGTGTGAGATCTTGCTGTGCACCCACCCCTTCCCCCACCAGCACTCATTGGATGAACAGCTCAGTGACTTCCCACGGTTAGAGGAGGGGTGACGTGCACATACCCAGGATTGGACACTGTCCGGTTGATCCAAAGTTCCAGACCCCTGCCCAGAGCACACCCACGTCTTCTGTCTTTTCAAGCACAGGACAATGGGGTGGGGGAAAACCAAATGGAGTGTAGAGGGCCAGGACTCATGAGAGCTTTCCCCATCCTGTGGTCGCAGAGATGGCGGTGAGGCTGCGGGTGTGGCTGGGGAAGGGACGTGTCCGAGGGTCACTGGGGGTCTCTGAGGATCACTTAGGTTCCAATAACCACCCAAGGTCTGAGGGTCTGGAAGGCTGAGGGTCTGAGGGTCTCTGAGTGTCTGGCGAGCGTGGAGAGTCACTCAGGGACCGAGTGTCACTGACGGTCTGATGGCCACTGTCTGACAGTTACTGAGTGTCCAAGGGATTATGAGAGTCCGAAGGTCTCCGAGGGTCGCCGAGGGTCACGGAAGGTCACTGGCCATAGCTGAATGTCCGAGGGTTACATCTGTTTTATTTGGTGTTTATTCTAGACAGGGTCAGCCTGTACTACACAGCAGCCAATAACAAGCCAAAGGAAAAGGCAAGTATGGAGAGAAGGCAAGAACTAAAGGACTGCAGACCATGTTCTCTCTTTTTGCTGTAAACTAGGTGCAGCTGGTTTGATAAGGATGTTTTCTCTGATAAGGATGTTTTCTCTGATAAGAAGAGCCTGTGAAATGAGGAACAGGCCTGACTTAGCTGCAAATGTTATCTCAGGCTCACAGACAAACTGCAAAAGTACAGAACCAACTGTACTACAAATTACTGAAAATCTCCTGAACATTTATGAACAAGGGATTTAAAAACACAGAAGAAAACATAATATTAAACTGGAAGAAAAACAACAATTGATCTAGCAGTTTAGACCCAAATCGAACAGTGTTGCCCTGACATTAAGAACACAGTAGTGGATGATTGATCTCTCTCTGTGTGCTGTCCCGGCCCAGTGAGGGAGGGAGTCAGCGATAATGGTTCACTGTTTAATATGTCTCTTGGGTTCTCTTCAGCAGTGATTGTAAACTCGGGCAGATAAATCACTTGGAAATTAGGAGGTCATATTATTGTTATGCATGGCAGTCTGTGGGAAGTGGGAGTGAGTGTGGGAATCAAGTTCAAGTTTAATTATCATTCAACCAGACATGTATCCAGCCAAATGAAACAACGCTCCTCTGGGAACAAGTTGCAAAGCGCAGTACCAACAGCACACAGCACAGAGCACACATAGTCACAATAGCAGAAAAACACACAGTCACACAAAAATAATATTGCTCAAGTCCCTCACTGGCATGGCCTGTAGATTGATGGTGCTTGGAATGTTGTCCTGGTCCAGCTTGTCTTCCACTGAGTGAACACTAGAGGGCAGCAGCAAGTGAAAACTGGAGACCAGCACTGAGTGACTACTGGAGAGCAGCAACAAGCAAACACTAGGGGGCAGCACTGAGCAAACACTGGAGATCAGCACTGAGTGAACACTAGGGGGCAGCACCGAGCGACTACTGGAGAGCAGCAATGAGCAAACACTAGAGGGCAGCACTGAGCGAACACTGGAGATCAGCACTGAGCGAACACTAGGGAGCAGCACCGAGCGACTGTTGGAGAGCAGCAACGAGCAAACCCTAGAGGGCAGCACTGAGCAAACACTGGAGATCAGCACTGAGTAAACACTAGGGAGCAGCACCGAGCGACTACTGGAGAGCAGCAATGAGCAAACACTAGGGAGCAGCACTGAGTGAACATTAGGGGGCAGCACCGAGCGACTACTGGAGAGCAGCAATGAGCAAACGCTAGAGGGCAGCACTTAACGAACACTGGAGATCAGCACTGAGTGAACACTAGGGAGCAGCACCGAGCGACTACTGGAGAGCAGCAATGAGCAAACACTAGAGGGCAGCACTGAGCAAACATTGGAGATCAGCACCAAGCGAACACTGGAGAGCCGCACCCATGGGTGGGGCCATCTCCCAACCCAGGACAGATTCCAACAATGTCCGCAGAGGCTTCTGCTTTCTCCCACACCACCTCTGGTGTCTCCTCTCCTGGGTGGCAACAACAAGTGACCCCACGGCTGCTTCTTGTTAATAGGGCATCGACTGATTATCCACAACTCCGTCACCCCTCCCCCCCCTACTTTTTGGAGCAAAACACCAGCTGTCAGTTCCTTTCCCAGCCTTCCTCCTGTATACCCTCCCTTCTATTATCCCACTGTCTCCACCCCCACCTATCTCCTAATTTCCGTTGGATCTGTCCTGATGAAGGCTCCTCTCCGCACTGTTCCCCGTGGGGGGGTGGCGGGGACAGGGAGCGTGTCTTACAAGGATAGGTTCAGTTAGCTAGGGCTTTGCTCTTTGGAGAGAAGAAGGATGAGAGGTGGCTTGAAAGGTGTAGTTCAGATGGACAGCCAGAGGCTTTTTCCCAGGGTGGGAATGACTAACATGAGGGGCCATAATTTTAAGGTGATTAGAGTAAAGCACGGGGGGGGGGGGCGCGGTGTCGGTAGTAGATTCTTTCAACAGAGAATGGTGGGTGTGTGGAACAGCCCGCCAGAGGCTGCGATAGAGGCTGGCATATTAGGGACATTTAAGAGACTCTTAGAAAGGTATAGGGATGAAAGAAAAGTGAAGGTGGGAGGGATGGGTTAGACTGATCTTAGTCAAAACCCACAAAATGCCGGAGAAACTCAGCAGGTCAGGCAGAATTGAGACCCTTCTGCGGGCCACTTGGACCGAAATGGCCCAGAGATGATGCCGGACCGGCTGAGTTCCTCCAGCATTTTATGTGCGTCTCTTTGGGTTTCCAGCATCTGCGGACATTCTTGTGTTTGAGATTGATCTTAGAGAAGGTTTGTAAGGTCGGCAGAACATAGCGGGCCAAAGGGCCTCCTTTTAATGAGCTGTACTTTTGTATGTCCTCCGCCGGTCAACCCCAGGCACCTCCTCTCCCTCCCGCAGCACCAGAGGTGCTTCTTCTGTCCACACCCCCCCCAGTCCAGCCGTTCACTTGCATTCCTTCCGATTCTGTGCTGAGCTTGGAGTGTGTGTGCAACCAGAAACAGGTCCAACTCGCTTTTGTGTTCTTTCCAAGTTCCTCTCGAGTTCATTAGAGAACATTCTTGAAGTAAAATTATAACTCATATCGTAAGGAGGCAGGAACAGGGTGTTCATTGTTGGACAAGGCACCTGTTGAATCCACAAAGACCTTTGGACTAGAGGAGTCCCAAGTGTTGGGTTGGGCTGTAGAACTGTATTTTAACTTTCCTGTGCTTGTATGGTAGCGGGGTGAAAATGCATCTCTACAAAAGGGGGTGTAAGGTGCTCCTTCCCTCTGCTAGCCTGTAGGTCACCCCGGGCAAGGTGTAGCACCTGCTTTACTCCCCGATTAGGATCACAAGGACCATGGGAGCAGGTGGTTGATGGTCGTATGAGCAGCCGGTGCAGATCACAAGTCCTGGTTATGCGACCACTGACGCCAGGCAGACTATCTATGAAGAGTGTTGATAATGGCTGGGGTCACCCGTCTTGTAAGGACACTGCCCAGAAGAAGGCAATGGCAAACCACTTCTGTAGAAACATTTGCCAAGAACAATCATGGTCATGGGAAGACTATGATCGCCCTTGTCATACGACACGGCACATAATAAACAAATGTTGCTTACTTGTATTTTTATATAATCTCCCCTATTTATGTAATTGTTCAGTAAAATTTTCTGGCATTAGCTGACGCTGTTTTCTTGTAGTTTCTCAGTGTTTGCCGGGCTAATACAACGGGGCTTACTTGTAGGGTGATTGTAGAGGGATGTTAGGGTTAAATTTTTTACACAGACTGGTGGGTGCATTGAACACACTGCCAGGGGTGGTGGCAGAAGCAGGTACGTTAGGGGTGATTAAGAGATTCTTCGAGTCTCCTGGACGTACGTGGATGTAAAAGGAAGGACAACTATATGGGAGGAGAGGGTGAGATTGATCTTAGAGCGGGTTAAGAGGTTGGCACGACATTGTAGGCAAAACAGCCTGTACTGTGCTGTATTTTTCTATGTTCCATATCCTATATTCTATGCTCTATATTCCATGTAGTTCTAAGTATTCATTCCCTCCACAATTATACTCTGATTAAAATAAAACTTGGTAACTCTATCCTGGTAAATTTTATCCTAAGCAAATTTGAAAAATAGTACAGGATATACTGTGCATTTTAAATGAAACTTGGTAACTAGTATTTGAATAGGAACAAATGTTTAGTAATCTCAGGCATGTTATTATCGAGAGTACAAAGTGCTAGATGATATTCTTGCGTGATGATACCTTAACGTATTGTGTGGGCCATGGGAAAGGATTAAGTGTTGTTGTGTTTATGTGCAATCCAGGCGTGCCTGACCATTTGGAGTATTGTCTTCCAGATGCTGTAATATACCGTAGAGCCTCACACAATGGAGAGGCTGTAATCTTATGACACTACAGGAGAAATGGGGAGGATTTTGTATGCAGCAAGGATCAGTGCACGGGAAATGTGTCTAGGAATTGACAAAAACCCGAAACCGTAGTGCCACACCACTTACACTCCCTGATTCATTACCTGAAGATAAAGGAGCAGAATTAGGCCATTCAGCCCATCAAGTCTGCTCCTCCATTTCATCACGGCTGATCTGTTTCCCTCCAGCCCCAATCTCCTGCCTTCTCCCCGTGTCACTTCATGCCCTAACTAATCAAGAATTTCTGTCAACCACTGCCTTAAATCTACTCAATGACTTGGCCCCCACAGCCCCTGTGGCAGTGAATTCCACAGATTCACCACTCTCTGGCTAAAGGAATTCCTGCTCATCTCTGTTCTAAATGGACACCTCTCTATTCTGAGGCTGTGCCCTCTGGTCTTAGACTCCCCCACCATAGGAAACATCCTCTCCACATCCACTCCTTCAAGGCCTTTTAACATTTGATAGGTTTCAATGAGGTCACCCCTCATACTTCTGAATTCCAGTGAGTACAGGCCCAGAACCATCAAGCGCTCCTCAACAATCCTTTCAATCCCGGATCATCTTCGAGGAGCTCTCCGTAGTCTTTCTTCATCTCATTCGTTCTTTGTATTAAAGCCAAATCAAGGTGGTGGGGTCCGGGGTCCGGGGTCCGGGGCCCGAGAGTGAGGCACAGGCCGACGTTTGGCTGATTTAAATGCAGGAGCAGATTGAAACGGTCGAGGTGCCGGGGTCAGAGGTCAGGGACGGGCCGGCGTTCAGCTCGCTGCTCCGTGAGGTTTACTCCTCTCTGCGCTGAACAGAAGCTGTGGCCTGTGACTAACGGGCTCCGGGCGCGGCTGCTGCGATGAACTGGATCTGGGGCTGCAGACGCACCTTCATGAACTTTAGTTCTGAGAGTTATTCGTTTTATTGCACAACTTGTTCCTTTGTTCACACATTGAGAGTTTAATGGTCTTTTTTCATGGGTTTTGTTGCGTTTCTTTGTTTTGTGGCTGCCGGTAAGAAGACAAATCCCAAGGTTGCATATAGTTTGCGTACTTCGACGACAGATGTATTTTGAACTTTGAACTTTGAACAGAGCCTCACAGTTGGCCGTTTTAGAAATTCCTTGAGCGATGTTTAAAGTTTTGACTTCTCTCATTAAGAAAAAAAGGGCAGCATGGCTTACACAATGTTTTACAGTACAGGTGACTCGGGTTCAATTCCCGTCACTGCCCATAAGATGTTTGTACGTTTTCCCGCGTCCGCGTGTGTTTCCTCCGGGTGCTCCAGTTTCCTCCCACAGTCCAAAGACGTATGGGTTAGTAGGTTAATTGAGCATTGTAAATTGTCCCGTGATTAGACTAGGATTAAATTGGGGAATGCTGGGCAGTGGAGCTCAAAGGGCTGGAATGGTCTACACCTCACTGTATCTCAATTAATAGCAGTTTCTGAGCCAGTGGACAATTATCCTGATTTAGTGTCAAGTTCATTGTCACTCAACCAGATACACATACCAAACGAAGCAACATTCCTCCGGACCAAGATGCACAATCGTACATACAACACAAGTGATATCACCACAAATAAATTAACAAATAATAAAATATTTGTTAATTTGGTAATAAATTCCTAATGATTGACCATTAGCATAAGGTACATTTGTGACGCAAGTTTAAAAAGTAAACAGTATAACGCTACTGATGCTTCATAAATGATGAGACCATCCATCTGTCTGTACAGAGGATGCCTGAGTCGATTCTAGTTCTGACCCGCTGAGCTCCTCCTGCAATTTGTTGTTGCTTTTCTTTTGGCTCCAGACAGCTGCATCTTCAATCTCTGATATCTCCATGATCCTCTTCCTGATGTTCTCCACCCTCCAGTCCAGGAAGATTAGCTTTATTTGTCGCATGTACATCGAACAGGGTGAAATGCATTGTCCGCCTCAAATCAAATCAGTGAGGATTGTGCTGGGCAGCCCGCAAATCTCACCTGCAGCGACATAGCACGCCCACAACTCTCTACCCCTGTCCTGTATGTTTTAGGAATGTTGGAGGAAACCAGAGCACCCGGAGGAAATCCTCACGGTCACAGGGAGAACGTACACACTCCTTGCAGACAGTAACGGGGATTGAACCCATATCGGTGGTGCTTGGCATGGTAAAGCGATGTGCTTACCGCTGAGCGATCACGCTTGATGACCACACCATTGTCCCGTAGTTTTGTGAATGTGAGGGGGATGCCAGTCTGCGGGACCTGGCTGTACTCACACATGACGCACAGTACACTGGCCGGGCAGCTTCCACCAGTAACTAGGAAAGCAAATAGATTTCAAGGTGATGGCGTATAAAAGTCGAGCACCTTTGATCTATCCGCCACAAAAGCTGAGACTTCCCATGGCCACCTATGTCAATTAGACTTCCCATTCCCATTCCCACATGTCAGTCCACATCCTCCTCTACTGCCACGATGAGGCCACACTCAGGCTGGAGGAGAAACACCCCATATTCTGTCTGGGTAGCCTCCAATCAGATGGCATGAACATCGATTTCTCCACCCTCTAGAAATTACTCCCTTCTCCCTCCTGTCACCTTTCATTCCCTATTCTGTTTTCCATCTCACCCCTTCTCTTTCCCTCGCCTGCCTATCACCTCCCTCTGATTCCCTTCCTCCTCCCCTTCTCTCATGATCCACTCTCCTCTCCTATCAAATCATTTCTTCCTCAGCCCTTCACCTTCCCCACCTATCACCTCCCAGTTTCTTACTTCTTCACCCCTTCCCCACCCACCCACCTCCCCCCCTCACCTGGTTTCACCTATCACCCGCCAACTTGTACTCATTCCCCACCCCCACCCCCACCTTCTTCCCAGTCCCGGTGAAGGGTTTTGGCCACTGCCTTCCAGAATTTTGTGTGTGTTGTGGCGTATCAAAGTAGAGAGCTTTTCAAAGTACATTTATTATCAAAGCATGAATACTACAAATAAACCCTGAGACTCATCTTCCTGCAGACAGCCACGAAACAAATCCCTCCTCCCAGCACAAAAAAACGAACAAAAACAGAGCAGCACATCGACCCCCAAATCCTACTCCCCTGCACACACAAAAAAAAGAGAAAGATCAGGTGGAAACCACAGAATATAAAAAACTATTAGACTAAAAGAAAAGTCTATAGTCCAAGTCCATATCCAAACCGCAGAAACCTGGGTAACAGAATATCACAATTCCGTAGCAGAGCAATCCCCCAGCAATCGAAAGGCAGTCTCCCCTCTCCACAGCAGAGTGACCCCCAGTGATAAAAAAGCAGGCAACTGGCCCTCACCTTCTGCATTTGCCTCGATTAAGGGAAACAAGAGGGGCAGCTCCTTCACTCAGAGAGTGGCAAGAGTGTGGAATGAACTGCCAGAGGAGGTGGTGGACGCAGAGTCGATTTCAACATTTAAGAGAAACTTGGCCAAGTACAAGAAAGGGAGGGGTATGAAGTGCTATGGTCCAGGTGCAGGTCGATGGGACTAGGCAGGCTAATGGTTTAGCATTGTCTAGATGGGCCGAAGAGCCTGTTTCTCTGCTGTCTCTATTCCTCGGGGCATGGAGGGGAGGGAAGGTTGGGGGAGTGGAGTGGAGAGGAGGGGAATGGAGGGTGGGGGGGAGGAGGAGAGGAGAGAGGTGTGGAGGTAGGGGTAAGGCAGGACATTGGAAGAGGGGTGAGGAGGGGGCGGCGTGGTGAGGACATCTGGAGATGGGGAACTTGGACTGTGATTACCAGCATCACACCAACTCCTGCTGAGAAGGGATCAAGGATGTGGAAGATGGTTGAGCAGATATCGGGTGGAGGTAGGCCTGAGCTGATGGAGCAGTCAGTTAGGTCAGAGGGCAGAATGGCGTTCTCGCTCACTGTGGGTGCCTGGAAGTTCACAAGTCATCTTTAGATTCAAATCCACAGATGAAAATAATGCTCGTTTGTCATAACAAAACATTTTATTAATTTCATTAACAAAGTACACGTTCATTCACAAAACTCAGTCACCTCCAACTAAGTCAATGATATGGGGCCCAGCAGCAGCTTCTGTGGTCCTCAGGGAGGTCAGAAAGATTATTGATTCATCAATATCACCAAACCATCATCTCACTGAGTGCAGTCATTTGATTTACATTTCAAAATTTAAAAATCCTTTTCAAAAGTGATGAAGACCTTTGGCGACAGGCCCATGTCATTGTATCTGTAGTTCTGTGTCTGGGTTCAATGCTTTTCAAAGTTGTTGACGGTGATAACAATTTTATAAAATCCAATCATCTTTGCACTGCTGCAGTACAGTGGATGAGGTCATTCAGTACTGGTCCTGTTCCAGCTCCCAGCAGAGCAATCCTTTCAGTTCCGTTTCTCTCCAGTCAGGAAGATTCTGTCTCAAGTGGTAATCCAACTGTCCTTAGAAAGCCCTGATTAAACCATTGCTTCTACAATTGTACAGGCTTTGACTATTCGACAGAACATCTCTGTAAGTAGAAAACCCATTTCCTCGCATTGCCCCTCAGACTAACAAAAGATCAATACTAGAGGGTTGCTTGGCCTTAACACTAGTGACCATGGTAACGGAATAACAGAACCAGGACACAGAATGTGTTTAATAAGGCTGCATACACGTATGCTCAAAAGACACTAAAAGAAATCAATGAATTTACCTTCCTGTGATTCACCTCTTCCACATCACAGAGTTTCTAAGAGGAACATTTCTTTAAAAAAAATTGGTGTGTTAGGTGGATCAAGTTTAAGTTCAAATTTAATTATCATTCAACCATACATGAATAGAGCCAAACAAAACTGTGTTCCTGCAGGGCCAAGGTGTAAATCACATTACCCACAACACATAGCATATAGCATGAATAGCACATATGACAAGGACAGCAGAAAAACATACAGTCACATAGAAAAAAAAATATAGCCCAAGTCTCTGAGTGACATGGCCTGTTGTAGATTGATGGTAAATTATCCTGGTCCAGCGTGTTCTTCCACTGAATGAACACTGGAGGGCAGCACCGAGCAAACAACTGAGGGTTAGCGTCAAGCGAACACTGGGGGGCAGCACCGAGCAAACAACAGAGGGTTAGCGTCAAGCGAACACTGGGGGGCAGCACCGAGCAGACAACAGAGGGTTAGCGTCAAGCGAACACTGGGGGGCAGCACCGAGCAGACAACAGAGGGTTAGCGTCAAGCGAACACTGGGGGGCAGCACCGAGCAAACAACAGAGGGTTAGCGTCAAGTGAACACTGGGGGGGCAGCACCGAGCAAACAACAGAGGGTTAGCGTCAAGTGAACACTGGGGGGGCAGCACCGAGCAAATACTGGGGGGTGCGGCACCGATGGGAGGGGCCAGTCCCCCAAACCAGCGGGATTCCAGCAGGCCCACAGAGACCTCTGCTCTCCTCCGGTGTCGCTTCTCCTGGGCGGCTGAAACAGGCGACCCTGCGACACGAGGGCCTAGTTCTCGCCAATGAACGAGTGAACTGGACTTGTAGTATTCTACACAACCAACTAACCACTGCTTGTATTATATATTCCTACATCTAAGTGCTTACAAATTTGTCAAATCCTGTGGCATTTTACTGCACGATTAAAACAAAGCACTTTTCCGTCTCTGCTCATTAATCCAACTACCGGGATTCACGTCCATCTGCAGCATCTTCATTACCCATTTATCCTTGCGAGCTCCATCGATAAACTCATTCAAAGACAGGTGGCCTGGAGAAAGGAAAGCATCAGAATTGTCATATGAAGTCTGTCCGATGGCTCGGGGCCTGTACTCACTAGAATTCAGAAGAATGAGGGGGGACCTCATTGAAACCTATTGAATGGTGAAAGGCCTTGATAGAGTGGATGTGGAGAGGATGCTTCCTATGGTGGGAGAGTCTAGGACCAGAGGACACGGCCTCAGAATAAAGAGGTGCCCTTTAAGAATGGAGGTGGGGAGGAATTTCTTTAGCCAGAGGGTGGTGAATCTGTGGAATTCATTGCCACAGATGGCTGTGGAGGCCTTGTCTTTGGGTATATTTAAGGCAGAGGTTGATAGATTCGTGATTAGTCAGGGCATGAAGGGATACAGGGCAAAGACAGGAGGTTGGGGCTGAGAGGGAAATGGGTCAGCCATGACGAAATAGCAGAGCCGATTCGTTGGGCCAAATGGCCTAACTCTGCTCCCACATCTTATGGTCTTAAAATAATCCAGCCTTACCAAAAAACATAGGAAACAGAATTACACACAAAAAATCGTCGACTGTATCTCTTCCTAGAGATGCTGCCTGGCCTGCTGCGTTCACCAGCAACTTTTATGTGTTTTGCTTGAATTTCCAGCATCTGCAGAATTCCTTGTGGAAACAGAATGAGGCCATTTGGCCCATTGAGTCTGCTGCACCATTCTGTCATGACTTTACTAGACACTGAGACTCATTTTCTTTCAGCTATTTTCAGGGAAGTAAAGAAGTGCAACAGAATTTATGAAAATCTATACATAAACAAGGACTGACCAATCCGAAAAAGAAGACAAATCATGCAAAAAGTAAATAAATAATACTGAGACCGAGAGTTGTAGAGTTGTTGATAGTGAGCCTGTCGGTTGTGAAATCAGTTCAGAGTTGAGGTGGATGAGGATCTATGGTTTGTCATATTTAGCAAAACTAAAATGCTACGTGTGTTGGGCCCTTCCTCAGCGAGGATTGCCGTCTTGCTGTTCCTCGCAGGTGTCTGAAGATGTCCAGTGGAGAGCATTCTGACTGGTTGCCCATAGCCTGGTGTGGAGGCTCCAATGCGGAGGACTGCGAGGGGCCGGGGAAGGTTGTCACTCGGCCAGCCCCATCTCAGGCACAGCCCTCCCTGCCGTCAGAGACATCCTCAAGAGGCCCTGCCTCGAGAGGGCGGCGACAGCGCCGAGGATCCTCACCACCAGGGACACGCCCTCTTGTCATTACTACCATCGGGGAGGAGATACAGAAGGTTGAAGACACACTTTATTTTACATGATGTCATTGTTTTCCCTTGTTCTACCTCAATGGACTGTGGAAGGATCGGAAGTGGAGAGAGCGAGCAATTTCGAGTTCCTGGGTGTCAGTATCTCTGAGGATCTACGCAAACACGAGGAATTCTGCAGATGCTGGAAATTCAAGCAACACACACAAAAAATGCTGGTGGACGCAGCAGGCCAGGCAGCATCTATAGGAAGAGGTACAGTCGACGTTTCGGGCCGAGACCCCGTCGACTGTACCTCTTCCTATAGATGCTGCCTAGCCTGCTGCGTCCACCAGCATTTTTTGTGTGTGTCCCTAAAGACCTAACCTGGTCCCGACTGCAGCTGTAAAGAAGGCAAGATAGTGGCTAATTTCATTAGGAGCTTGAGGAGATTTGCTATGTCACCAAAAACACTTGCAAGTGTACCATGGAAAGCATTCTGACTGGCTGCATCACTGTATGGTGTGGTTGGCGGTGGGGTGCTACTGCACAGGATCAAAGTTATCTCCAAAGAGTTGTAATCTCAGTCAGCTCCATCATGGGCACTATCTTCTGTAGTATCCAGGACATCTTCAAGGAGTGATGCCTCAAAAAGGCAGCATCCATCATTTAGGACCCCATCACCCGGGGTGTGCCCTCTTCTCATCAGGGAGGAGGTACAGAAGCCTGAAAGCACACACTCAGCGATTCAGGAACAGCTTCTTCCCCTCTGCCATCTGATTTCTGAATGGACATTGAATCCATGAACACTACCTCACTTCTTTCTTACTTCTATTTTTACCCTACTTATTTAATTTAACTTACTGTAATTCACAGTTTTGCCTATATTATCATGTATTGCATTGTACTGCTACCACAAAGTTAACAAATTCCACGGCATATGCCGGTGATATTAAACCTGCTTCTGATTCTGATCTGTATGAACAGCATGCAAGAATGTATACATGTGACAGTAATAAACCGATACGAATGCACACTCAGTGGTCACTTTATAAAGTACAGGAGGTACAGGAGGTACCGAATGAAGTAGAAACTGAGTGTCGAGACACACAGCATTGAGTGTAAACCAGTTCACCAGCACCCGATCGCCCTGCACCTCTGCACTCCCAGCAGCAGGGGGAGCTTTGACACGTCAGGGCCACTGCTTGGCGAGATTTATAAAACTCCAGCAACACACATCAAAGTTGCTGGTGAACGCAGCAGGCCAGGCAGCATCTGTAGGAAGAGGTACAGTCGACGTTTCAGGCCGAGACCCTTCGTCAGGACTAACTGAAGGAAGAGTGAGTAAGAGATTTGAAAGTTGGAGGGGGAGGGGGAGATCCAAAATGATAGGAGAAGACAGGAGGGGGAGGGATGGAGCCAAGAGCTGGACAGGTGATAGGCAAAAGGGGATACGAGAGGATCATGGGACAGGAGGTCCGGGAAGAGGTCCGGGAAGAGAGACGGGGGGGGGGGGGACCCAGAGGATGGGCAAGAGGTATATTCAGAGGGACAGAGGGAGAAAAAGGAGAGTGAGAGAAAGAATGTGTGTATAAAAATAAGTAACAGATGGGGTACGAGGGGGAGGTGGGGCCTTAGCGGAAGTTAGAGAAGTCGATGTTCATGCCATCAGGTTGGAGGCTACCCAGACGGAATATAAGGTGTTGTTCCTCCAACCTGAGTGTGGCTTCATCTTTACAGTAGAGGAGGCCATGGATAGACATATCAGAATGGGAATGGGATGTGGAATTAAAATGTGTGGCCACTGGGAGATCCTGCTTTCTCTGGCGGACAGAGCGTAGATGTTCAGCAAAGCGGTCTCCCAGTCTGCGTCGGATCTCGCCAATATATAAAAGGCCACATCGGGAGCACCGGACGCAGTATATCACCCCAGCCGACTCACAGGTGAAGTGTTGCCTCACCTGGAAGGACTGTTTGGGGCCCTGAATGGTGGTAAGGGAGGAAGTGTAAGGGCATGTGTAGCACTTGTTCCGCTTACACGGATAAGTGCCAGGCGGGAGATCAGTGGGGAGGGATGGGGGGGGCGCGAATGGACAAGGGAGTTGCGTAGGGAGCGATCCCTGCGGAATGCAGTGGGGGGGGGAGGAAAAGATGTGCTTAGTGGTGGGATCCCGTTGGAAGTGGCGGAAGTTATGGAGAATATTATGTTGGACCCGGAGGCTGGTGGGGTGGTAGGTGAGGACCAGGGGAACCCTATTACTAGTGGGGTGGCGGGAGGATGGAGTGAGAGCAGATGTACGTGAAATGGGGGAGATGCGTTTAAGAGCAGAGTTGATAGTGGAGGAAGGGAAGCCCCTTTCTTTAAAAAAGGAAGACATCTCCCTCGTCCTAGAATGAAAAGCCTCATCCTGAGAGCAGATGCGGCGGAGACGGAGGAATTGCGAGAAGGGGATGGCGTTTTTGCAAGAGACAGGGTGAGAAGAGGAATAGTCCAGATAGCTGTGAGAGTCAGTAGGCTTATAGTAGACATCAGTGGATAAGCTGTCTCCAGAGACAGAGACAGAAAGATCTAGAAAGGGGAGGGAGGTGTCGGAAATGGACCAGGTAAACTTGAGGGCAGGGTGAAAGTTGGAGGCAAAGTTAATAAAGTCAACGAGTTCTGCATGCGTGCAGGAAGCAGCGCCAATGCAGTCGTCGATGTAGCGAAGGAAAAGTGGGGGACAGATACCAGAATAGGCACGGAACATAGATTGTTCCACAAAGCCAACAAAAAGGCAGGCATAGCTGGACCCATACGTGTGCCCATAGCTACATCTTTAGTTTGGAGGAAGTGGGAGGAGCCAAAGGAGAAATTATTAAGAGTAAGGACTAATTCCGCTGGACGGAGCAGAGTGGTGGTAGAGGGGAACTGATTAGGTCTGGAATCCAAAAAGAAGCGTAGAGCTTTGAGACCTTCCTGATGGGGTACGGAAGTATATAGGGACTGGACATCCATGGTGAAAATAAAGCGGTGGGGGCCAGGGAACTTAAAATCATCGAAAAGTTTAAGAGCGTGAGAAGTGTCACGAACATAGGTCGGAAGAGATTGAACAAGGGGTGATAAAACTGTGTCGCGGTATGCAGAAACGAGTTCGGTGGGGCAGGAGCAAGCTGAGACAATAGGTCGGCCAGGACAGGCAGGTTTGTGGATCTTGGGTAGGAGGTAGAAACGGGAAGTGCGGGGTATGGGAACTATAAGGTTGGTAGCAGTGGATGGGAGATCCCCTGAGCGGATAAAGTCAGTGATGGTGTGGGAGACAATGGCCTGGTGCTCCTTAGTGGGGTCACGATCGAGGGGTAAATAAGAGGAGGTATCCGCAAGTTGTCGCTGTGCCTCGGCAAGGTAGAGGTCAGTACGCCAGACTACAACAACACCCCCCTTATCGGCGGGTTTAATAATAAGGTTAGGATTAGTGCGGAGGGAGTGGAGTTCCTGTTGTTTTTGTTTATAAAACTCAGTTCTTTTTTAAAACTCAATCTGTTTCTCTTTCTCTCAGAATTGGAGTTTGTAATTTTCCCAACAACTTTTACACTTGAGAGTTTAAAGTACATTCCGCCCTCATTACCTTTGGCAGGCTCTTATACTCAGTCAATGAAAATCAACAAACTGTGGGTGCTGAAAGTCTGAATTAAAAACAGAAAACGGTAGAAACACTCAGCAGGTCAGGCGGCGTCCGTTTGGAGAGAAACAGGAGTCAATGCTTCAGTTTCATGACCTGCCATCAGAAAGGTGCTGGTTAAAAACCAAGCCCTGCTCAACTTCCCCAGAGGTCTCTCAGATCCATGGCTCTGGCTGAAGTGCAAAATCGACCCCTGCCTTCTCACAGTTCCCCGCCAACACTCCCTTCTGGTATTTTTACTACTTAACCGCCCTAGGTAGTAATTACAGTTGTCAGGTTATCTACGATCATGTCTGAATCAGAATCCGGTTTATAATCACTGACAGATGTCACTAAATTTATTGTTTTGCAGAAGCAGTTCACTGCAATAAAAGATACAATAATTTGCAAGAAGAAATATATTAAGAAATAACTAGCTCAAAAAGAGAACGAAGTACTGAGGTTCTGTTCATGGACTGTTCAGAAATCTGATGGCTGAGGGGAAGAAGCTGTTCCTGAATCGTTGAGTGTGGGTCTTCAGCCTCCTGTACCTCCTCCCTGATGGGTAGCAATGAGAAGAGGGCGTGTGCTGGGAGACGGGGGTCCTTAATGATGGACACTGCCTTGTAAGGCCTGGCCTTCTGAAAATTTCTTCGCTAGTGGGGAAGCTAGTGCCCATGATAGAGCTGGCTGAGTTTACAACCCTCAACTTTATCTGATCCTCTGCCTTGGCACTTTCATACCAGCTGGTGATGCAGCCAGCCAGAAACCTGATGGCAGTGGGAAGGAGCTGTTCCTAAATCAGAAATCAGATGGTGGAGGGGAAGAAGCTGTTCCTGTTTCTGCAGGACATCGGAGGAAACCGTAGCATCCAGGTGAACCCACATGGTCACGGGGGGAATATGCAAACTTCACGCAGACAGAGATCAAGTTGGAACCTGGACCCTGGGAAATCCATGTTCCACACCCACTTTGTTCAGCTGCCTTGTTTTGTCTACTCACATTAGACAACCCTTTCAGCAGTGCTGCTACGCCAATCCCTCTGCACCATGCTGTCTTCTCCAGTCACCATCGATCCCTCGGCACCATCTTCTCCAGTCACAGTTAGCCCCTCTGCACCACAACTTCTCCCATCCCTATCAGTTCTTCTGCACCATGCTGCCTTCTCCAATCACAGTCCCTCTGCACAATGCCATCCTCCAATCAGAGTCCCTCTGCACAATGCCATCCTCCAATCGCAGTCCCTCTGCACAATGCCATCCTCCAATCACAGTCCCTCTGCACAATGCCATCCTCCTATCAGAGTCCCTCTGCACAATGCCATCTTCCAATCAGAGTCCCTCTGCACAATGCCATCCTCCAATCACAGTCCCTCTGCACAATGCCATCCTTCAATCACAGTCCCTGCACAATGACATCCTCCAATCACCATCAGGAACAGTGATTTCCCTTCTACAATTCAGTTCTCAAACCAACCAGCACAACACTAATCACTTTCTCTTTAGACCATAAAGCCATGCGACATAGGAGCAGAATTAGACTATTTGTCTGATTGAGTCTACTCCACCATTCCATCATGGCTGATTTATTATCCCTCTCAACCCCATTCTCCCTGTAACCTTTGACACCCTGACTAATCAAGAACCCATCAGCCTCTGCTTTAAATATACCCAATGACTTGTCCTCCACAGCTGCCTGTGGCCATGAATTCCACTGATTCACCACCACCTGGCTAAAGAAAGTTTATTTTATTTAGAGATTCAGGGCGGAATAAGCCCTTCCAGACCTTTGCACTGCAGTGGTCAGCAACCCCTGACAACCCTGCTTTAACCCTAACGTAATCACAGGACAACTTACAATGACAAATTAACCTACCCGACAGGTCTTTGGACTGTGGGAGGAAACCAGAGCACCCGGAGAAAACCCGGGCGTTCCACCGGGAGGACGTACAGAGAAACATTGCAGAGGACACCAGTACTAAACTCTGAATTCCGACTCCCCTCCCCGAGCTGTAATGTCATGCTAGTCACTACACTTCCGTGGCACCCATCTCTCTTCCTGAGGGACGTCCTTCTATTCTGAGGCTGTGCCCTCTGCTCCTAGACTCTCCCGCCACAGGAAACAGCCTCTTCATATCCACTCTGTCCAGGCTTTTCACCATTCCATAGGTTTCAATGACATTCCCCCCCACCAATTCCTCTGAACTCCTGCGAGCCGCCAAACACTCCTTGTGTGACAAGCCTTTCATTCCTGGGATCATTCTGGTAAACATCCTCTGGACCCCCGCCCAATGCCACACAAACTTTCTCCGATAAGGGCACAAAGCTGCTCTGTAACATACCATCAACACACATCAAAGTTGCTGGTGAACGCAGCAGGCCAAGCAGCATCTATAGGAAGAAGCGCAGTCGACGTTTCAGGCCGAGACCCTTCATCAGGACTAACTGAAGGAAGAGTGAGTAAGGGATTTGAAAGCTGGAGGGGGAGGGGGAGATGCAAAATGATAGGAGAAGACAGGAGGGGGAGGGATAGAGCCAAGTTCTGGACAGGTGATAGGCAAAAGGGATACGAGAGGATCATGGGACAGGAGGTCCGGGAAGAAAGACGGGGGGGGTGACCCAGAGGATGGGCAAGAGGTATATTCAGAGGGACAGAGGGAGAAAAAGGAGAGTGAGAGAAAGAATGTGTGCATAAAAATGAGTAACAGATGGGGTACGAGGGGGAGGTGGGGCCTAGCGGAAGTTAGAGAAGTCAATGTTCATGCCATCAGGTTGGAGGCTACCCAGACGGAATATAAGGTGTTGTTCCTCCAACCTGAGTGTGGCTTCATCTTTACAGTAGAGGAGGCCGTGGATAGACATGTCAGAATGGGAATGGGATGTGGAATTAAAATGTGTGGCCACTGGGAGATCCTGCTTTCTCTGGCGGACAGAGCGTAGGTGTTTAGCAAAGCGGTCTCCCAGTCTGTGTCGGGTCTCGCCAATATATAGAAGGCCACATCGGGAGCACCGGACGCAGTATATCACCCCAGTCGACTCACAGGTGAAGTGATGCCTCACCTGGAAGGACTGTTTGGGGCCCTGAATGGTGGTAAGGGAGGAAGTGTAAGGGCATGTGTAACATAGCATGGCCACTTGGCACTGGCATGTACATACAACTAACCTTTGAATCTCCTTTTTTTGTTCTAATAATGTTCTTTTATATATAATTCTGTTACTAATTTATGTTACTAATTTGTGTTTTTCCTGAGAATATTCTGTGTCTGATGGTTCGTGCCTGTAACTCTGCTGCCAATAAGTTTTGAATGGCGCCTGTGGGCTCAGGTGTATCTATGCACATCTTTAAACTTGACTTGGTTCACTTGTAGCTGCACGGTAGCACAGCGACAGGTTACCGCCATTCACACCAGCAACTGGGGTTCAAATCCTGCCGCTGCGAGTGAGGAGCTTGTCCGATCTCACCATGACAGCGCGGGTTTCCTCCGGGTACTCTGGTTTCCAACACATTCCAAAGTTGTACCGATTACTTATTTATTTATTGAGATACAGCGTGGAATGGGCTGTGTGCATGTGTGAGTGTGTGTGTCTGTGTGTGTGTGTGTGTGTCTGTGTGTGTGTGTGTGTGTGCGTGTCTGTGTGTGCGTGTGTGTGTGCGTGTGCGTCTGTGTGTGTGTGTCTGTGTGTGCGTGTGTGTGTGTGTGTGTGTGCGTGTGTCTGTGTGTGCGTCTGTGTGTGTGTGTGCGTGTCTGTGTGTGCGTGTGTGTGTGTGTCTGTGTGTGCGTGTGTGTGTGTGTGTGCGCGTGTGTGCGTGTGTCTGTGTGTACGCGCACGCATGTGTGTGCGTGTGTGTGTGCGCGTGTGTGTCCATCGTGAGTGATGAGGACCACTGACATCCTTGGGTGGGTGTGTTTGTTACTTATGTGTCCGGGCTAGGAAGTACCTCCCACACGTGGGGCAAGTGTGTGAGGGTCCTGTGGTTCCGTCTCCTTGGTGCTGATGGTGAGGCCGAAATTGTCACATGCACTGGAAAATTTGTCGATGATGTCCTGCATGTCGGACTCTGGGCTTGCACTGAGAGCACGGTTGTCAGTGAATAGGAAGCAGCTCTTTGATGTTGGCGACGACGTGAAGCCTGCACAGGGTGAGCAGCATGTCATCCACCCTGCATTGGATGTGGATTCCAGGACTCTGCCCTGGAATGCATCAGTCAACATCGCACTGAACGTCATGCTGACAAGGCCGGGCTCCAGCACACATCCCACTTATGAAAGCAACGGTACAGTCACCGTCAGCGGGCATGCGGACTGACATCCTGTCATGAAACTGCTAGACCGTGGTGATGAAACTGTCAGGGCAACCAAACTTTGCCATGATCTTCCATAATCCCTCTCAGCTCATAGTGTCAAGGGCTTGTTGGTAAGATTGACAAAGGGGGTGTCGAGCTGCCTGTTCTCCTCCTGGAGTTGACTTGCAGTTCATGATGATGATCATGGTCAATTTAGTCTGGTACGTCTTTGGACTGTGGGAGGAAACCAGAGCACCAGGAGGAAACGCACAGAAGCATTGGGAGAACGTACAAACTCCTTACAGGCTGCAGCGGGAATTGATCCTGGGTCTCTGGTACTGTAAAGCACTGTGCTCACCACTACACCACAGTGCCACCCTGGTAAGTTATAACATGCTATGTTGGTGCCAGAAGCACTACAACACCTGTGGGCTGCCCACAACACATACCCTGACTATTTGGTCATTTTCGCAAACAATGCAGTTCACGGTATGATTCGATATTTCGATATACATGTGGCAAGGTAATCTAGCTTCCTTGACCACAGGTCAGGCCAACATCAGGCCAGTGATGTTGTGGGGATGGAACTGGACTCTCTGACGGTGGTGTCTGAAAAGAGGATGCTGTCCAAGTTGCATGCCATCTTGGACAATGTCTCCCATCCACTACATAATGTACTGGGTGGGCACAGGAGTACATTCAGCCAGAGACTCATTCCTCCGAGATGCAACACAGAGCGTCATAGGAAGTCATTCCTGCCTGTGGCCATCAAACTTTACAACTCCTCCCTTGGAGGGTCAGACACCCTGAGCCAATAGGCTGGTCCTGGACTTATTTCATAATTTACTGGCATAATTTACATATTACTATTTAACTATTTATGGTTTTATTACTATTTATTATTTATGATGCAACTGTAACAAAAACCAAATTCCCCCGGGATCAATAAAGTATGACTATGACTATCTCCTTGAGATCCCAACTCTGGCCTCTAGATGGCTGACTTGCTCCTATACAGTATCTCCCTTCCAGCCTTTCCCCAGCTCGCCCAGCATTCCCAACTTTTCCACACTTTTTCTTTGCTCCAGGTTTAACACGCTGTGAAAACCCCTGGGATTTAAGGACTATTGGTATCTTTAGACCACTTCCCTTCTCCCAGCCTCTGAGAAACACGATGGGCCTTAAGATTTTAACAATGACTGCGTCCCATGAATTTAATTTTTTGTTGCACTTTAGATGTTTATTTAAGTACGGTTTTAAAAACAATTAAGTTAACAATTCTTAAAACTGCAATACATAATTATCTTCAAGAATCGAGGAGAATAATTCACCTGATTGACTTCTTTTTAAAAGCTACCTCGTGGTTAATTTTACTGTTATTTTATTCACCTGGTGAGTTCCTCTGCTGTTTTAGAATGTTATGTGGAACAACAAAGTGGCATTGTGGAGGAATTAAAGAAAATGCCTGCGAACAAGATACACAGCAATCAGCAGCATCTACATCCCCCCGGGACATCTTCTTGAACTAATGCACTCATTTCCATACTTTCATTGGAACAATTCTTATCAGTTAATTTCACAAATTAACACTTTGGGGACCAGGACTAATTTGATACACAGCATGTGGTAGGTCGAGTGTGCTGGGGAGAAATAACTTGACCCCACACCAGGATCTCAACCAGTTGTGTTTAATCTATTTTTGGAACTGCTGGAGACAAACTGACTGAGACAGTTTGTAGAGTGTAGATTGCAGAGTGCAGGGCATAGAGCATTGGGGTAGAGCGTTGGCGTAGGTTGCAGAGCACAGAGTGTTGGGCACAGAACTTAGAGCATTGGGGTAGAGCGTTGTGTGGAGAGGGTACAACATAGAACACACAATATAGAACAAGGACGGGCCCGTCAGCCCATGATGTAATGCTGAACTATTTAATCGAGTAATTAAATGTCTAATCCCTTCGTCCTGTACAATGCCCATATCTCTCCATTCCCTGTATATCCATGTCTCTGCTGAGAGCCTCTTGAATGCCCCTATCATACCTGCCCCTAACACCACCCCTGACAATGTATTCCGGGCACCCACCACTCGCTGTGTGAAAAAAACTTCCTCCTCACATCTCCTTTGTACTCACCCCTTCTCACCTTACGTGCATGCCCTCTGCTATTAGACATTTTAACCCTGGGAAAAGATAGTCTGTCTACTCATCGATTTCTCGTAGAATCTTAAACTTCTATCAGGTCTTCCTTCAGCCTCTTCTACTGCAGAGGAAACCTCTTGTCTGTCCAACCTCTCATTACAGCTCAAACCCTCTAATCTGGGCAGCACCCTGGCGCACTCTCTCCCAGCCTCAACATCCTTCCTATAATCAGGTGTCCAGAACTGTATGTAATACTCCAGAGGCGGCCTAACTAAAGTTTTCTGAAGCTGCAGCATAACTTCCTGACTTTTGAACTCAATGCCTCGACTCATAAAGGCGAGCATGGCCTGTGCCTTCTTAACCATCCAACAACCTGCATAGTCACTCTCAGAGAACTGTGGTCTGTGTTAAACATCACATTGGTCCATAAGACTGTAAGATACAGGAGCAGAATTGGGCCATTTGGCCCCTCCAGTCTGTTCCACCATTTCATCATGGCTGATCCATTTTTCCTCTCAGTCTCAGCCCCGGTCTCTTGCCTTCTCCCCGTATCCCTTCATACCCTGACTAATGACTTTGGGTCTAAAAGCATAACAGGTCCACTGATGCCACATCTAGTCAACCAGGACAGGGGAGGATGACTCCTTCCCACTCATCCTGAGGCCTATTTTAGAGTCTTACAGCAGGGAACAGGCCCTTCGGCCCAACTGGCCCATGCTGACCAAGTTTCTAATCTAAGCTTGTCCCATTTGCCCATGTTTGTCCCCTGCTTCTCCAAGTTACAGAGTGACTGAGAACAGAAAATACAGAGTGCTTACGTACCATCACCATTTTCATCCACTAATTGAAATATTCGATCTACGACTTCCTCAGGGGACAGGAGAGGAGAACCGTCGTCCATTTCTTTACGGCACGCCTTCTTTAGCCTGTAAATAGACTGCAACAGGATCAAGTGTCGGAATTCGGGAGTCAGCAGAGGATTGGTTCAGAGAAATAAGAAAGAGAGTGGTCACAGACCTCCACGATCTCCAGCAGCTCTGCCTTGTCAATGCATCCATTCCCATCTTTGTCGTAAACTTTGAAAGTCCACTTCAGTTTGTGCTCAAGGTTACCCCTTAGAACCAGATTGAGGGCCGCAACATACTCCAGGAAATCAATGGTGTTGTCCTGGAGGAAATTAAGATGATTTGAAATCTCAATAACACACCTGAAAGTTCAGCACTCCCTCAATTCTATCCTGCTTCCCTAGATTTTAGTCTAAAGAGGGAGTTGTAAGGCTTTGATCAGACAAAACTTGGAGCATTGTGAGCAGTTTTGGGCCCTTTATCTAAAAAAGGATGTACTGGTATTGGAGAGTGTTATGTTTTATAACTTCAAAACATTATATTAATTCAAGAAAACACACGAGAATCTGGAAATGCAGGTCTAGTTTGTCTTTGCCCTAAGTGAGCCGTGCACACATCATGTGGTAGTGCGATGACGTATGCAATTCACGTATTTTTACAAATAACCTATAATGAATTAGTTAAGCAAACAATTTGTATTTAATCAACAAATTCAATACAAGATTACTCAAACATAACTGGAATATTAAATACACAATGGACAGGGTCTGGAGGAGATTCCAGGAAAGCAAGATTTAACGCACAAGGAGCATTTGATGGTGCTGGACCTCTACTTGCAGGTTAGAAGAACGATGGGGCATCTCATTGAAACATATCAAATATTGAAAGGTCTAGATAGAATTGATACTAAATAATTTTCTTTAATGGATCATCCATTTCTCCCCATTCCCTTCATAATCCTGGGAATAGGATCCTAACCATCTACCTTACGGTTCAAGGTGATTGGAGGAAAGTATAGGGGGGACGCTAGAGGTACGTTTTTTCACACAGAGAGTGGTGGGTGCGTGGAACACGCTGCCTGGGGCGGTGGCAGAGGCAGGTACATTAGGAACGTTTAAGAGAGCCTTCGATAGGCAAATGGGTGAAAGGAAAATTGGGGGTTATGTGGGAAGGAAGGGTTTGATTGATCACGGAGTAGTTTAAGAGGTTAGAAAAACCTGTACTACTATATATTCTACAGTATGTTCGAGGTTCTAAAGAAATTCCACCTCATCTCTGTTGTAAAGGGACGTCCTGCTCTGACACTTTTGGTCCTCTGCTCTGAGACAAACTTTTAGAAACACAGAAACATAGAAAACCTACAGCACAATACAGGCCCTTCGGCACACAAAGCTGTGCCGAACATGTCCTTACCTTAGAACCACCTAGGCTTTACCCATAGCCCTCCATTCTTCTAAGCTCCATGTATCCATCCAGCAGTCTCTTAAAAGACCCTATCGTTTCCACCTCCTCCACCACCGCCGCCAGCAGCCCATTCCACGCACTCACCACTCTCTGCATAAAAAACTTACCCCTGACATCTCCTCTGTACCTACTTCCAAGCACCTTAAGGCTATGTCCTCTCATGCTAACCATTTCAGCCTTGGAGAAAAGCCTCTGACTATCCACACGATCAATACCTCATTATCTTGTACAAATCACCTCTCATCCCCTGTCGCTCCTAGGAGAAAAGGCCGAGTTCACTCAACCTATTCTCATAAGGCATGCTCCCCAATCCAGGCAACATCCTTGTAAATCTCCTCTGCACCCTTTCTATGGGTTCCACATCCTTCCTGTAGTGAGGTGACCAGAACTGAGCACAGTACTCCAAGTGGGGTCTGACCATGGTCCTATATAGCTGCAACATTCCCTCTTGACTCTTAAACTCAATCCCACGATTGAGTTTTATTGTTCTGTTTTATGTCTCATGTGGCACAGTAGCGCACAACGCTTTAGAGTACCAGCGACCAGGGTTCAATTCCCACTGCTGCCTGTAAGGAGTTTGTTTGTTCTCCCCGTGAACGCATGGGTGTTTTCCTGGTGCTCTGGGTTCCTCCCTCAGCAGGTTAATCAATCATTGTAAACTCGGGATAAATCAGGGGATTGCTGGGAGGCGTAGCTCAAAGGGCTATATCTAAATGAGTATCTCCTCTGATGAATGGAGGTGCCATGGTGTCAGCTGCCAAAAACTCCCAACAGGGAACGCATCAGAATGGAATTCGGAGTAACATGTTTGGACAGTTGCTCACTGCTTTAATTGTTTTGCCTGAAGGCCAATTCCTCTTTTACATAAACACAACAGATCCTGCAGATGCGGAAAATCCAGCGCAACACACACGAAATGCTGGAGGACCTCACAGGTTCGTCAGCATCAATGGAACAGAGTGAAGAGTCGATCTTTTGGACTGAAGCCCACACCAACTATTCATCCCCCTGCAGAGGTACTGCCTGACCTGCTGATTCTTTCACTGAGGGTTTTATGAAGCTTGATATCCGGCTCTACTCACAATGACATTGTCTATGTCTGCTCACGCAAGACAATGGTGAGGTATGGGCAGATACTGCACAGATAACATTAATGCCACAGCAGAGTCCGGCAATGACCAACCTCATAAAAGAACAACTCCAGTTATCCATGGAGACGAATAAATAGTCAGCGTCTTCAGCCAGGAATGGTGAGGGTCTTGGCCTGAAAAGTCATCTGTTTATTCCTCTCCACAGATGCTGCCTGACCTGCTGAGTTCCTCCAGCATGTTTTTATTTGATTGAGATACAACGCAGAACAGAGCCTTCTGTCAATTAGAGCCGTGCTACCCTGCGACTCCCGATTTAAACCCAGCCTAATCACAGGACAATTCACAATGACCAACTAAACTACCAACCGGATTGTGGGAGGAAACCGGAGCAGCTGAAAGAAAACCGTGCAGTCACAGGGAAAACGTACAAATTCCTTACAGGCACTGGCGGGATGTCCCTTGTATGCGTTTCTCCGGATTTCCAGCATCTGCAGAATCTCTTGTGTTTTTAGATATCTAGACCAGATTTGATGGCATTCACATAACCGAGCTCCCCCACCAACAGCCTCCTGGGGTCTCCAGTGACCAGAAGCTTGCTGTATCAGCCGCATAAGGTTGGGTGTGAGTGACTCTCCTCTTGTCTTCCTGCCATCTACAAATAGTGATAGGTATGTTTTGGGCCAAGACCCCTCCTTACTCGACCCCCACCCACCCACCTCCCCCCTCACCTGACTTCACCTATCACCTGCCAACGTGTACGCCTCGTACGGCTTCTTCCCCCTTCCTTTCCAGTCTTAATGAAGGGTCTTGGCCAGCAATGTTGACTGTTTATTCCCCACGACAGACGCTGTCTGACCTGCTGAGTTTTACTACTTTTTGGTGAGGGCACAGATTTTTTGACGGTTGGGGGCTGAGACCCTTCATCAGAACTCACTGTAGCGTGACTGCGTTCTTGCCCCCGCTCTTTCGTTTTCACCGCCTCTTCGGAGTGCGTGGGAACGGGGTCTGTTTTGCTGTTGCTGTGGTTCTGCTGAACAGTGTGGGCATGCGATATTGGTGCCAGAGTGTGTGGAGACCCTTGTGGGCCGCCCCCAGCTCATCCTTGGCTGTGCTGGTTGTTAACTCAAACAACACATTTCACTGTATGTTTTGGCGTACGTGTGATAAATAAATCTGAATCCAAATCCAAATCCGAATCTGAATTGGACACCACGACTGAGCGTCCTTACCACACACAAGTTCCCTGCCTCGCCCTGAGATCTGCAGCCCGTCCCCTCCGGACCAACCGAGAATGAACTCACCCCGTTCTTGTCGAACGCCCGGAACATATTCTCGATGTATTCCGCCGCCTCGTCGTTGTCCAGGACACCAAAAAAGCGCTTGAACTCGTGAAAGAAGAGCGTCCCACTGGGGCACTCGGTGACAAACTTCTTATACCAGTTCTGGAGCTCTGCCACACCGATTTCCCCTTCGCTTCCGGCGCTCTCCGCCTGTCCCATGGCGTTGGGGGGTGGGAGAGGGTGCAAAGGGTACCCCAACTACAAGTAGCCCGTCTGACAGAGGACAGAGGCGGGAAACAGCCCTGGCTCCAGCCCCTGCCTCTGCTTGGACGTCCTCAGCCCTCGAGTTGCTCGGTCCCTTCCTGCCCCTGGTTACAGTGAGGATAGCGGCTCTCCCTCTGCTGGGATGCTGTTGCCAGGGAGCCCTGCCCAGTCTCCAGTGCCAGACCCACCAGCCACCCTGGACTATTAGCGGACAGCAGCTCGTGGTTCTTGCTAATTCGAGGTGTCAGATCTCCTCAAATACCTGCTTAACCTGTGCTAAGTTTATTAGGAGCTTTTCGGTAACCTATCCGCACACCTGCCAACCTTGAACCAGAATATCTCTTCAGCCTCGGATTAGCTTATAGTCATGTGCACCAAGGCAAAATGAAATTGCTTCTTCATGTTAACTCAAAGTCAAAGTCAAGTTTATTTTCAAGGTGTAGCACCTGCTTAGCCCCTGATCAGGGTCATATGAAGCCATGGGATCAGGTGGTGGATGGTCGTATGAGCAGCCGATGCAGATCACAAGTCCTGGTTATGCAGACAATCTCTGAAGAGTATTGATAATGACTGGGGTCACCCGTCTTGTAAAGACACTGCCCAGAACAAGACAATGGCCAACCACTTCTGCAGAAAAATTTGTCAAGAGCAATCATGGTCATGGGAAGACCATAATCACCCATGTCATACGACATGGCACATAACAAACTAACGATTTTGTTATTTAATTCTTTGCACTGTACTTTTTAATATATCAAAATAAATTTTAAAGTCTTTCACTGTACTGCTGCTGTATGCTTGTCCATGAAGTTTGAAGTTCGAAAACGTTACACTTTATGTCATATGTGACACTGACAACATACCTGATCCTGATTCTGGCACAGAATGGAACACCATCAGATCAGTGTAAGCACTGACAAAGCCCTGCATCATATGACTACAAGTACTGAAGGTATTTTTAGACCATAAGACAACAAGAGATAGGAGCAGAATTAGGCCATGTGGCTAATCGACTCTGCTCCACCATAGTCATAGTCATAGTCATAGTCATATCATACTTTATTGATCCTGGGGGAAATTGGTTTTCGTTACAGTTGCACCATAAATAATAAATAGTAATAGAACCATAAATAGTTAAATAGTAATATGTAAATTATGCCAGTAAATTATGAAATAAGTCCAGGACCAGACTATTGGCTCAGGGTGTCTGACCCTCCAAAGGAGGAGTTGTAAAGTTTGATGGCCACAGGCAGGAATGACTTCCTATGACGCTCTGTGTTGCATCTCGGAGGAATGAGTCTCTGGCTGAATGTACTCCTGTGCCCACCCAGTACATTATGTAGTGGATGGGAGACATTGACCAAGATGGCATGCAACTTAGACAGCATCCTCTTTTCAGACACCACCGTGAGAGAGTCCAGTTCCATCCCCACAACATCACCGGCCTTACGAATGAGTTTGTTGATTCTGTTGGTGTCTGCTACCCTCAGCCTGCTGCCCCAGCACACAACAGCAAACATTCCATCATTGCTGATTATTTTATCTCTCAATCTTATTCTCCTGCCTTCTCTCCGCAATCTTTGATAACCCTTACTAATCAAGAACTTATCAACCTCTTCTCTAAATATACCCAATGACTTGGCCTCCACTGCTGTCTGTGGCAATGAAATCCACAGATTCACCACCCTCTGGCTAAAGAAATTCCTCCTCATCTCGGTTCTAAAGGGATGTCCCTCTATTCTGAGGCTGTGCCCTCTGGTCTGAGACTACCCCACTATAGGAAACACCCTCTCAGGTCCACTCTATCTGGACCTTTCATTTTTTCCCCCTTTTTCAAGAATTTACATTTTGTCTTAAGACAGTGGTTGTGTCTTAAGCGGATTATTAGTTCCAAACACAAGAGATTCTGCAGATGCTGGAAATCCAGAGCAACGCACACAAATGGAGGAACTGAACCCAACTCGGTATTAGTTTTCTGTTCTGCACAATGATTACTGTCATAATAATCAGCAATAAGAAGATCAGGGATTTTCATAGAGTGTTATCAGTGTCAGAGTGAGAAAGAGATTTAGCTTTGCAGTTACATGTGAGTCTTCTGGCATTTTCTAGTGTACAGAACACTAACCAGTTACCACTAACTTCCAGCTTGTCCCAATCGACATGAACGTTAACGTTTGTCATTTTCACCCACCAGCACATACGGGTCTACTTTCATTACTTACACCATCTGTCACTCACAGCTCCATCCAAGGTCCCTTCCTAACGCCTAGCGCAGTTCTCCACCTACCCGTCTGAGCACGTCTGTACGGAGCGCTGCCACAGGAAGGCAGTGTCCATCATCAGGCCATGCTGTTGTCTCGCTGCTGCCATCAGGAAGAAGGTGCAGGAGCCTCAGGACCTGCACCACCAGGTTCAGGAACAGTGACTACCCCTTGACCATCAGGCTCTTGAACCAAAGGGAATAACTTCACTCACCCCCAACACGGAACTGATTCCACAACCTACGGACTCACTTTCAAGGACTCTATTTTATTGAGATACAGACCAGAAGAGGCTCTTTCAGCATTTCGAGCTGCGCCACCTAGCAACTCCTGATTTAATCTTAATTACAGGACAATTTACAATGACCAGTTAACCTACCAACCGATACGTCTTTGGACTGTGGGAGGAAACCGGAGCACCCGGAGGAAACCCACGTGGTCATGGGGAGAACGTACAAACTCAATGGTTCAATTTCAATTTAACATCAGAGAATGTATGAGGTATACAACCTGAAATCAAAGTTGCTGGTGAACGCAACAGGTCAGGCAGCATCTCTAGAAAGAGGTACAGTTGATGTTTCAGGCTGGGACCCTTCGTCAGGACGAAGGGATTCGTCGGGACCCGGCCTGACGAAGGGTCCCGGCCTGAAACGTCGACTGTACCTCTTCCTAGAGATGCTGCCTGACCTGCTGCGTTCACCAGCAACTTTGATGTGTGTTGCTTGAATTTCCAGCATCTGCAGAATCCCTCATGTTTGCGTTTTTAAATACAACCTGAAATCCTTACTCTTCACAGACATCCACGAAACAAAGAGAAACCCTTTCCAAAGAATGAATGACAGAAAAACATTAGAACCCCAAAGCCCTTCCTCCCTCTCCCACTCACACACACAGCCAACAGCGAAAGCATCAGCTCTCTCCCTCCTCTCCCCCCACTAAAAACATCAGCTCCCCTGCCCCCCCCACCCACCATGCAAGCCCCCAGAGACCACGATCTGGAGTCCACCTCAACATCGGTGAAGCCAGGTGAGGGGGAAGTGGGTGTCTGTGGGAGGGGGATGAATTGAGAAGCTGGGAGGTGATAGGTGGAAGAGGCAAAGGGCTGAAGAAGAAGGAACCTGATAGGAGAGGAGATTGGACCGTGGGAGAAAGGGAAGGAGGAGGGGAACCAGAGGGAGGTGATGGGCAGCTAAGGAGAAGAGAAGATGTAAGAGGGGAGCAAGAATGGGGAATGGAAAACGAGAGAAGATGGAGAGTGGAGAAATTACTGGAAGTTTGAGTCATGGTCAAAGAGTTGGAGAACAGCAGTGATCAAGGGAGAGCAGGGAGAAAGAGTCTCACTGAAATCCCGTTAGAGATTTAAATGTCTTCAGGATAGGAATCAGATTCTTGAACAGGCCTCCTGTGTGCTAAAATGGGTTTTTAACCTCACAATCTACCTCATTGTGGCCTTTGCACTTTACTGTCTGCCCACACTGCATCTTCTCTGTGACTGTAACACTTTATTCTGCATTCTGTTATTGTTTTACCATGTTCTACCTCAACGCACTGAGTAATGATCTGATCTGTATGAACAGTATGCAAGACAAGTTTTTCATTGTATCTCAGCACATCTGACAATATCAAACCAATTCCAATACCAATAAATGTTTCACTGGTGGTGTAACAAATAGCCTCATTTAGTTCCTTGCTGTGACTCTTCTTACGTATGAGGTGTCCATAAGTCAGCTGGACAGCCCTGGACACATTCTCTAGACTTGCAGATGGTACCAATTTGGGGTGGGAGATGGAAGGGATAAAATGGTCAGCACGGAGAAGAATTGCATTAATTTACAGGAGCACGTTATACAGAACTGGCAAAAATAAATGGCCATTGGGGTTGAACTCAATTTCACATGACGCTGTAAGTTTCTGTGTTGAGAATAGGAAGGTCCCTTGTTACATGGATGTCGTAGGTCTCGGAGTGGGATGGATGGATGCATATTAGCAAGTCTGCCAAGAAAATGAACCAAACACAGGACGTTATCTTGGGATGGACAGAACTAAAAAGTAGGGAAATTTTGTTAAAGCTGCTTTGAAGTTTGGTAAGACCACTTTAGAAGTTTTGTCTAAGCTTCAGGTCTTTATATTGTAAAAGGAGAGAGTATTGAGAAGATTCACAAGGATGAGAGAAGATGTGAAGGTGGACATATCAGAACAGGATGTACAGATCGAGTCACTTTTCTCATAAGAGAAACCTTATGCCTGACCAAAGGGCTTCGACCTGAACCTTTGGCTCTGATGCAGCTTAACCCGTTGAGTTTTCAGTATTTCCTGCTTTTCATTTGAGATTTCCAATGTTTTCTCTTTCCAGACTTGACCCAGTGGCATTGTTAATCATTGAAAGCACCACGATACGAAGGCAGTGGGTTGTGATATGGGTTTGGCTTGGTCTGAAATCAGGAAAAGCAGGGGAAGTCACAGTGAGAATGATCAATAGAATCGCAGGATATGACCTCTACTTGGGTCAGAGAACGGTGGGGAAATATAAAGGACATGTTGGAAAAGTTTGCTATGTCACCGAAGATTCTAGCAAATTTCTACAAATGTACTGTGGAGAATCAGAATCAGGTTCATTATCACCGGCATGTGTCATGAAATTTGTTAACTTAGCAGCAGCAGTTCGATACAAAACATACTGACCGGTTGCATCACCACACGGTGGGAAGGCTCCAATGTGCGGGAGCACAAGAGGCTGAAGAAGGTTGTGAATTCAGCCAACTCCATCACAGATACAACCTTCCCCGCCGTTGACGGCATGGTCAACAGGTGGTGTCTCAAGAAGGCAGCACCCATCATGAACGACTCTCACCGTCCAGGAGATGCCCTCTTAGCATTGCTACCATTGGGGAGGAGGTATAGGGGTCCGAAGACCCACACTCAGCATTGTAGGAACCGCTTCATCCCCTCTGCCCTCAGGTGTCTGAATGGCCCATGAACCCATGAACACTCCCTCACTCATCCTGTTTTGTATTATTCATTTTTTATTGTAACTTAGTGATCTTTATGCCTTACACTGTCCTACCACAACGCAACAAACTTCATGACAAATGTCAGTGATAGTAAATCTGATTCTAATTCTGAGAATTGCAACTACCACGGGAAATTTAAAACTCCTTATTGATTGGACAAACCAAACTGGCAAGTGTATAGTAGAGGAATTTGTGGAATGTGTAAATGATTGAATTTTGCTGCAGATTTACAGAGAGAGTGGTGGGTTTGTGGAATGCAGGATACGCAAGTCAAAATCTGTTCCCCATATTCATGGTCTCATGACCACGATTGTTCTTGGCAAATTTTTCTACAGAAGTCGTTGTCCATTGCCTTGTTCTGGGCAGTGTCTTTACAAGACGGGTGACCCCAGCCATTATCAATACTCTTCAGAGATTGTCTGCCTGCTATCAGTGGTCACATAACCAGGATTTGTGATCTGCATCGGCTGCTCATACGACCATCCACTACCTGATCCCATGGCTTCACACGGCCCTGATCGGGGGCTGAGCAGATGCTACACCTTGCCCGAGGGTGACCTGCAGGGTAGCAGATGGACGGAATGCCTTACACCTTCTTTGGTAGAGACGTATCTCCATCCTGCCACCATATTATGGGTCCTGAAACAAGAGGGCATAGGTTTGATGTGAGAGGACGAGGTTCTAAAGGGAGCATGAAAGGTATTTAATTTACAGAGAGTAATTGATATCAGGAACAGCTTGCCAGAGGCTGTGGTGCTGTCAAATGGAGCCCCTCCATGACTCTGCCTATAACTCTCGCCGCAACAGTAAAGCAGCCAGCATAATCAAAGATCCCACCAGCCCAGAGATTCTCTTCTCCCCTCTCCCACTGAGCAGAAGGTACATATCACTGAACTCAAGGACAGCTTCTAGCCCCTGTTTTAAGACTATTCAACGGTCCCCAAGTACGGACTATTAACTTGACAATCTACCTCATTATGATCTTGCCCTTTATTGTCGACCTGCAATGCTCCTTCCCTGGAGCTGTAACACTTCATTCTGTATTGTTACTGTTTTACCCGCCAGCGGTTGCGTTAGAAGCAGATACATTAGGGAAGCGAGAGACTCTTCGAGAGGAACACATGACAGAGAAATGGAGGGCTGTGCGAGGGATGGACTAGTTTGAAGATGGAGTAGTTTATAAGCTCGGTGCATCATCGAGAGCCGAAAAGTCCGTACTGTTAAGAGTCAAAGAACACTACACTACTGAAACACAAACACAAGAAATTCAAGCAACACACATCAAAGTTGCTGGTGAATGCAGCAGGCCAGGCAGCATCTCTAGGAAGAGGTACAGTCGACGTTTCAAGCTGAGACCCTTCCTCAGGACTAACTGAAGGAAGAGCTAGTAAGAGGTTTGAAAGTGGGAGGGGGAGGGGGAGATTCAAAATGATAGGAGAAGACTGGAGGGGGAGGGATGGAGCCAAGAGCTGGACAGGTGATTGGCAAAAGGGATATGAGAGGATCATGGGACAGGAGGCCCAGGGAGAAAGAAAAGTGGGAGGGGGGAAACCCAGAGGATGGGCAAGGGATATAGTGAGAGGGACAGAGGGAGAAAAAGGAGAGTGAGAGAAAGAATGTGTGTATAAAAATAAATAACAGATGGGGTACGAGGGGGAGGTGGGGCATTAGCGGAAGTTAGAGAAGTCAATGTTCATGCCATCAGGTTGGAGGCTACCCAGACGGAATATAAGGTGTTGTTCATCCAACCTGAGTGTGGCTTCATCTTTACAGTAGAGGAGGCCGTGGATAGATTTATGGTTCTATTACTATTTATTATTTATGGTGCAACTGTAACGAAAACCGGTTCCCCCGGAATCAATAAAGTAAGACTATGACTATGAATGGGAATGGGATGTGGAATTAAAATGTGTATCAGAACAGGTCATTCGGCCCATCTAGCGCGTGCCCAACTACTAATCCGATCAATCCCATCCACCATAGCCGTCCACCCTCAGCCATGTACTTATTTGTCTCAAATGTTGCCTGGAGAAGTATATTTCTGCACGGTTCTGTGTAAATACTGTACTCAGGGACTTTGACTCCGCCGGTCTTTGAGGACAAGAGTCTCGACCATTCACGACTCCGACGGAAGCAAACTGTGACGGAGCCGGGCCGTTCCACATTTTGAACACAGATCCCATTCCCAGGGGAGCGTGTTATAACAGGGAGCAGGGATTCCCCCAGTCTGCTCGCAGCCCTCCGCCGAACCACCGGCGTGACTCAGAGACGCACTCTCGTCGAAACCCAACAGGTAGATCAGGGGAGTGCGTGGCTCATGTGACCGGTGAGTCAGCGATCGCACCTGGGTAACCGAAACCGGCCGCTCGGCAAAGGGGGGCGTCCGCCGGGACAGAAAGGACAGACTGCCGAGGGAGAGAGAGGAGAGGACAGGACAGGTGAAGCGGAGGGAAGGGAAGACAGGGCAAGCGAACGTGCCCGTGGTGAACTCTCGGCTCTGGGAAGGAGCAGTTGGACTCCGGTCCCGGAACAACAGCGGACGGAAGGTGGAGATAGGTGTTCGACCCGAGGTACAGTGTCGCCGTTTTCACATTTCTCTTTCTCTCTGGCCTCTCGTTTTCATCAAATTTCCACCTTTCTCTCTCTCTCCCTCCTCCCTTTTTCTTCCCCACCCCTTCTCCCGGCGGGGTTGGCCGTGGGGACGGGCCGACCGCCGCTGGGTGGGGGGATATGTCGGAAGGACCCAGGAGTAGTCTTGTAGAGGAGGGAGCAGGAAGCGCCGGTGCCTGTGTGTGTTGGGAGGAGTGGGGGGGGGGTGAGGGTAAATGTGTGTCTCGGGTTGGTTCAATGTTAGACAATTCAATTCAAGATTGTTTTCCTGGTGTTTGCAAGATTGTTTAATGTCATTTCCAGTAAGCCAGTGCAAAGGAGAACGAAATAATTGTTACTCCGGATCTGATGCAGCGCAAAAAAGCCACAAAAGATAAAGAACACGATAATTATACTAAAAAAAACATGCATAATGAATATAAACACATAAAATCGTTTATATAGACTAATTGTATGTCTATAAAGTGACGCCAGTTTGTACTTAAGGTGACTGACGGGAAGTAGTTGCGGTGTGGATGGGCGGAGTGTTGACTGGTTCGTGCCCACTGTCTGTAATTTACAAGCAACAGTCACACTCTTTGCTCCCCCAACCCCTCTCCCGTCCCGGTTCCGGCCTCGGGCGTTCGATCTCTCAGCTTCCGAGAGGAACCACCGGAGATTCGGTGCCCTGCACTCCGCTCCCCCGCGGGGGCAGACACGCTGCCGACTTACTCCGGGAGAGTTTGTCGGCAAGATTCTTCTGCAACCCTCTCCCTCACTTCAGTCTGGTATATTGCTTGTCCCAGGCAGTTAACACCCGCTCTCTGTAAGACACCCACTTATCCCAGGTATATTCACCTCTCCCCCTCTCTCTGACACCCCAGTTAAAGTGAGACTCTGCCCCGCCCCCGACACCCCTGTCACGGTGAGAATCTCCCCCTCTCTCTGACACTCCGGTTACAGTGAAACTCTCCCCCCCTCTCCAACACCCCAGTTACAGTGAGACTCTCCCCCGTCTCTGACACCCCAGTTACAGTGAGACTCTCCCTCTCTCTGAAACCCCAGTTACAGTGAGACTCCCCCCCTCTCTGACACCCCAGTTACAGTGAGACTCTCCCCCTCTCTGACACCCCGGTTACAGTGAGACTCCCCCCCCCCACGTCACCCCAGTTACAGTGAGACTCTCCCCCTCTCTGACACCCCAGTTGCAGTGAGTCTCTCCACCCCCCACACCCCGGTTACAGTGAGACTCTCCCCCTCTCTGACACCCCAGTTACAGTGAGACTCTCCCCCTCTCTGAGACCTCAGTTACACTGAGACTCTTCCCCTCTCTGACACCCCAGTTACAGTGAGACTCTCCCCCCTCTCTGATACCCCGGTTACAGAGATACTCCCCCCCTTCACCCCAGTTACATTGAGACTCTCCCCCCGACACCCCAATTATAGTGAGACTCTCCCCCTCTCTCTGACACCCCAGTTTCAGTGAGACTCTCCCGCCTCTCTGACACCCCAGTTACAGTGAAACTCTCCCCATCTCTGACACCCCAGTTACAGTGAGACTCTCCCCATCTCTGACACCCCAGTCACAGTGAGTCTCTCCCCCTCGCTGACACCCCAGTTACAGTGAGACTCTCCCCCCGACACCCCATTTACAGTGAAACTCTCCCTCTCTCTGACACCCCAGTTACAGTGAGACTCTCCCCCCTCTGACACCCCAGTTACAGTGAGACTCTCCCCCTCTCTGACACCCCAGTTACAGTGAGACGACCCCCCCCGACACCCCAGTTACAGTGAGACTCTCCCCCCTCTCTGACACCCCGGTTACAGAGAGACTTCCCCCCCTGTCACCCCAGTTACAGTAAAACTCTCCCCCTCTCTGACACCCCAGTTACAGTGAGACACTCCCCCTCTCTGACACCCATTACACTGAGACTCTCCCGCTCTCTGACACCCCAGTTACAGTGAGACTCTCCCCCTCTCTGTGACCCCAGTTACAGTGAGACTCTCCCCCTCTCTCTGACACTCCAGTTACAGTGAGACTCTCCCCCCTCTGACACCCCAGTTACAGTGAGACTCTCCCCCCGACACCCCAGTTACAGTGAGACTCTCCCCCTCTCTGATACCCCGGTTACAGAGATACTCGCCCCCCGTCACCCCAGTTACATTGAGACTCTCCCGCCGACACCCCAATTATAGTGAGACTCTCCCCCTCTCTCTGACACCCCAGTTACAGTGAGACTCTCCCCGCTCTGACACCCCAGTTACAGTGAGACTCTCCCCCTCTTTGACACCCCAGTTACAGTGAGACGACCCCCCCGACACCCCAGTTACAGTGAGACTCTCCCCCCTCTCTGACACCCCGGTTACAGAGAGACTTACCCCCCCCGTCACCCCAGTTACAGTAAAACTCTCCCCCTCTCTGACACCCGTTACACTGAGACTCTCCCGCTCTCTGACACCCCAGTTACAGTGAGACTCTCCCCCTCTCTGTGACCCCAGTTACAGTGAGACTCTCCCCCTCTATCTGACACTCCAGTTACAGTGAGACTCTCCCCCCTCTGACACCCCAGTTACAGTGAGACTCTCCCCCTGACACCCCAGTTACAGTGAGACTCTCCCCCTGACACCCCAGTTACAGTGAGACTCTCCCCCCTCTCTGATACCCCGGTTACAGAGATACTCCCCCCCCCGTCACCCCAGTTACATTGAGACTCTCCCCCCGACACCCCAATTATAGTGAGACTCTCCCCCTCTCTCTGACACCCCAGTTACAGTGAATCTCTCCCCCTCTTTGACACCCCAGTTACAGTGAATCTCTCCCCCTCTTTGACACCCCAGTTACAGTGAGACTCTCCCCCAACACCCCAGTTACAGTGAGACTCTCCCCATCTCTGACACCCCAGTTACAGTGAGTCTCTCTCCCCGACACCCCAGTTACAGTGAGACTCTCCCCCCTCTGACACCCCAGTTACAGTGAGACTCTCCCCCCTCTGACACCCCAGTTACAGTGAGACTCTCTCCCCGACACCCCAGTTACAGTGAGACTCTCCCCCCTCTCTGACACCCCGGTTACAGAGAGACTCCCCCCCCCCCGTCACCCCAGTTACAGTAAAACTCTCCCCCTCTCTGACATCCCAGTTACAGTGAGACACTCCCCCTCTCTGACACCCCAGTTACAGTGAGATTCTCCCCCCTCTGACACCCCAGTTACAGTTAGACTCTCCCCCTCTCTCTGACACTCCAGTTACAGTGAGACTCTCCCCCCTCTGACACCCCAGTTACAGTGAGATTCTCACCCGACACCCCAGTTATAGTGAGACTTTCCCCCTCTCTCTGACACCCCAGTTACAGTGAGACTCTCCCCATCTCTGACACCCCAGTTACAGTGAGTCTATCTCCCCGACACCCCAGTTACAGATTAGACTCTCCCCCCGACACCCCAGTTACAGTGAGACTCTCCCTCTCTCTGTCACCCCAGTTACAGTGAGACTCTCCCCCAACACCCCAGTTACAGATTAGACTCTCCCCCCGACACCCCAGTTACAGTGAGACTCTCCCTCTCTCTGACACCCCAGTTTCAGTGAGACTCTCCCGCCTCTCTGACACCCCAGTTACAGTGAATCTCTCCCCCTCTCTTACACCCCAGTTACAGTGAGGCTCTCCCCCCTCTCTGACACCCCAGTTACAGTGAGACTCTCCCCCCTCTCTGACATCCCAGTTGCAGTGAGACACTCCCCCTCTCTGACACCCCAGTTACAGTGAGACTCTCCCCCCTCTCTGACACCCCAGTTACAGTGAGTCTCTCCCCCTCTCTCTAACACCCCAGTTACAGTGAGACTCTCCCCCGACACCCCAGTTACAGTGAGACTCTCTCCCTGACACCCCAGTTACAGTGTGACTCTCCCCCCCTGACACCCTAGTTACAGTGAGACTCTCCCCCTCTCTGACATCCCAGTTACAGTGAGACACTCCCCCTCTCTGACACCCCAGTTACAGTGAGATTCTCCCCCCCTGACACCCCAGTTACAGTTTGACTCTCCCCCTCTCTCTGACACTCCAGTTACAGTGAGACTCTCCCCCCTCTGACACCCCAGTTACAGTGAGATTCTCACCCGACACCCCAGTTATAGTGAGACTTTCCCCCTCTCTCTGACACCCCAGTTACAGTGAGACTCTCCCCATCTCTGACACCCCAGTTACAGTGAGTCTCTCTCCCCGACACCCCAGTTACAGATTAGACTCTCCCCCCGACACCCCAGTTACAGTGAGACTCTCCCTCTCTCTGTCACCCCAGTTACAGTGAGACTCTCCCCCAACACCCCAGTTACAGATTAGACTCTCCCCCCGACACCCCAGTTACAGTGAGACTCTCCCTCTCTCTGACACCCCAGTTACAGTGAGACTCTCCCCCTCTCTGACACCCCAGTTACAGTGAGACTCTCCCCCTCTTTAACACCCCAGTTACAGTGAGACTCTCTCCCTGACACCCCAGTTACAGTGAGATTCTCCCCCCTCTTTGACACCCCAGGTACAGTGAGACTCTCTCCCTGACACCCCAGTTACAGTGAGACTCTCCCCCTCTCTGACACCCCAGTTACAGTTAGACTCTCCCCCTCTCTGACACCCCAGTTACAGTGAGACTCTCCCCCTCTCTCTGAAACCCCAGTTACAGTGAGACTCTCCCCCTCTCTCTGACACCCCAGTTACAGTAAGACTCTCCCCCAACACCCCGGTTACAGTGAGACTCTCCACCCTCTCTGACACCCCAGTTACAGTGAGACTCTCTCCCCTCTCTGACACCCCAGTTACAGTGAGACTCTCACCCTCTCTGACACCCGAGTTACAGTGAGACTCTCCCCCTCTCTGACACCCCAGTTACAGTGAGACTTTGCCCCCTCTCTGTCACCCCAGTTACAGTGAGGCTCTCACCCTCTCTGACACCCCAGTTACAGTGAGACTCTCCCCCCTCTCTGACACCCCAGTTACAGTGAGACTCTGCCCCCTCTCTGTCACCCCAGTTACAGTGAGACTCTCCCCCGACACCCCAGTTATAGTGAGACTTTCCCCCTCTCTCTGACACCCCAGTTACAGTGAGACTCTGCCCCCTCTCTGTCACCCCAATTACAGTGAGTCTCTCTCCCCGACACCCCAGTTACAGATTAGACTCTCCCCCCCGACACCCCAGTTACAGTGAGACTCTCCCTCTCTCTGACACCCCAGTTACAGTGAGACTCTCCCCCAACACCCCAGTTACAGTGAGACTCTCCCCCTCTCTGACACCCCAGTTACAGTGAGACTCTCCCCCTCTCTCTGAAACCCCAGTTACAGTGAGACTCTCCCCCCATCACCCCAGTTACAGTGAGACTCTCCCCCTCTCTGACACCGCAGTTACAGTGAGACTCTCCCCCTCTCTCTGAAACCCCAGTTACAGTGAGACTCTCCTCTCGACACCCCAGTTACAGTGAGACTCTCCCTCTCTCTGACACCCCAGTTACAGTGAGACTCTCCCCCAACACCCCAGTTACAGTGAGACTCTCCCCCTCTCTGACACCCCAGTTACAGTGAGACTCTCCCCCTCTCTGACACCCCAGTTACAGTGAGACTCTCCCCCTCTCTCTGAAACCCCAGTTACAGTGAGACTCTCCCCCCATCACCCCAGTTACAGTGAGACTCTCCCCCTCTCTGACACCGCAGTTACAGTGAGACTCTCCCCCTCTCTCTGAAACCCCAGTTACAGTGAGACTCTCCTCTCGACACCCCAGTTACAGTGAGACTCTCCCTCTCTCTGACACCCCAGTTACAGTGAGACTCTCCCCCAACACCCCAGTTACAGTGAGACTCTCCCCCTCTCTGACACCCCAGTTACAGTGAGACTCTCCCCCTCTCTGTTACAGTGAGACTCTCCCCCCTGACACCCCAGTTACAGTGAGACTCTCCCTCTCTCTGACACCCCAGTTACAGTGAGACTCACACCCCAGTTACAGTGAGACTCTCCCCCTCTCTCTGAAACCCCAGTTACAGTGAGACTCTCCCCCCATCACCCCAGTTACAGTGAGACTCTCCCTCTCTCTCTGAAACCCCAGTTACAGTGAGACTCTCCCCCTCTCTCTGACACCCCAGTTACAGTGAGACTCTACCCCTCTCTCTGACACCCCAGTTACAGTGAGACTCTCCCCCTCTCTCTGAAACCCCAGTTACAGTGAGACTCTCCCCCTCTCTCTGACACCCCAGTTACAGTGAGACTCTCCCCCTCTCTCTGAAACCCCAGTTACAGTGAGACTCTCCCCCTCTCTCTGACACCCCAGTTACAGTGAGACTCTACCCCTCTCTCTGACACCCCAGTTACAGTGAGACTCTCCTCTCGACACCCCAGTTACTGTGAGACTCTCCCTCTGACACCCCAGTTACAGTGAGTCTCTCCCCCTCTCTGACACCCCAGTGACATTGAGACTCTCCTCCCTCTCTGACACCCCAGTTACAGTGAGACTCTCCCACTCTCTGACACCCCAGTTACAGTTAGACTCTCCCCCTCTCTCTGACACCCCAGTTACAGTGAGACTCTTCCTCTCTCTGACACCCCAGTTACAGTGAGACTCTCCCCCCTCTCTGATACCCCGGTTACAGAGAGACTCCCCCCCCCGTCACCCCAGTTACAGTGAGACTCTCCCGCCGACACCCCAATTATAGTGAGACTCTCCCGCTCTCTCTGACACCCCAGTTTCAGTGAGACTCTCCCGCCTCTCTGACACCCCAGTTACAGTGAATCTCTCCCCCTCTCTTACACCCCAGTTACAGTGAGGCTCTCCCCCCTCTCTGACACCCCAGTTACAGTGAGACTCTCCCCCCTCTCTGACATCCCAGTTGCAGTGAGACACTCCCCCTCTCTGACACCCCAGTTACAGTGAGACTCTCCCCCCACGCTGACACCCCAGTTACAGTGAGTCTCTCCCCCTCTCTCTAACACCCCAGTTACAGTGAGACTCTCCCCCGACACCCCAGTTACAGTGAGACTCTCTCCCTGACACCCCAGTTACAGTGTGACTCTCCCCCCCTGACACCCCAGTTACAGTGAGACTCTCCCTCTCTCTGACACCCCAGTTACAGTGAGACTCTCCCCCAACACCCCAGTTACAGTGAGACTCTCCCCCTCTCTGACACCCCAGTTACAGTGAGACTCTGCCCCCTCTCTGTCACCCCAGTTACAGTGAGACTCTGCCCCCTCTCTGTCACCCCAGTTACAGTGAGACTCTCCCCCGACACCCCAGTTATAGTGAGACTTTCCCCCTCTCTCTGACACCCCAGTTACAGTGAGACTCTGCCCCCTCTCTGTCACCCCAATTACAGTGAGTCTCTCTCCCCGACACCCCAGTTACAGATTAGACTCTCCCCCCCGACACCCCAGTTACAGTGAGACTCTCCCTCTCTCTGACACCCCAGTTACAGTGAGACTCTCCCCCAACACCCCAGTTACAGTGAGACTCTCCCCCTCTCTGACACCCCAGTTACAGTGAGACTCTCCCCCTCTCTCTGAAACCCCAGTTACAGTGAGACTCTCCCCCCATCACCCCAGTTACAGTGAGACTCTCCCCCTCTCTGACACCGCAGTTACAGTGAGACTCTCCCCCTCTCTCTGAAACCCCAGTTACAGTGAGACTCTCCTCTCGACACCCCAGTTACGGTGAGACTCTAGTTACGGTGAGACTCTCCCTCTCTCTGACACCCCAGTTACAGTGAGACTCTCCCCCAACACCCCAGTTACAGTGAGACTCTCCCCCTCTCTGACACCCCAGTTACAGTGAGACTCTCCCCCTCTCTGACACCCCAGTTACAGTGAGACTCTCCCCCTCTCTCTGAAACCCCAGTTACAGTGAGACTCTCCCCCCATCACCCCAGTTACAGTGAGACTCTCCCCCTCTCTGACACCGCAGTTACAGTGAGACTCTCCCCCTCTCTCTGAAACCCCAGTTACAGTGAGACTCTCCTCTCGACACCCCAGTTACAGTGAGACTCTCCCTCTCTCTGACACCCCAGTTACAGTGAGACTCTCCCCCAACACCCCAGTTACAGTGAGACTCTCCCCCTCTCTGACACCCCAGTTACAGTGAGACTCTCCCCCTCTCTGACACCCCAGTTACAGTGAGACTCTCCCCCTCTCTCTGAAACCCCAGTTACAGTGAGACTCTCCCCCCATCACCCCAGTTACAGTGAGACTCTCCCTCTCTCTCTGAAACCCCAGTTACAGTGAGACTCTCCCCCTCTCTCTGACACCCCAGTTACAGTGAGACTCTACCCCTCTCTCTGACACCCCAGTTACAGTGAGACTCTCCCCCTCTCTCTGAAACCCCAGTTACAGTGAGACTCTCCCCCTCTCTCTGACACCCCAGTTACAGTGAGACTCTCCCCCTCTCTCTGAAACCCCAGTTACAGTGAGACTCTCCCCCTCTCTCTGACACCCCAGTTACAGTGAGACTCTACCCCTCTCTCTGACACCCCAGTTACAGTGAGACTCTCCTCTCGACACCCCAGTTACTGTGAGACTCTCCCTCTGACACCCCAGTTACAGTGAGTCTCTCCCCCTCTCTGACACCCCAGTGACATTGAGACTCTCCTCCCTCTCTGACACCCCAGTTACAGTGAGACTCTCCCACTCTCTGACACCCCAGTTACAGTTAGACTCTCCCCCTCTCTCTGACACCCCAGTTACAGTGAGACTCTTCCTCTCTCTGACACCCCAGTTACAGTGAGACTCTCCCCCCTCTCTGATACCCCGGTTACAGAGAGACTCCCCCCCCCGTCACCCCAGTTACAGTGAGACTCTCCCGCCGACACCCCAATTATAGTGAGACTCTCCCGCTCTCTCTGACACCCCAGTTTCAGTGAGACTCTCCCGCCTCTCTGACACCCCAGTTACAGTGAATCTCTCCCCCTCTCTTACACCCCAGTTACAGTGAGGCTCTCCCCCCTCTCTGACACCCCAGTTACAGTGAGACTCTCCCCCCTCTCTGACATCCCAGTTGCAGTGAGACACTCCCCCTCTCTGACACCCCAGTTACAGTGAGACTCTCCCCCCTCTCTGACACCCCAGTTACAGTGAGTCTCTCCCCCTCTCTCTAACACCCCAGTTACAGTGAGACTCTCCCCCGACACCCCAGTTACAGTGAGACTCTCTCCCTGACACCCCAGTTACAGTGTGACTCTCCCCCCCTGACACCCTAGTTACAGTGAGACTCTCCCCCTCTCTGACACCCCAGTTACAGTTAGACTCTCCCCCTCTCTCTGACACTCCAGTTACAGTGAGACTCTCCCCCCCTGAGACCCCAGTTACAGTGAGACTCTCCCCCCAATACCCCAGTTACAGTGAGACTCTCCCCCTCTCTGACACCCCAGTTACAGTGAGACTCTCCCCCTCTCTGACACCCCAGTTACAGTGAGACTCTCCCCCCGACACCCCAGTTACAGTGAGACTCTCCCCCTCTCTCTGACACCCCGTTACAGTGAGACTCTCACCCCTCTCTGACACCCCAGTTACAGTGAGACTCTCCCCCTCTCTGACACCCCAGTTACAGTGAGACTCTCCCCCCTACACCCCAGTTACAGTAAGACTCTCCCCCTCTCTGACACCCCAGTTACAGTTAGACTCTCTCCCCAACACCCCAGTTACAGTGAGGCTCTCCCCCTCTCTGACACCTCAGTTACAGTGAGACTCTCCCCCAACAGCCCAGTTACAGTGAGACTCTCCCCCTCTCTCTGACACCCTAGTTACAGCGAGACTCTCCCCATCACTGACGCCCCAGTTACAGTGAGACTCTCCCCCTCTCTGACACCCCAGTTACAGTGAGACTCTCCTCCCTCTCTGACACCCCAGTTACAGTGAGACTCTCCCCCCCCGACACCCCAGTTACAGTGAGACTCTCCCGCCTCTGACACCGCAGTTACAGTGAGACTCTCCCCCCTCTCTGACACCCCAGTTACAGTGAGTCTCTCCCCCTCTCTCTGACACTCTAGTTACAGTGAGTCTCTCCCCCCGACACCCCAGTTACAGTGAGACTCTCCCCCCTCTCTGACACCCCAGTTACAGTGAGACTCTGCCCCCTCTCTGACACCCCAGTTACAGTGAGGCTCTCCCCCCTCTCTGACACCCCAGTTACAGTGAGGCTCTCCCCCCTCTGTGACACCCCAGTTACAGTGAGGCTCTCCCCCCTCTCTGACACCCCAGTTACAGTGAGACTCTCCCCCTCTCTCTAACACCCCAGTTACAGTGAGACTCTCCCCCGACACCCCAGTGACAGTGAGACTCTCCCCCTCTCTGACACCCCAGTTACAGTGAGACTCTCCCCCCGACACCCCAGTTATAGTGAGACTCTCCCCTCTCTCTGACACCCCAGTTACAGTGAGACTCTCTCCCTGACACCCCAGTTACTGTGAGACTCTCCCCCTCTCTGACACCCCAGTTACAGTGAGACTCTCCCCCCATCACCCCAGTTACAGTGAGACTCTCCCCCTCTCTCTGACACTCCAGTTACAGTGAGACTCTCCCCCCCTGAGACCCCAGTTACCGTGAGACTCTCCCCCCAACACCCCAGTTACAGTGAGACTCTCCCCGCATCACCCCAGTTACAGTGAGACTCTCCCCCTCTCTCTGACACTCCAGTTACAGTGAGACTCTCCCCCCTGAGACCCCAGTTACCGTGAGACTCTCCCCCCAACACCCCAGTTACAGTGAGACTCTCCCCCTCTCTGACACCCCAGTTACAGTGAGACTCTCCCCCCGACACCCCAGTTACAGTGAGACTCTCCCCCTCTCTGACACCCCAGTTACAGTGAGACTCTCCCCCCGACACCCCAGTTACAGTGAGACTCTCCCCCCAACACCCCAGTTACAGTGAGACTCTCCTCCCTCTCTGACACCTCAGTTACAGTGAGACTCCCCCACCCGACACATAGAAACATGGAAACATAGAAAATAGGTGCAGGAGTAGGCCATTCGGCCCTTTGAGCCTGCACCGCCATTTATTATGATCATGGCTGATCATCCAACTCAGAACCCCACCCCAGCCTTCTCTCCATACCCCCTGACCCCCGTAGCCACAAGGGCCATTACTAACTCCCTCTTAAATATAGCCAATGAACTGGCCTCAACAGTTTCCTGTGGCAGAGAATTCCACAGATTCACCACTCTCTGTGTGAAGAAGTTTTTCCTAATCTCGGTCCTAAAAGGCTTCCCCGCTATCCTCAAACTGTGGCCCCTCGTTCTGGACTTCCCCAACATCGGGAACAATCTTCCTGCATCTAGCCTGTCCAATCCCTTTAGGATTTTATACGTTTCAATAAGATTCCCCCTCAATCTTCTAAATTCCAGAGAGTACAAGCCTAGTCGATCCAGTCTTTCATCATATGAAAGTCCTGCCATCCCAGGAATCAATCTGGTGAACCTTCTTTGTATTCCCTCTATGGCAAGGATGTCTTTCCTCAGATTAGGGAACCAAAACTGCACACAATACTCCAGGTGTGGTCTCACCAAGGCCTTGTACAACTGCAGTAGTACCTCCCTGCTCCTGTATTCGAATCCTCTCGCTATAAATGCCAGCATACCATTCGCCTTTTTCACCGCCTGCTGTACCTGCATGCCCACTTTCAATGACTGGTGTATAATGACACCCAGGTCTCGTTGCACCTCCCCTTTTCCTAATCGGCCACCATTCAAATAATAATCTGTTTTCCTGTTCTTGCCACCAAAGTGGATAACCTCACATTTATCCACATTAAATTGCATCTGCCATGAATTTGCCCACTCACCCAACCTATCCAAGTCACCCTGCATCCTCTCAGCATCCTCCTCACTGCTAACACTGCCACCCAGCTTCGTGTCATCCGCAAACTTGGAGATGCTGCATTTAATTCCCTCATCCAAGTCATTAATATATATTGTAAACAACTGGGGTCCCAGCACTGAGCCTTGCGGTACCCCACTAGTCACCGCCTGCCATTCTGAAAAGGTCCCGTTTATTCCCACTCTTTGCTTCCTGTCTGCTAACCAATTCTCCACCCACACCAATACCTTACCCCCAATACCGTGTGCTTTAAGTTTGCACACTAATCTCCTGTGTGGGACCTTGTCAAAAGCCTTTTGAAAATCCAAATATACCACATCCACTGGTTCTCCCCTATCCACTCTACTAGTTACATCCTCAAAAAATTCTATGAGATTCGTCAGACATGATTTTCCTTTCACAAATCCATGCTGACTTTGTCCGATCATTTCACTGCTTTCCAAATGTGCTGTTATCACATCGAGACTCTTCCCCCCTTTGACACCCCAGTTACAGTGAGACTCTCCCCCTCTCTGACACCCCAGTTACAGTGAGACTCTCCCCCTCTCTGACACCCCAGTTACAGTGAGAATCTCCCCCTCTCTGACACCCCAGTTACAGTGAGACTCTCCCCCTCTCTGACACCCCAGTTACAGTGAGACTCCCCCCCTGACACCCCAGTTACAGTGAGACTCCCCCCCTGACACCCCAGTTACAGTGAGACTCTCCCCTCGACACCCCAGTTACAGTGAGACTCTCCCCTCGACACCCCAGTTACTGTGAGACTCTCCCCCCGTCACCCCAGTTACAGTGAGACTCTCCTCCCTCTCTGACACCCCAGTTACTGTGAGACTCTCCCCCCGTCACCCCAGTTACAGTGAGACTCTCCTCCCTCTCTGACACCCCAGTTACAGTGAGACTCTCCCCCCGACACCCCAGTTACAGTGAGACTCTCCCCCTCTCTGACACCCCAGTTACAGTGAGACTCCCCCCTGACACCCCAGTTACAGTGAGACTCCCCCCCTGACACCCCAGTTACAGTGAGACTCTCCCCTCGACACCCCAGTTACAGTGAGACTCTCCCCTCGACACCCCAGTTACAGTGAGACTCTCCCCTCGACACCCCAGTTACTGTGAGACTCTCCCCTCGACACCCCAGTTACAGTGAGACTCTCCCCCCCCGTCACCCCAGTTGCAGTGAGTCTCTCCTCCCTCTCTGACACCCCAGTTACAGTGAGACGCTCCACCTCTCTGACACCCCAGTTACAGTGAGACTCTCCCCCCTCTCTGACACCCCAGTTACAGTGAGACTCTCCCCCGACACCCCAGTTACAGTGAGACTGTCCCCCTCTCTGACACCCCAGTTACAGTGAGACTCTCCTAACCGACACCCCAGTTACAGTGAGACTCTCCCCCCTCTCTGACACCCCAGTTACAGTGAGACTCTCCCCCCGACACCCCAGTTACAGTGAGACTCTCCCCCCGACACCCCAGTTACAGTGAGACTGTCCCCTCTCTGACACCCCAGTTACAGTGAGACTCTCCCCCCGACACCCCAGTTATAGTGAGACTCTTCCCTTCTCTGACACCCCTGTTACAGTGAGATTCTCCCCCCCCCCCCGTCACCCCCTGTATCAGGGAGATTCCCTCCCTCACCCCTGGACAGGGTGGAGGTCTGCAAACGAGATCATAAGACTTAGGAGGAAAATGAGGCCATTCGGCGCATGGAGTCTGTTCGGCAAGGAGACATGGTGAGCCTTCTCTCTCAGAGTGTGTGTGCTTGGAGCTCTGTCTGAAAGGCTGGCAAAGGCAGAAAGGCCGGTGGGATTAGAGTGTAGCTGGGAGTTTATTAGATAGCTGGGAATTGAAGGACCGCATACCCAAATTGTGGGATTGTGCTGTAGACTGCATACCCAGTGTGGGAGGGTGGGACTGAGCTGTGGACCGTGTACCCAGTGTGGGAGGTCAGATGATTTTGACAGTTCGGGCAGGGTGGGATGGAAAGCTTGAGGTGTTTCTGCCTCTGGAATATTCCAGAGCAGGAGGAGAGAGTGAAAAGCTGGTGTTGGTGGGACTTGGTGTCACTGACTGGTCAGGTAGAGAAACCCTGCTGAGAGGTCAGTGCAGCTGAAACTCTCGCAAGCCGATGGTCCCAATTTCGCTCTGAAGGTCTGGGTAGACCACGCTTAGGATATTGTGGTCACCTCGTAATAGAAAGGATGTGAGAGCTTTGAGAGTGGGTGTGGAGGAGATTTACCAGGATGCGGCCTGGATTAGAGAGCGTGTCTGAAGTTGAAAGGTTAAGTGATCTGGGGCTTTTCTCTTTGGAGAGGAGGAGGATCAGAGGTGACTTGATAGACGGGTACAAGATGATAAGAGGCATAGATTGATTTCATAGCCAAGGCAGAAATGGCTAATTCGAAGGAGCATAGTTGTAAGGTGATTGGAGGAAGGTGTAAGGGGATGTCAGAGGTAAGTTTTTTGCACAGGGTGGTGACTGTGCAGAACGTGTTGCCAGGAGTGGTGGTAGAGGCAGGTACATTAGGGACTTTTAAAGGATTCTTGGATCAGTACATGGATGAAAGAAAAGGGAGGGCTACGTGGGAGGGAAGGGTTAGATTGATCTTCGTGTACAACATTGTGGGCTGAGTGGCCTGTGCTGTTCTCTGTTCGCACCTCGTGCCTTCCTTCCACGTAGTGTATCATAAGCCCCTCCCATTCCCCTCCCCCATTTCCACCCCTCTGCCGATAGCCCTTGATCTCAACACCTTAAAGTAACTTATCATCGTCTTCCCCCCACCCCACCCCCATACACTGCAGGGCACCAACATCTTCTTCACCAGGCCGTACCTTTCCACACAGAGAAAATGCCAGAGCAGGGTTTCCCAACTTGGGATCCACGGACCCCTAGGTTAACGGTTGGGTCCGTGGCATAAAAAAGTGTTGGAGGAACTCAAAGACGAGGAAATCTGCAGATGCTGGAATTTCAAGCAACACACATTATGTGTGTTGCTTAGAGGAACTCAGCAGGTCAGGCAGCATCTGTGAAGGGAGGTGAACAGTCAATGATTTGGGCCGAGACCCTTCATTAGAATCAGAGTGATTGTGAGGAACGTTTATAAAGGTCAGCACAGCATTGTGGGCCGAAGAGCCTGTAGTATCTGCTGGTCAATGTTCTACACTCAAAGTGGTAACTCTCCAGTCCTGGTGATAGCCCTGTTACTCCCTCTGTAGCCTCACACCCTTCTCATATGGCAACCAGACCTGCAGACACGGCTCCAGCTCTGGCCAACTCGTGTTGTCCGCCCATGTAGACATGAGCCACAACCCAACAGGCAAATGCTTAAGGCAAGACACATAACATGCTGGAGGAACTCAGCAGGTTAGGCAGCATCTATGGAAATGAATAAACACAGGTGAAACCCTTCTTCAGACTGAAATGGAAGGGGAAAGATGCCAGAGCAAAGAGGTGGGGAGTGGGGAAGGAGGATGACTAGAAGGTGATAGGTGAAACCAGGTGAGTGGGAAAGGTAAAGGGATGGAGAAGAAGGAATCTGAAAGAAGAGCAGAGTGGACCATAGGAGAAAGGCAAGGAGGAGGGACACAGGGGAGGTGATGGGTGGTTGAGAAGAGGTAAGAGGCCAGAGTGAAGAATAGAAGAAGAGAAGAGTGAGAGGGGTTTTTTTTGACCAGAAAGAGAAATCGATATTCATGTCATCAGTTTGGACGGTATATAAACATGAGAAAATCTGCGGATGCTGGGAATCTTGTGTTTGTGAAACTGCTATTACTGTAAAGTCTCCGTGAGGAATGCCTGCCCTGAATAACTTTATCCCTTCCCTTTGGGTGTTCAGTGAAACCGTCTCTCACTGCTCCCCCACTGTGATCTCTGCCGCCCCCTGACTCTTCGACCCTGTACTCACCCAGACCCGCTACCACAGCCCCTACCACTTCCTGGGAGCTTGTCTGTGTTGCTCAAGATGGATTTGTTTCCATCAACGCTGCCTGACCTGCTAGGTTTCTCCAGCATTTTCTGTGTGTTGCTGTGGATTTCCAGCAGACCTTCTTGTGTTTAACATGTTTAAGGCATTGTTTCAGTGGAGCCAATATTTATCCAGTAATTTACATTATAACCACAGATTATCTGATGATTATCACCTCACTGTCTGCTCTCAGTTTGTACAACTAGTCTGTGGTGGCCAGTGCGATCATGTTTGCTGTTGTGTGCTGGGGCAGCAGGCTGAGGGTAGCAGACACCAACAGAATCAACAAACTCATTCGTAAGGCCAGTGATGTTGTGGGGATGGAACTGGACTCTCTCACGGTGGTGTCTGAAAAGAGGATGCTGTCCAAGTTGCATGCCATCTTGGACAATGTCTCCCATCCACTACATAATGTACTGGTTGGGCACAGGAGTACATTCAGCCAGAGACTCAGTCCACCGAGATGCAACACAGAGCGTCATAGGAAGTCATTCCTGCCTGTGGCTATCAAACTTTACAACTCCTCCCTTGGAGGGTCAGACACCCTGAGCCAATAGGCTGGTCCTGAACTTATTTCCTGGCATAATTTACATATTACTATTTATGGTTTTATTACTATTTATTATCTATGGTGCAACTGTAACGAAAACCAATTTCCCCCGGGATCAATAAAGTATGACTATTGCCCGCTACCTCTCAGACAATCAACAATAACCACTGACTACCATTTCAATTCCCATTCCAACTTGTCCACAGTATCCTGTACTGCCATGGTGAGGTTAAGCTTCTCATATTTCATCTCGGAAGCCCCCAGCCTGATGGCATGAAGATCCATTTGTCCGATTTACTTAGAGATACAATGCAGAACAGGTCCTTCTGGCCACTGAGCTGCACCTCCCAGCAGCTCACCTGTTTAACCCTACAATAACCGATTAACCTTTGGACTGTGACGGGGAGAGAAACATCAGAATTGAACTCCAAGCTCCGACGCCCGTGCTGTAATAGCGTTGCACTAACCGCTATGCTTAGAAAAAAGCACCCAACTGAGTCTGAGCCGCGGATCTCAATGGAGGCCGTAGCTTGACGCCATCTTTGAAAGCACTGCAAACTCTCTAAACTTTAGTTTGCAGATGGGTGCCATCCCACGTTTCTCCATCTCTGCCGTGTGACCGTTCCATTTTCTTCTGAGTAAAAAGGGTTTCTGTTCCAGGCGATGGCGGTGCACCAGCGCAGGGTGCGTCTGAAGCCGTGGCTTGTGGCCCAGGTGGACAGTGGACTTTTCCCGGGACTTATTTGGCTCCACCGAGAAAACAAGCGATTCCAAATACCTTGGAAGCACGCGACCCGCCACAGCCCTCCACAGGAGGAAGAAAACACCATCTTTAAGGTGGGCACATGGTTTTTATTGTATTGGTTTGATGGTTATATCTTTTGTATGTTCTCCTTCAGACAAACCCTGCTTGCCAGTTGGGTCTCTTCGAGTGGAGAAATGTGCTGCCCTGATCACTATCTGGTAGAAACATTGGGTGCTTGAGATTCAGAGAGTCTCAGAGTTACACAGTACATGTGGAAGAGTTATATGACTGTTCCAACATCATAATTAGAATCAGGCATATGCCGGGATATCTGCTGTTTTTTACGGCAGCAGTACAACCATCATCATCATCACGTGCCGTGTTGTATGACGTGGGCGACCGTGGTCCTCCTGTGACCATGAATGTTCTCGGCAAATTTTTTTGCAGAAGTGGTTTGCCATTGCCGCCTTCTGGGCAGTGCCTTTACAAAGCCGGGTGACCCCAGCCATTATTAATACTCTACAGAGATTGTCTACCTGGCGTCAGTGGTTGCATAACCAGGACTGGGAGACTGGAGAATTGCAAATATCATTCCACTCTCCTAGAAGAGAGAGAGGCAGAAGAATGGAAGTGATAGGCCAGTCAGATGTCAGTGGCTGTGAAAATGTTGATGTTAAAGATGTGATCTCAGAGTACTTGGAGGCACGTGATAAGATAGGCTGTAGGCAGCATGGTTTCCTCAAGGGAAAATCTTGCCTGGCAGATCTACTGGAATTCTTTGAAGAAATATCAAGCAGGATAGACAAAGGAGTATCGGTTGATGTTGTGTACTTGGATTTTCAGAAGGCCTCTGACAAGGTACCACACATGAGACTGCTTAGCAAGCTATGGGCCCATGGTATTACAGGAAAGATTCTAGCATGGATAAAGCAGTGGCTGATTGCAGGAGGCAAATTGGGTATAAAGGGAGCCTTTTCTGACTGGCTGCTGGTGAATAGTGGTGTTCTGTAGGGGTCTGTGTTGGAACTGATTCTTTTTACATTGTATGTCAATGATTTCAATGATGTAATTGATGGCTTTGTTGCAAAGTTTGCAGGCATATGAAGATAGTTGGAGGGGAAGGTAGTTTTTGAGGAAGTAGAGAGGCTACAGAAGGACTCAGACAAATGGGCAAAGATGTGTCAGATGGAATACAGTGTTGGGAAGCGTATGGTCATGCACTTTGCTAGAAGAATTGAAAAGGTTGACTCTTCTAAATGGAGAGAAAATACAAAACTTTGAGGTGCAAAGGGACTTGGGAGTCCCTGTGCAGGATTCCCTAAAGGTTAATTTACAGGTTGAATCTGTGGTGATGAAGGCAAATGTGATATTAGCATTCATTTCAAGAGGACTAGAATGCAAAAGCAATGATGTAATGTTGGGACTTTATAAAGCACTGGTGAGGCCTCACGGAGTATTGTGAGCAGTTTTGGGCTCCTTATCTTAGAAAGAATGTGCTGAAAATGGAGAGGGTTCAAAGGTAGTTTTCGAGAATGATTCCAGGATTGAATGGCTCGTCATATGAAGAGCATTTGACAGCTCTAGGCCTGTATTCACTGGAATTCAGAAGAATTAGAGGTGATCTAATTGAATCTTATCGAATGGTGAAAAGTCTTGATAGAGTGGATGTTCCCTATGGTGGGAGTGCCCAAGACCAGAGGACGCAGCCTCAGAATAGAGGGGCATCCTTTTAGAACGGAGACAAAGAGGAATTTCTTTAGCTAGAGAATCTGTGGAATTCTTTGCCACAGGCAGCTCTGGAGGCCAAGTCTTCATGTATATTTAAGGCGGAGGTTTAGAAGGTTATGGAACAGATGCTGGCAAACGGGACTAGTTTGGATCAGCATCTTTGTCAGCGTGGATGATTTGGGTCAAAGGGCCTGTTTCGGTGTTGTATGACTCTACACTCAGTAGCTATTTTTTCAGGATCCTCCCGTGCCTAATAAATTAGCCTCTGAGTGTGCGTACGTGGTCTTCTGCTGACAGGGAGAAGGATCTGCCACTCGCAGTGTCCCAGAAGGAGTAGACGAAAGACCACAAGACATAGGAGCAGAATGAGGCCATTCAGCCCATGAAGTGTGCTCCACCATTCTGTTGTAGCTGATTATCTCTCTCAATTCCATTCTCCTGCCTTCTCCTGGTAATCCTTTAACCCCTTACTAACCAAGAACCTATCAGCCTCCGCTTTAAATATACCAATGCCTTAACCACTGCAGCCGCCTGTGACAATGAATTCCACAGATTCACCACCCTCTGGCTAAAGGGGGCGGTGAATCAAACCTGTTTTACAAACGTGCATTCAACCGCTCCAGCGCAGTTTCTCTTCTTGCCTTGCTAACTTTCAGTTTTAATTGAGGGAGTGATGTTGGGAGGTGTCAGGTCTATAAGTACTAATATGTGCAGATTAGCTCCATGTCTGAGAACATAGAGCATGACAGCACAGTATGATATTGTGCCAACTCCTTAATCCACTCCAAGATCAATCTAACCCTTTCCTCCCACCTAGCTCTCCATTTTTCTATCATCTATTTGTCTACCTAAGAGTCTCTTGATGTCTGTAATGTATCTGCCTCTACCATCATCCCTGCACCATTCCCACCACTCTGTGTGGGGAAAAAAAACTACCTCTGACATCCCCCTATACTTTCCTCCAGTTACCTCAGAGAATGTGGACATCGTTATCGGAAGCCTTGAGAGGGAGAGGAGCTGGTCTGAATATTGTGCTCCCAGACAGGTTTGGAGTCGTCCCTCAGGTTCTTATCCTTGCGTTCTGTTTGACGTTTATGCTTGTGACTACCTCGACCAAGTACCAACCTATGTTCAAAACCCCGCCTCTGGGGTGAAAATATCCTGTCCCTTATTCCTTCCCAGCATGAAGAGGGAACAAGGGCCTCTCGAGTATTGGAACCTGTCCCAAGAATTTAGCTTCTTGAGTAGGGTGAGGCTGTCAGCCGGAGGGAGACGAGGCAGGAAAGTGTGGTCAGAGTTGCTGTTTAAAGAGAGAGGGAGTGGGTTAGGAATTCTAAAGCTTAACAACCAAAAGCAGTGGTGGAGTTGAGTTTGGTCTCAAAGGGCTTTTGAGTTTAAAGGTGTCAGCAACTGTTGCATGATTGTACTTTACGTATGAGACAGTTTTGCATTCTGCTGTGGTTTTTTCCCCTTCGTACTGCTTTACCCTGACGCGCACGTTTGGAATGATCTGGCTGGGTGGCATGCAAATCCAAGTTTTTCGCTGTATCTCTATCCGTATGTCAAGCATAATCCAATAACTTTTAAAGTTCAAAGTAATTAAATTAAAGGCGTCCGTTAGTCTTGCGAGACCGTGGATCTGCGCCTGGAAAGTCTTGACTCTCCAGGGCGCAGGCCTGGGCAAGGTTGTATGGAAGACCAGCAGTTGCCCATGCTGCAAGTCTCCCCTCTCCACGACACCAATGTTGTCCAAGGGAAGGGCATTAGGACCCATACAGCTTAAGTGCCTTGCTCAAGGACACAACACGTTGCCTCAGCTGGGGCTCAAACTCACGACCATCAGGTCGCTAGTCCAATGCCTTAACCACTTGGCCACGTGCCCACACGTAAATACATTATCAAAGTGCATGCATGTCACCTTATACAACCCCGAGATTCATTTTCTTGTGGGCATACTCAGTAAACCCATAGAATAATAACCATAACAGAATCAGTGGAAGACTCCTCAAGCTAGAGTGCAAAAGACAACAAACTCTGCAAATAGAAAAAGAAAGAATAATAATAATAATTAATAAATAAGCAATAAATATCAAGAACGTGAGATGAAGAGTCCTTGAAAGTGAGTCCTTTGGCTGTGGGAGCATTTAAATAAGGGGGTGAGAGAAGTTGAATGACGTTATCCCCTTTGGTTCAAGAGCCTGTTGGTCGAGGGGTACTAACTGTTCCTGAAGCTGGTGGTGTGAGTCCTGAGGCTCCTGTACCTTCTTCCTGATCACAGCAGTGAGAAGAGAGCCTGACCTGGGTGGTGGCAGTCCAGATGAAGGACGCTGCCTTCCTGTGATAACACTCTGTGTAGATGTGCTCAATGGAGGGGAGGGCCTTACCTGTGACGGACTGGGCCATTCCGTCCAAGGGCAATTGTGCTTCTGTACCAGGCCGTGATGCAGCCAATCAATGTACTCTCCACCATACATCGATAGACATTTGTCAAGGTTTTAGATGTCATGCTGAATCTTTGCAATCCTAAGGAAGCAGAGGCGCTGAGGTGCTTTCTTCATAATTGCACTTACCGGTTAGACCAGGACAGGTCCTCTGAAATAATAAAAAAGAGGAATTTAAAGTTGCGAACTTCTCCACCTCTGATACCCTGGTGAGGACCTTTAGTTAACCTTACATCCTTTCCCCATACCCTTTAACCTTAAAACAATCCCCAATCTGGAAGACATGAGACTGCAGATGCCAAATTCTGGAGTCACTAACAAAATGGAGGATCTTGACCCCAAACATCAACTAGCTATTGGCCCCCCTCCCCCACGCTCCCACTGACCTCCTCCCACAGTCTGCTGCACAATCCTCGGCCCCTGTGGTTATCTGTGGAGAGCTTGTCTTTGATTGATTGAGATACAGCATAGAATAGGCCCTTCCAGCCCTCTGAGCCTCGCTGCCCAACAACCAGCAATTTAACCCTAGCCTAATGGAGGGACAATTTGCAACGACCGATTATCCTGCTAACCGGAGCCTCCTTGGGCTGCGGGGGGAAAATGGCGCAGCTGAAGGAAACCCACGCGGTCATGGGGAGAATGTACAAATCCCTCACAGATGGTGCTGGGAATTGAACCTGCGTCGCTGATACTATAAAGCAGTGTGCTAACCACTAGCTACCCATAGCCTGACTGGAAAATGAGCACGTAACTCTCTGCAGGAGTCCACAAAGCACAGGAGCAGAATTAGCCCGTTCAGACCATTTATAGTCATAGTCATACTTTATTGATCCCGGAGGAAATTGGTTTTCGTTACAGTTGTACCATAAATAATTAAATAGTAATAAAACTATAAAAAAATTGAATAGTAATATGTAAATTATGCCAGGAAATAAGTTCAGGACCAGCCTATTGGCTCAGGGTGTCTGACCCTCCAAGGGAGGAGTTGTAAAGTTTGATGGCCACAGGCAGGAATGACTTCCTATGACGCTCTGTGTTGCATCTCGGTGGAATGAATCTCTGGCTGAATGTACTCCTGTGCCCACCCAGTACATTATATAGTGGATGGGAGACATTGACCAAGATGGCATGCAACTTAGACAGCATCCTCTTTTCAGACACCACCGTCAGAGAGTCCAGTTCCATCCCCACAACATCACTGGCCTTACGAATGAGTTTGTTGATTCTGTTGGTGTCTGCTACCCTCAGCCTACTGCCCCAGCACACAACAGCAAACATGATAGCACTGGCCACCACAGACTCGTAGAACATCCTCAGCATCGTCCGGCAGATGTTAAAGGACCTCAGTCTCCTCAGGAAATAGAGACGGCTCTGACCCTTCTTGTAGACAGCCTCAGTGTTCTTTGACCAGTCCAGTTTATTGCCAATTCGTATCCCCAGGTATTTGTAATCCTCCACCATGTCCACACTGACCCCCTGGATGGAAACGGGTCGCCAGTACCTTAGCTCTCCTCAGGTCTACCACCAGCTCCTTAGTCTTTTTCACATTAATCCGCAGATAATTCTGCTCACAGCATGTGACAAAGTTTCCTACCATAGCCCTGTACTCAGCCTCATCTCCCTTGCTGATGCATCCAACTATGGCAGAGTCATCCGAAAACTTCTGAAGATGACAAGACTCTGTGCAGTAGTTGAAGTCCGAGGTGTAAATGGTGAAGAGAAAGGGAGACAAGACAGTCCCCTGTGGAGGCCCAGTGCTGCTGATCACTCTGTCGGACACACAGTGTTGCAAGCACACGTACTGTGGTCTGCCAGTCAGGTAATCAAGAATCCATGACACCAGGAAAGCATCCACCTGCATCGCTGTCAGCTTCTCCCCCAGCACAGCAGGGTGGATGGTGTTGAATTTGAGTCTGTTTTGCCATTCCATTATGTCTGACAATATCCCTCTTAATCCTATTCTGCTTTCTCACCATAACCTTTGACTCTCTGACTGATCGAGAACTCTGCTTTACAAATACCCAATGATTTGACTTTCATTGCTGTCTGTGGCAATGAATTCCACAGTTTCACCACCCTCTGGTCCCCAGGGGTTCCCAACCTGGGGTCTCCGGACCCCTTGCTTTAAGGTATTGGTCCATGGCATAAAAAAAGGTTGGGAACCCCTGTTCTAGCTAAAGAGCTTAATAATCATCCCTGTTCTAAATGGATATTCCTTTATTCTGAAGCTGTGCCCTCTGGTCCTAGACTCCCCACTATAGGATATAACCTCTCCACATCCACTCTATCTAGGCGTTTCAACATTTGATGGGTTTCCCACCTCTCACGCTTTGCATTCTTCTGAACTCCAGCGAGTACAGGCCCAAAGCCATCTAACACTGCTCGTATGTTAACTCTTTCATTCTTGGAATCATTCTCGTGAACGATAAGGGGTCCAAAGCTGCTCACGGTACTCCAAGCGTGGTCTGACCTTTGCGTTATCAAACCTCAACTTTTGTAGGTTAACAGAGCACAACTGACAGGGGTCGAATATTGCAACTGGCTGCAATTTTGTTGGGTTTAGTGGGGTTTGTCTATGCTTGTACTCCAAAGGATCTGTTCCCCTGCCACGTTACATTGCCGGGCTGATAGATTCTGTACTGTCTGATTTTCAACACATCACAAACTCCCTGTCTCTGCCTTCCTCCTGGCATCACCTCTGCTGATAATTGGATGTTTAACCGAGACATGGTGATCCTTCGCATTCCTGTGTCCTTGGGAAATTCCCCATGGATTAAATTTTGAAAAAATAGAGGGGTGGGGAGAAAATGATATTAGAAAATTTTGAACAACATACACAAAATGCTGCAAGAGCTCAACAGGTCAGGCAGCATCTATGGAAGGGAATAAACGTCTGATGTTTTAGGCCAAGATCCCTCATCAGGACCTTGGTCTCAATCCAAAAAGGTGACCTCTCCATAGATGCTGCCTGACTTGCTGAGTTCCTTCAGCGCTTTGTGCTTTTCTAGATTTTCAACATCTGCTGAATCTTTTGTGTGTATGATTAGATAATGTTTTTAATTTATATTAAACTGAAAGGCAAAAAATACCACAAGGAAGTAAGTTCCCATATGAAACAACAGTAACTCGTCAGACAGAAACTTGTCATGCCTGGAATGTAGTAGAGCAAGCTGTAACCAGGAGATTTAGGGCAGATAACCAGACGAGGTGGGTTCTGAGGAAGAAGGGAGAATCGAGTGGGAATGGAAGGAGACGAGAAGGAAATCCGTGTCCTGGGATCCAGGCCATTAGTGGTGTAAGATGCAAATTTATTTATTGAGACATACAGTGAAATGCGTCATTTGCATTAACAGCCAACACACCCGAAGGTGGGCTGGGGGCAGCCCGCAAGTGTGCCACACATTCCGATGCCACCATCACGTGCCCACCGAGCTTGGCAGAACAAAACAACAACAGCCTGTCCCTCCCTCCCTCCCTCCCACCCAGATACACAGAACCCTGACCTTCAGTGGACACAGACTCGGACCTGCAGGGACACAACACGGGCACACGCAGAAACCTGAGTGTGGGGTTTGGTGGGGGGGGGGGGTGTGGTGGTCAGAGGGATTCAGCCCTGGAGGGTTTTGTAAAGCAAGGCTGTGGCACCACGGTAGCGTGGCGGTTGGTGTGGCTCTATTACTGCTCGGGGCGTTGGAGGTCAATTCCGGTGCCGTCCGCAGTCCCGCAGTCCAAAGCTATACCAGTTAGAAGGTTAGCTGTTCATTGTAAGTTGTCCAGTGACTGGGCGAGGGTTAAATATCTGTGTTTTTGGGCGGCATGGCTCGTTGGTCCAGAAGGGCCTGTTCTGTGCGGTTTCTTGAAGTACAGCAACTAAAATTAAAATATGAATTTAAAAATCAGTGTTGCCCGACTGGGAGCAGTGTTGACTGGGTGCTGTCGGTCAGCATTCCGAGCGTGATTGGCCAGTAATCACTGAACTGGGGAACTGGGAGCAACATTGCTTATTTTCTGGTGGACGGTGTTAATCACCTCTGAGCATTACCCATTAGATTGTTATTTACGGAGAAACAGCACATAATAGGCCCAGTGCCCCCCCCCCATTTAACCCTAGCCTAATCAAGGGACAATTTACAATGACCAAATAACCTACCAACCGGAAGGATGTCCCAACTCCTCACAGAGAACGGTGGGCTCTGGCTGTTGTGCCCATCGCCAGTTGTACAGTTCTCACATCCTGATGAACTCTACTGCACGATAGTGTAGCAGTTAGCAAAATGCTTTACGGTGCCAGCGACCTGGGTTCAATTCCCGCCACTGTCTGTAAGGAGTTTGTGTGTTCTCGCCGTGACCGCATGGGTTTCCTCCGGTTGCTCCAGTTTCCTCCGACAGACCAAAGACGTATGGGTTAGGGTTAGTGGTGGTGAGTCGTGGGCATGCTATGTTGGTGCCAGAAGCATGGTGACAGTTGCCGGCTGCCCCCAGCACAACCTCGGATTGTGTTGGTTGTTAACACAAGTAATGCATTTCACTGTGTGTTTCAATATTTCTGTGTACATGTAAAGCCAATCTATTTTTTTTTGCACTATTTATTTAATTTATTTTTGTAATTTATGGTAATTTTATGCCTTTCCACTGTACCGTTGTTGCAAAACAACAGATTTCATGCTATCTAAGTCAGTGATTGATGATAGACCCGATTCTGAGACACCGGGAATCGGTGTGACAAGTGACGAGAGGTGACGGGACGGATTGTGTTCTCGTCCTGACCCGTTTATTGTGGAGTGGGCAGCCTACTTGGTCAGCAGGGCAGCGAGGAATCAGGCGCGATGGTGCAGGTTGACGCCATGCCGCTCGAGGGATTGATCACGGTGTGCACAACCCGCAGGCCTGGGCTGTGGAGACGGGGAAGTACCAGGAGGGGATCGACGAACCGGACCCCGCCAAGTGGAAAGCTCAACTTCGCTGCGCGCTCAACAAAAGCCGCGAGTTCAACCTCATTTACGACGGCACCAAAGAGATCCCCATGAATCCGCTGAAGATTTATGAAGTGTGCGACATCCCCCAGGCTAACGGTGGACACAGCAATCCAGGTAGGAAATCCCTCCTGCTTTACAATGATGGCTCTGGCACAGGTATGGACACCAGCTCTCAGTTTGCGTGTGGCAAAAGTTACGGTGAACTGTTGTTGCCATGAATTAATTTTGGGGAATTTCCAACAGATGGCAACAAGTGTCATTAATGCTCTTTATCTGCCAACAGTAATGCATTTATGTAGTTGAATTTAATAAAATTGAACATCCCAGAGTCATAGTAAAGCAAGTATAATTTCATAGGCCAGAGACTGTAGACGGGATAGAACATCTGCCTGACAAACCTGTTGGAATTCTTTGACAAAATAATAAGCAGGAAAGGCAAAGGAGAATCCTTTGATGTTGTATACAGTACTTGGATTTTCAGAAGGTCTTTGACAAGGTGCCACACATGAGGCTGCTTAACAAGTTAAAAGCCCATGGTATTAAAGGAACGAGGCTAATGCAGATAGAGCATTGGCTGACTGGCAGGAGGCAAAGAGTGGGAATAAAGGGAGCCTTTTCTGGTTGGCTGCCGTTGACTAGTGGTGTTGTGCAGGGGTTTTGGGATTGCTACTTTTCACATTCTAACTACCTTTTGGACCTTGAGTGGGGAGTGAACTGTGGTGACCTGAAGTAAAACGAGCACGTTGATGTGCGTGTTGCAGGGTCGGTTCCGTGGGAGGAAAACGACGTGGACTTGGAAGATGAGGAGGACGACGACTCGAGTTCTCAGCCCCAAGTAAAGGTGAGTGGAACTCTTGGAAATGGGAATATTGCTCAGGATAACAGTTCCACCTCAAACTTTGGAGGTTCTTGCCCATCCTATCTCTCAGTGCTATGCAGCTCCAGTCTGGGTCACTGTAGCCATGGCGATTGCTGTATAAGGTGAAGGACACTTTATCGGACCAAGAGCCACCGATATTGAATCGTCTGGGGGAATATCAAAGGTAGATTTTTTTGTGTGGTGGGTTTGTGGAACACTCTGCTGGGGTGATGGTCGAGGTGGACACATTAGGGACTTTTAAGAGACTCGTAGAGATGGGCACATGATGAAAAAAAATGGGAGGGTTACATGCGGTGGAAGAATTGGATTGATCTTTGAGTCGGTTAGATGGGTCGACACAATGTGATTGATCAAGGGGCCTGAATTGTGCTTTAATGTTCTACGTTCTTTGAAGATTCCCCGGTTGGGCAGGTGGGTGAGGAACTGGAGAACTGTCATGCTCCCTCTGGCGCTTAGACAAGCCTTCCGTGTTCCTCTGGCACCTAGCCTCGAGGTTCTCAGTAACATCTGGAATCTGGGAATTGAAATTCCATTCCCCTGCTGCTGTGGAGATTGAGCTTAGAACCGCATAGGCTTTTCATCCCACAATATTGTGCTGATCTTTTAACCTTCTCCAACATTAATCTAACCTTTCCCTCCTCTCTATTTGTACTGTCCATATTCCTAAGAGTTTCTTAAATGTCCCTAATCTAGCTGCCTCTACCACCAGGGCATTCCTTGCACCCACAACTTTTTGTTTTAAAAGCTACATCTGCTATCCCCCCACCTCCATACTTTCCTCCTTGAAATTGTACTCCCTGGGGAAAAAGGGGGCAGGTTCTCCACTCAATCTATGCCTCTTAACTTCCTGAACACCTCTATCCAGTCACCTCTCATCCTCCTTTTCTCCAAAGAGAACAACCCTGGCTCATTCAACCTTTCCTCATATTTCATGCTCTCTAGTCCAGGCAGCATCCTGATGAATCTCCTCTGTGCCATCTCTAAATCTTCCACATCCTTTCCATAATGAGGCGGCCAGAACTGAAGACGGTATGTTCACCATCATGTGTTGTATCTGAGAAGGAAACAACTCGACCCATTTACAGTTCACACAGCTTTGTTTACCTCACCTTCCATAAGACCGTAAGATGCAGGACCAGAACCATGCCATTCGGCCCATCAAGTCAGCTCCACCATTCCATTACGGCTGAGTTATTTTCCATTCTCCTGCCTTCTCCTTGTAACCAAGAACCTCTCAACCTCCACTTTAAATGTACCCAGTGACTGGGCCACCACTGCAGTCTGTGGCAACAAATTTCACAGATTCGCTGCCTTCTTCCCAAATGAAATTTCTCCTCATCTCCGTTCTGAAGGGACAGCTTTGTCCCAGCCCTGTTAATGTTTTGTTTATTTAGCGATACGGCGCAGAACTGGCCTTTGAGCCGTGCCGCCCAGCGATCCCCGATTCAATCCTAGCCGAATCAGAGGCCCATTTACGATGACCAATTAACCTACTAACTGGTGCGTCTTTCGACACCGTGGGAGGTAGCCAGCACACTCGGAGGAAGCCCACCAGCACACCGCAAGAACATGCAAACTTCTTTTTTCATGGAGGACACCAGAATTGAACTCTGAACTCCGATGCCAGGAGCTGTAAAGATCTGGGGCACTAACCACTACACTACAGTGGTGCCACAGCTCAATGTTCTCTGTAATGTCATCAAGTCCTATTTTGATTGTTACTATTGTCCCCTCGAGCAACGTACATCTTGGCCATCAGTCGGGTCACCTGCGGTTGTACTAATTTCCCCCTCTTTTATGTGCAGATGCAGGAGAGCTTCCCATTTCTCAACCTAAATGGTAAGTGTTCTCGGTCTTTGGCATCTACCCTATCTCTAGCTTGCCTATGTTAGTTTGGAACTTGCATTAAACTTGAGTAGTGAAGGGAAGTAAGTACCCTTGAGAGTGTTTAGGTAGAGTAGACAAGGAAACAGTGGGTGTGGCGCAGAAGATTTCAATAAAGTTACTGAGTGGAATCAGTGTTGGTTAATTTAAAAGAAACACAGAAAGGAAATGATGAGGTCCATTTTGGGTTAGCGGGTGGTGACTAAAGTTCAAAGTAAGTTTATTATTGAAGTACATGTATGTCATCATATACAACCCTGAGATTCATTTTCTTGTGGGCATACTCAATAAATCTATAGAAGAGTGACCATAACAGAATCAGTGAAAGACCACCCAATTAGGGCATTCAACCAGAGTGCAGGAGACAAGAAACTGTGCAAATACAAAAAGAAGAAATAATGATAATAATTAGCTAAGCAATAAATATCGAGAACACGAGATGAAGAGTCCTTGAAGAGAGTCCGTTGGTTATGGAATGTTTCAGTGATGGGGCAAGTGAAGTTGACCACAGTTATCCCCTTTTGTTCAAGAGCCTGATGATTGAGGTGTAGTGACTGCTCTAGAACCTGGTGGTGGGAGTCCTGAGGCTCTCGTACCACCTTCCTGATGGTGGCAGCGAGAAGAGAGCATGTCCTGGGTGGGGGTCTCTGGTGGATGCTGCTCTCTTGCGACAGTGTTTCATGTAGATGTGCTCAATGGAACAGGCCCTTCAGCCCATGATCTTTCATCCAGGAAGCATCCTGGTAAATCTCCTCTACACCTTCTTATAGTGAAGGCAAGCAGAACGGAGCACAATAGTCCAAGTGTGGTCTGACCAGGGTTGTAGAGCTGCAAGATGTTCTGAAGTGAACAGTTGCTCGGAAATTTTGAGGAGAATTGTTGACGTCTTCCCTTTGGACTGGGCAGAAACCACAATGGAACTGAATTTTCCATCCTCTGTAAATTCATGCACCAATCTAACAGCTTCTTAAACACCCTTATCATATCTTCATCATGGAAAGCAACCTCCCTTCCATAGAAAACTGGGGAAATGTAGGCATTGATGCCTGGTCCCAGCTTATATCAATGGATAGATAATGGGTAAGGGAGCCAAATGGAATCTTCTGAGTTAATGGCGTGAACTAGGTGGGAAAATGAGTGGTGATGAGAATGCAGAGTAAAAGTCAAAGTAAGTTTATTATCAAGGTTCAAAGTATGTCACCATATTCAACCCTGAGTTTCATTTTCTTGTGGGCATACTCAAAAGTCCGTAATGAAATCAATGAAAGACCGCCCCAGCTTGGGCTTTCAGCCCGTGTACAAATTACACAAACTGTAAAAATATAAAAAAAGAAAGAAATAGTAAATGAATAAGCAATAAATATTGAGAACATGAGATGAAGAGTCCTTGAAAGTGAGTCCATAGGCGTACCATATACAATATTGAAATTGTTCTCTTGCATTTATAGGAAATACAATAGAATTTACAAAAAAACTATATATTAGCAAAGACTGACAAACAAGCAATGTGTGAAGGACAAATTGTGCAAATCAAAAATAATACTGAGAACGTGAGTTGTAAAGAGTCGTTGAAAGTGAGTCTGCAGGTTGTGGAGTCAGTTCAGTGTTGGGGTGAGTGAAGTTATCCACACTGCTTCAGGAGCCTGATGGTCGTAGGGTGATAACTATTCCTGAACTTGGTGGCGTGGGACCTAAGCCTCCTGTACCTCATGCCTGATAGTAGTAGCGGGAAGAGAGCATGGCCAGGATGAAAAGTGTCAGTGACGAATGTTCCATCACAGGTAAAGCCCTTCCCATCACTGCGTACATTTACAAGGAGCACTATTGCAGGAAAGCAGCATCCATCATCAAATTCCCCCACCACCCAGGCCATGCTCTCTTCTCACTGCTGCCATCAGGAAGGAAGTGCTGGAGACACGAGCCCCATGTCACCAGATTCCGGAACAGTTGCTACCCCTATGCCATCAGGCTCTTGAACCAGAGGGATAACTTCAATTACTGCTAAACTGAACTGATTCCAAAACCTATGGACTTGCTGTACAACTAATGTTCTTAATATTTAATGCATATTTATTGTTATTATTTTTCCTGTTCTTTTTGCATTTGCGCAGTTCATTGTCTTTTGCAGATCAGTTGTTTGTCCGTCTCTGTTGTCTGCGGCTTTTCATTGATTCTGTTATGTGTCTTTACATTTACTGGGAGTACCTGCAAGAAAATGAATCTCAGGTTTGTGTATGGTGGCACGTATGTACTTAGATAATGCATTTACTTCCAGCTTTGAACCTAGGATGCTGCTTTCTTGTGGCAGCGCTCCGGGTAAACGGTGGGGAGGGTTTGCCTGTGATGGACTGGGCTGTATCCAGCACTTCCTGTAGATTTTAACATTCTTAGGCATTGGCGTTTCCATACCAGGCCATGATGCAGTCAGTCAGGCTACTCTCCGCTGTGCATCTATACAAGTTTGTTTACAGTCTGGCAGGTGGAGCAGTGTGTGGGAAAATGAGACCATCTGGTCTGGCAGAGAAAATTAAAATACAAATACTGAGTTGTTTATGTGGCTGGAGGTTGGGAAATGTTAAATTGTGTGCCTAGGGGAGCCCAAGTGCCTTTGTTCACAAGCTAATCTGTGGAGCAACAGGCGGTTATATCAAAGTCCATCTCTGTCAATATATACAATGCTGAGCTTCATTTCCTTGCGGGTGTACACAATAAATCCAACAGGACGGACAAGCAGTGTGTAAAAGACAACAAACTGTGCGGATACAAAAGAGAGAAATAGTAATAATAAATAAATAATCTTTATTTGCAAGGGAGTGTACAATATAAAGATTTCTTACCACAACCACACGGGACCTTAGTGAAGCCATTCCTGACGCATTGGGTAAAATATTGGTTTCCTTATCTTTAAAAAAACATGTAGACTTGGTATGGAGGGATCGAATTAATAACTTGCCAGCTTGGTTACTGCGATACTGGGTTTGACTGTGGGGAGAGGCAGACTAGACTATACTTCTGTTCTCTAGAGTATAGAACAAGTGGTAATCTCTCTGAATCTGAACAAAATTCTTACAGGGTGTGAGGATAGATGTTGGGAGGACGTTTCCCCTACTTGAGAGGTTTGGAGTGAGGGTGCGCAGTCTCAGAGGAAGAGAGAGATCAGTTAGAATTGAGGGAGTCGCACAGCATGGCAACTGACCCCTTGGCCCAACTGGTCTGTGCCAACATTCCCATCTGAGTTGGGTCCATTTTCCCACCTTTGGTCGAGATTTAACCAATTTCCCCCGGGATCAATAAAGTATGACTATGACTATGATCCCTCTAAACCAGGTGTTCAGAATCAATCAGGTTTATGGGTTCAAAGTCCGTTCAGTAATCGGATGGCAGAGGAGAAGGAGCTGTTCCTGAATCATTGTGTGTGTGTGCCTTCAGGCTCCTGTACCTCTTCCCTGATGGTCACAATGAGAAGAGAGTATCTCCTGGGTGATGGGGGTCCTTAATGCTGGATGCCACCCTTTTGTGGCATCGCTCCTTGCAGTCCCTGATTCTGGGGAGGTTAGTGCCCATGATGGAGCTGATCGAGTTTACAACTTTCTGCTGCTTATTTAGACCCTGTGTATTAGCCCCCACCCCCCATACCAGATGGTGATGCAGCCAGTTGCAATTCTCTCCATGGTACATCTGTACAAATTTATGAATGTCTTTGGTTCCACTTTTTTTCTGCCATCAACCCCTACCATTAACCGAAGGGTCTGTAGACCCCAGGTTACAAAGCCCTGCTTTAAACCCATGTACCTGTCCAAATACGGTACCTTTTTGAAATATTATTACTGTACCTCCCTCAACCACATTCTCTAGCAGCTCGTTCCAAATGTTGACCATCGTCGGGTTGGAAAAACCTGCCCGTCAAGCTCTTATTATATTTTACAAAAGCCTGAAAGCACATACCACCAAGCTCAAGGATAACTTCTATCCTGATGTTATCAGACTCCAGAATAGATCTCCTTGTACAATGAGATGGGACTCGGCCTCACAAGCTACCTTGTTATGATCTTGCACATTACCTGCTCTGCACTTTTTAGTAGCTCTTACCCCTTTAATCTTAATTGTGAATGTTTTACCTTGTTCTAGCTCAATGTACCGTGTAATGATTTGATGGTACAAACAGTGTGCAAGACAAGCTTTTCACTGTATCGCGGTACATGAGAGTAATGAACTAGCACCAATAAATAAATTCCCCCCACCCCACCCACCTTAAGCCTGTGTCCCCCAGGCCTGGAAAAGACTGTGTGCGTTCACCCTATCCGTGGTCTTCATGATGTTACGCACCTGGATGAGATCACCCCTCGTTCACCTTTGTTCCAGTGAAAACGGTCTCAAATCACTCTACCTGTCTCCCTATCGGTCTTGCGAATCCGGCCAAGATTCTGATTGGTGTGGGACAGGTTGTGCCAAATGGCCAGTTTCGCTGTTGTGTGGCCTGAAGTAAATTATGGCAACTAGGCTGGTCAATGTTAATTAATTTTAGTCACAGCTGACCCACTTGGGAATTGGCTGTGAAGTGCAGCCCATTCTAAGACCAGAGGACACGGCCTCAGACTAAAGGGATGTCCATTGAGAACGGAAATGAGGAATTTCTTTAGCCAGAGAGTGGTGAATCTGTGGAATTCTTTGCCACAGGCAGCTGTGGAGGCCAAGTCTTTATGTATAGTTAAGGCAGAGGCTGATTCTTGATTGGTCAGGGCATGAAGGGATACAGGGAGAAGGCAGGAGATTGGGGCCAAGAGGAAAATTGGATCAGCCATGATGAAATGGTGGAGCAGACTCGATGGGCCAAAATGGCCTAATTCTGCTCCTGTATCTTGTGGTCCTCTGCAAAGGATGTGACGGGTGCAATGTAAATGCACGTGTTTAATCGGCAGTGCTGGTGACTGTTACTGTGTTTAATCGGCAGTGCTGATGACTGTTACTGTGCAATCTAACGTTTGTAGACTCACCGATGCCTCCAGCAAGCGTCGCCAGCTGCTCTCCCAGTGAGTGGATAAAGACCGACCCTGACCAGATCCTACAGGGAGACTCTCACCTGCCAGCAGAGATGTTCAGTACGCCAGAAACATGGATCAGCTCACTGCCCAGTAAGCACATCAAACCGTAGACCCGCCTGTAGCTCTTCAATTATAAGTATATTAGCAAACAAAAGCAGGATGTAGCGTTGAGACTTGAAAAGCACTGGTGAGGCCTCACTTGGAATGTTTTGAGCCCCGTATCCTTGAATGGTGAAAGGCTTTGATAGAGTGGATGTGGAGAGGATGTTTCTTATGGTGGGAGAATCAAAGACCAGAGGACACAGTATCGGAACAGAGGGGCATCCCTTTAGAGCAATGGTGTGGAGGAATTTCCTTAGCCAGAGAGTGGTGAATCTGTGGAATTCTTTGCCACAGGTGGCTGTGGAGGCCAAGTCTTAGTGTGATAGATTCTTGATTGGTCAGGGTATGAAGGGATACGGGGAGAAGGTAGAAGATCAGGGCTGAGAGAGAAATCGATCAGACATGATGAAATGGCGGTGCAGACTCGATGGGCCAAATGGCCTAATTCTGCTCCTATATCTTATGGTCTAAGTTGACTTTGACTTTGTATTAAACATCCTGGTGAATCTGCTCTGCACCCTGTTTGGTACAATTGTGTCTGTCCTGTGTTGTGGTAACCTGAAATGAACACAATACTGCTATGACCTACCGATGTTATACTAGTGTGGTTGTCCAACTAAACATCAGAATGTACAAAGGTATAGTTGTAGAGTTCTCTGCCTTTAGATTGAAGCACATCACTCTGATTTTTCCTCCTTCCCACCTATTCCACTCAGTGACAGACCTGGAGATCCAATTTCAGTATCGGGGCAAAGAGCTGGGACCTCCCCTCACCGTCAGTAACCCTCAGGGATGCCGCCTGTTCTACGGGGACCTGGGGCCGATGCCCAACCAGGAGGAGCTGTTTGGCCCAGTTTCTCTCGAGCAGATCAAGTTTCCCGGGACGGACCACATCCTCAATGAGAAACAGCGTCTGTTCACCAATCGGCTGCTGGACGTGATGGATCGAGGGCTCATCCTGGAGGTCAGCGGGCACGCGATCTACGCCATCCGCCTCTGTCAGTGCAAGGTGTACTGGTCTGGACCCTGCGCAGGGGGCAACGCCGTTCCGCACGTCATCGAAAGGCAGAAGAAAGTTAAACTCTTTTGCCTAGAGACCTTCTTGAGTGGTGAGTTGTTTGATGTTCCAGGCTAACTGGGTCTTGGTCACGTGTTGGATTATCACTGCCACACAGTGAAAACCTTCTCTTGCACACTGTTCATACAGATCACATCATTACACAGTGTATTTTGGTAGAGCTAGATAGAACAATAACAATGCAGAATAAAGTGTAACAGCTGCAGAGAAAGTCTGAGGAGGCCCCCCCATTGGTCCGGGTCGACCGTGGATGTCGTGTTCTAGCTGTCTAGGTGATAGCAAGCCAAGGCTGTATGATATGGGGAGCAAGCTATTGTCCTTGCAGCAGGCTGCCCCTCTCCACGCAGCTGGTGAATCCAAAGGAACACCAGGGACTGATGCAGTTTGGCACCAGCAGCGTCATGAAGCTGGTGGGAGCCACAGCCTGACACGGGGAGAAGTTTGCAGATACCCCTTCCAGTAGATCCACACAGCATCTAAAGCAGCGACTCCCAACATTTTTAATGCCGTGGGCTCCTACCATTAACCGAAGGGTTTGTGGTCCCCAGGTTAGGAACCGCTGATCTGTGGACATGACCCGGGACACCATCTGGGCCACAGCTGGATTTTCACATCTGGGTGACTGACCTTGTGTCTGTGAAGGTGACTATAGGTTTATTAGGTGCACTAGAGACCATCGAGGTGTGTGCTGACATACCCACTCCTTTCCGTTCAAAACATGCATAGGATTTGTTTAGCTCATCAGGAAGGGATGTGTCGTTGTCAGATTTTTCTGCTTCATTCCCCAGAGCACTCAATTCTGTGTCTCTATCTGCTCCTCCTTACCACTGGTCATCCCACCTTCCACTGTTTTCCTCCGCTAAGATGTTGTTCCACGTAGCTGAGGAGCCAGCTGCCAGGAGGAATGGCTGAGGCAGGTACAATATAACAACATTTAAGAGGCAGTTGGACAGCTGTGTGAATTGGAAAGGCTTCGAAGGTTATGGACCAAACGTGTAGGATGTGCAGAATTTGGGAAGTGTGCATTAGAGTCTCACCAGGATTGTGCCTGCATTAGTGAGGATGAGCTATAAGGAGAGGTTGGGCCTGGGCTCCCAACCTTTGTTATGCCATGGACCCTTAGCACGAATCAAGGGGTCCGTGGACCCCAGATTGAAAACCGCTGGGGCAAACTTGGGTTGTTTTCTGTGGAACATCAAAGGCAGAGGAGAGACCTCATAGAAGTTTGTAACGCTACGAGAAGCATAGATGGGGTAGACAGTCAGAATCCTTTATCAAGACTGGAGATGCCAAGTACTGGAAGGTACTCATTAAAGATGAAAGGGGCGCAAGTTTAAAGGAGATTTTTTTTTGCAATGAGAATCAGAATCAGGTTTAATATCACTGGTGTATGGTATGGCGTGAAATTTGTTCTGCAGCAGTAGGACAGCACAATGCATAATAAAATAAACTATAAATTACAATAAGAAATATATTTTTAAAAATTAAGCTAAAGAGTGCAAGAAGAGCGCAGAAACAGATAGGTAGTGCACATGGGTTCAGTGTCCACTCAGAAACCTGATGGTAGTAATGAGAAGAGGGCATGTCCCAGATGGTGGAGGCCTTTAATGATGGATGCCACCTTTTTGTGGTATGGCTTTTTGAAGATGTCCTTTGCTCCTGGAGAAGCTGGTGTCCATGTTACAACTTCCTGTAGCCTTTTCTGATCCTGTGCACTGGCCCCTCCGTACCAAACAGAGATGCAGCCAGTTAGAAAGCTCAGTAGAAATTTGCTTAGAGCCTTTGGTGACATGCCAAAGCTCTTCAAACTCCTAACGAAATATAGTCACTGTTGTGTCTTTTTACGTAATTGCATCAGTATGTTGGGCTCAGGATAGATCTTCAGAGATGTTGACACCTAGGAACTTGACGCGGCTCACCCTTTCCACTGCGAATCCCTCGATGGTGTGTATGCTTTCCCTTCCTGATGTGACGCTGAGTGCAAGGTTTGCTGCGACACCACCCAATTACCTGATCTACCTCACTTCTGTACGCCTTCTCGTCTCCATCTGAAATTCTGCCAACAATAGTTGCGCCATCGGCAATTTTACAGCTGGCTATTGATTTGTGCCTAGTCACACAGCCATGGGTGTAGAGAGGGAAGAGCCGTGGGCTAAGCACACGGGTGTACCAGTGTTGACTGTCAGCGAGGAGGAGAAGTTATTTCTGATCTGTATGGACTGTCACGCTCCCGGTGAGGAAGTCGAGGATCCAGTTATAGAAGGAGGGGCAGAGGTTCAGGTTCTGGAGCTTTTTGATTAGGTCTGAGGGTACGATGGTGTTGAACACTGAGCAGTAGTAAACAAACAGCAGCCTGACATGGGTATTGTTATTGTCCAGGTGATCCAAGGTCGAGTGGAGAGCCAGTGACATTGTATCTGCTGTAGACCTTCTGTGGTGATTGACAAGTGACAGCGGCTGCACAGCGTGGGTGCCGGGGATTGGCTGCCAGAGGTGGTGGTACTGGGGTTTTAGGTGGCATCCATCGTGAAGGGCTGTCACCACCCAGGGCATGCCCTCTTCAGCTTCAGGTTCAGGTTCAGGTTCAGATTTATTTACCCCATGCACATCGAAACATACAGTGAGATGTGTCATTTGTGTTGACAACCAAGGGTGTGCTAGGGACATCCCACAACTCTCCCCACTCTTCTCATTATGCCATTGGGGAGAAGACACACACTCAAATGTTTTTTGGAACAGCTTCTTCACCCCTACCGTTGGATTTCTAAACAGTCCATGAACACTACCTCACTATTTTAAGACCATGAGACCTAGGAGCAGAATTAGGCCATTCAGCCCGTCGAGTCTTCTCCGCCATTCCATCATGACTGGTTTATTATCTCTCTGAATTTTGCACTACTTATATTATCTTATCGTAATGGCCAGTTAGAAGAGTGGGCTGAAAGATGGCAAATTGAGTTTAATGCTGATATGTGTGAGGTGCTACATTTTGGTAGGACTAATCAAAATAGGACATACATGGTAAATGGTAGGGCATTGAAGAATGCAGTAGAACAGAGGGATCTAGGAATAATGGTGCATAGTTCCCTGAAGGTGGAATCTGATGTGGATAGGGTGGTATGCTGGCTTTTATAAATCAGAGCATTGAGTATAGGAGTTGGAATGTAATGTTAAAATTGTGCAAGGCATTGGTAAGGCCAAATTTGGAGTATTGTGTACAGTTCTGGTCACCGAATATAGGAAAGATGATAACAAAATAGAGAGAGTACAGAGAAGATTTACAAGAATGTTACCTGGGTTTCATCACCTAAGTTACAGAGAAAGGTTGAACAAGTTGGGTCTTTATTCTTTGGAGCGTAGAAGGTTGATGGGGGGACTTGATAGAGGTATTTAAAATTATGAGGGGGGATAGATAGAGTTGACGTGGATAGGCTTTTTCCATTGAGAGTAGGGGAGATTCAAACAAGAGGACATGGGTTGAGAGTTAGGGGGCAAAAGTTTAGGGGTAACATGAGGGGGAACTTCTTTACTCAGAGAGTGGTAGCTGTGTGGAACGAGGTTCCAGTTGAAGTAGTATCGAGCCTGCCTCTACCATCATTTAAAGTTAAATTGGACAGCTATATGGACCAGAAAGAAATGGAGGGTTATGGGCTGAGTGCAGGTCGGTGGGACTAGGTGAGAGTAAGCATTCAGCACAGACTAGAAGGGCTGAGATGGCCTGTTTCTGTGCTGTAATTGTAATATGGTTATGGTTATATGGTTATAATTTTAGTGTATTGCACTGTACTGCTGCCAGAAAACAGCAAGTTTCACGACAGATGTCAGTGAGATTAAACCTGATTCTGATTCGGAACTCCCTATTGTTCACGGTACATTTATTATCAAAGTATGTATGTAGTATACAACTCCGAGACCTGTCTTCTCCAGACGGCCATGAAACAAAGAAAACCGTGGAAACTGTTCAAAGCAAAATATCGACTCTGATGTCAACTCTTCCCCCCCCCCCACCCCCAACACGCAAAAACAATTGTGCAATTGGCAACAAGAACATCAGGAAATTCAGGAATTTGATTGTTTTTTTTAATTGCAGATTTGATTGATCTTCAAAAGGGTCAAAGCAATAAAGTGCCTTCGTTTGAGATTTACCTGTGCTTTGGTGAGGAGTGGCCCGATGGGAAACCAAAGGAAAGAAAGCTGATCATGGTGCAGGTGATGTGTCTGTCTAAATAAGTTTAACTGTCACTCAATCATACTGTTGGATCTCTGATCCTTGGGGTTTTCCCAGGAGTCGGGAATGATGAGTATTATTAATTCCAAGATTTCAGTTTATTTTAGAGTTCAAACAAAGATAAAAATACTAAGCAAACTAAATAAAGAGCTGAGAAACAATGCCAAGAGAAACATTGAATGCAAAGACAAAAGGAATAAAGATGACACCTCTGAAAAATCAATTGCTTTTATTGATAAGATAAGAGATTCCTTGGATAGGGATAACCTAGTTAATAGGCTACATAACTAAAGCTATTTACATCACGTGGGTAATGTGCTAATATATAGCCAATGAAAAATGAGAAAGGTGACAAACCGTTAGTTTAGCTGCTATACCGCTTTCTGCCAGTGAGTGGGGATGAACCATCACATGGTGTGAACACTACATGAATTTAATTAAAAAAAAGTACAAATCTTATAAAAAGTAATGCATTAAAAAAAAGGTTTTAAAGTGGTTTCCAACAATATACATGTATACAGCCAATGAAACAGCATTGCTCTGGGGCCAAGGGGCAAAAGACAGTACCAACAGCACTCGATGCATATATTACGAAAGCAGAAAAACATAAAATCACAAAAAAAAGACAAATGTAGCCCAAGTCTCTGAGTGTTGTGGTCTGTAGATTGATGGTGAATTTGATGTCCTGGAGCCACGTTTCTGCAAGAACAAGCACATAGCAGTTCCTCATCGCCAGCTAGTGCAGCCACAGACGAATGTAATCCAGTTTATTTTCCGTGGAGTGAACACTGGAGGGGAGCACTGATCGCGTCACAGTTCGGCATTAATTTGATGGGCTGAAGGGCCTATTTCTGTGCTGTAGTGCTCTATATCACCATGACTAAATATCTGTCAATTTCACACAGATTTCACACTTAGTTGCAATGTGCAAATTGTCTCAGTTCATGAAATGTATACTATATTCTACTTCCGAAGCTAGGTTGATCACTAATTCTCCCATTATAAGTGCCAGGAACTACAGATGACTATAATGTGCGCAGACGTGCACTTCATCCCCTTCCTCTTCGGATATTCCATCATATCATTGTGGTTAGCATGATGCTGTTACAGCTCAGGGATGTCAGAGTTCATAGTTCAGTTCTGGTGTCCTCTGTAAGGAGCTTGTACTTTCTTCCCGTGACCACGTGGGTTTCCTCTGGGTGCTCCAGTTTCCTCCCACAGTCCAGTTAGTAGTTTAATTGGTCATTGTAAATTGTAAAACCAGGTGCTCCAGTTTCCTCCTACATTTGAGAGATATATCGGTTAGTAGGTTAATTGGTCATTTTAAATTAGGGTGATAGAAAAGTACAGCACAGAATCAGGTCCTTTGGCCCATCTAGTCTGTGCTGTGCCATTGAAGCTGCCTAGTCCCATCGACCTGCCCCTGGACCACAGCTCTCCGTACCCCTACCATGTATGTGCCTATCTAAACGTTTCTTAAACGTTGAAATTGAGCTCGCACGCACCACTGCGCTGGCAGCTCGTATCCTCCCACTTAAGAATGCCGAGGATTCGATCCGCGATATCCCAGACCCTGGCACATGGGAGGCAACATACCATCTGGGAATCTCATTCTTGCTCCTTTCTGTTCCCCTAATTAATGAATCCCCTATCATGACAGCTTGCCTCTTCCACCCCCCCCCAGCCTTCCCTTCTGAGCCACAGAGCCAGGGACCTGACCACTGCGACTTTCCTGTGCTACGTCGTCTCCCCTCAGCCCCCAACAGTATCCAAAGTGGTATACCTGTTGTTGAGGGGGTTGATCACAGGGGCACTCTGCACAGGCTGTTCAACCCCTTTCTCCTTCCTGACTGTCACCCATTCTTTTGTGTCCTGCACCTTGGGGTGCAACTAGCTCCCTAAGTGTCCAATCTTCACCCCCCTCAGTCTCCCTAATGACCTGGAGTTCATCTAGTTCCATCTCCTTGATGTGGAGTGTTAGAAGCTGCAGCTGGATGCACTTCTCGCAGTTGTAGTCTTCAGGGACACCGGAGGTCTGTCTGCCTTCCCACATCCCACAAGGCAACCATTCAACTATCCTGGTTGGTATCCGTACTGTTCTAACTATATAAAGAAGGGAACAATAATTAAACTGGAGGAATAATCCTCCTGCAGCTTTTTCATCTTGTCTCACTCAAGCCTCAAAGAGCTAAAGCCTCAAATAACCACTCCAACAAAGGATGATCCACTTGCCACATACCTTATTTTTATTTGTTTCTGCCTATCAATCCTGATCGCAGATTGGCCGCTGCTCAAACACCAAACTGCCACAAACCGATGCCTTGTGTACTCTATCGGCAAACCTGAATCTTTCACTGATTGACTGCTGCTCAGATCAGTGATATCCCCTTAATGACCCGAAATAATTGGTCCCCAGTCTGTTTTATACCAGCAATATTGAAAACTTTTATTTTGATGAACCTTTTTTTCATTTTACAGGTTCCTAGTGAAGTACCTTCTAGTAGTCTGACAGGCGCGTGCTTAAAAAGAAGTTTCTCTTTCAATATTTTTATTAATATATAAGAATACAGAGTACAGGAAAAAAATATATGTCAATACATTAATTTGCTTTCTCAATATTTTTATTAATTTATATATATAAAAGAATACAGAGTACAGGAAAAAAAATATGTCTATACATTAAAAGAAAGAAGTTTCACAATGGATACTGCCAGTAGTTGGACTTGGAACACTGTCACTTTTTAGACCATAAGATCCTGGAGCACAATTAGACTATCCAGCCTATTGAGTCTGCCTTGCCATTCAATTATGGCTGATTCTTTTTTATTCAACCCCCTTTCTCCTGCCTTCTCCCCATAATCCTTACCCTTACCTATCAAAGGCCCTATTGATCTCTGTCTTAGGTACACCCAGTGACATATTTGTTGGCAATCGTTCCACAGATTCACCACTCTCTGGCCGAAGGAGGTCTCGTTATCTCAGTTCTAAATGGTTCTCCCCTCTTTCTGAGACTCTGCCCTCAGATCCAAAAGTCTACTAATGGAAATTTGACTGATTACCTTCGACCTAAGCCTTCTGGTTGTTGACCTTGCAAGTGTTATCTCTGGACTTGGTCTTCTCTGAACGCTTCTTAAATTTCGAGCACCTTCATCGAGTCTGTGCTTGATGTTCACTGGATATAGGAAAATGGTTTCACACTTCTGGGCTATCAATCATGAAAGTGGAAAATCCTGTATAACCTCAGATGTTCCTGTGCCATTGGTGAAGGGGCTGCAGAGGTCCCCTGTGTTTACAACAGTGGGTTGTGTTTGAGAGTGAATTGCTACAGATGTACCATGGAGAGCATTCTGACTGGCTGCATCACCGTCCGGTGGGGGTGGGTGGGTTGGGAGGGGGTTGTCTACTGCACAGGATCAAACTTACTTTGATCCAAGCTGCAGAGGGTTGTAAAATTACCAGCTCCATCATGGGTACTGGCCTCCATAGTATCCAAGACATCTTCAAGGAGTGGTGCCACAAAAAAGTGGCGTCCGTCATTAAGGACCTCTCATCACCCAGAACATGCCAATTTCTCACTGTTACCGTCAGGAAGGAGGTACAGGAACCTGAAGGCACACACTCAGTGATTCAGGAACAGCTCCTTCCCCTCTGCCATCCGATTTCTGAATGGACATTGAACCCATGAACACTACATTTCTACCTAATTTTTCTTCTGTTTTTGCACTAATTTAATTTAACTATTTCATATACACTTTAATTCAGTTTTCTTTTTTTATATTATTATGTATTACATTGTACTGCTGCTGCCAACATGACAAATTTCACAACATATGCTGGTGATATTAAACCTGATTCTGATTTGAGGCTTTGAAACTTGAACCAATAGCCTGTTCTGTCATGGATGTTAAACTGTTTGCTCTTCTTTGCGTCCTAACCCATCTGTGTGCCTTCTGATCTTCAGGTGGTACCTGTGGTTGCACGGATGATCTATGAGATGTTTAACGGGGAGTTTACACGCTCTTTCGACAGCAGCAGCATCAGACTTCAGATCTCCACCCCGGACATTAAAGACAATATAGTCTCCCACCTGAAACAGCTGTATCACCTCCTGCAGACCAACCAAGGACATGAGACGTGGCCAGTTCATCCTCCACCTCTGCAGATGGCAGCCCCACTACAAGCCCAGTAATGTGTCCGGCCTGCTGCAGATGGAGGTCTGAACATCATCGATCACTCGTAGTCTCATTGCCCTACCCATGATGGTGCCATTCAAGAACCCAAGGACCAGCACTTTGTGCCAAGATGATTTTTATTTCATTTAATCAAGCTCCCTATGTCTTGTCCTTTTCTGTCCACGCATCTAAAACCTTGGTCAGTAAGTTAATGCAAGATGCTGAGCTCTCCAAGATCAGCAGTAAGTTTGGAGCGAGTTGATCCCAATTAGGTTTAATTTTGGAATCACTTCCCTTTTTTTTAATGCACTCAATGTTGCAAAACGTTTTGGAGTCCTTTTGATATGTAGTTGTTGTCCTAAAGGAAGTTGTAATACTCTCATTAGTTGGACAGCCCACCAATGGCGGTTTCTGCAATGAAACTTTGTACAGTGAGTGACCTTGTTTCCCTTTGGAAGCACATTTGTTGCCAAAGGCTCCAGACAAAGTTTAGTCCTCGCCCTGTGGACTTTCATAACAGAAGAGTTTGCAATGTCTGAGGAATCCCCAGAAGGCCCAAATCTGGAATGTTAATGTTAGTTAAACCCACGTTGTTCTAATCAATCAGAGAACAGGAGAAGGTATTTAACAGAAAACACCCAAATTGCTGCTGAGATGTTCTTTATAAAGGCCTGTTAACAGAAAGCTCCTTCATTTATTAGGTTCCAGCCTTTTTATCATGAATGCTTTTCATTTTTAAGTCCTTAACATAAAGCCCAAATTTCAAGAACAAGAAGTTAAAAGGAAAGGCAGCTGTGTACTTTGAACATGGAACACTGGGACACCTTAAGATTAAATGATATAAGTACACGTTGATGTATTATAAGATTGCATGATTTAATATTTTGGTAAAGAGGCTGTTTCGAATGAAATTGGAATTTAATTATGTTGCATTTTGTCTCAAGGTAAAATTTTGGCCTGCAGTACTGAGCACATTTTATACAAAATGATTTCTTTTGCTTTATGGCAAAGTGTCCTCTAGAAATTTGCTTACTTACCCCTTCTGGGGTGTAGGCTGCTAACAGCGGCTCGCCAGATTCCTCTCTCCTGGGACAGTCTTTCACCTTGTCCCAGGTGGTACCCATCTTCTCAGACCTTTCCTCTCCCAGGGCGAGGAACTCAGAACTTCTGTTGGCGTTTCTGTTGCTCAGGGTTTTTATGGGATGAGGTTGCTAGCCCCATGCCTGACCCTCCTCCCTAAGCAGCCGGGCTTGGGACCATCCGCGGCAGAGTTCTAGAGATTTGTGTATTGTACAATTTAGTGCGTAGTCAGAAGATGAAACTTTAGTTCTCTCCACTTTTATACAAGGAAACTGACATTTGTGTATGGCTACATATTGAGTTACACGTAGTCCATCGTATTTAGCTATCTGACACTAATATATCCTACTTGAGCCAAGACTTGTGAGATGATCTGATCTGATACAATGTGTGGAATGCTTCAGGATTGGAGTGGAATTTGGAAAGATGGTGGTCAAAGCAAGAACGTTACTGATTTCTCATTTAAGTAGCAGATAATTTTATTTTTGATCAAATCTTTCATCTAGGACAATCAAAATACCGTAAATAATACTGGGAGATTTATTTTACTAAGCACATATTATGTTATTTCATGTCTATTGCGTTGTCGTTTATTTGAAAGTGCACACACATTGTAACATTTTTTAAACCTTGTTGTCTTGTGACTATTTAATTAAATTTTAGATGGTTTCACAAATTGGATTGTGTCTCATTTTGAACGCTCTGATTTTTCCTGAGGGTGGTGGGTGGTAAAACCCCACTACCTATCCAGTGGGTTTAGTTGTTTATTCAGAGATAAAGTGAGGAGCAGACGCCTCCGGCCCAATCACAGGCAGTTAATCTACTAACCCGCATGTCCTTGGACTCTGGGAGGAAACCAGAGTACTTTTATACTTTATTATCGCCAAACAATTGATACTAGAATGTACAATCATCACAGCGATATTTCATTCTGCGCTTCCCGCTCCCTGGATTACAAATCGATAGTAAATATTAAAAATTTAAATTATAAATCATAAATAGAAAATGGAAAGTAAGGTAGTGCAAAAAAAAAACCGAGAGGCAGGTCCGGATATTTGGAGGGTACAGCCCAGATCCGGGTCAAAATCCGTTCAGCAGTCTTATCACAGTTGGAAAGAAGCTGTTCCCAAATCTGGCCGTACGAGTCTTCAAGCTCCTGAGCCTTCTCCCGGAGGGAAGAGGGACGGAAAGTGTGTTGGCTGGGTGGGTCGTGTCCTTGATTATCCTGGCAGCACTGCTCCGACAGCGTGCGGTGTAAAGTGAGTCCAAGGACAGAAGATTGGTTTGTGTGATGTGCTGGGCCGTGTTCACGATCTTCTGCAGCTTCTTCCGGTCTTGGACAGGACAACTTCCATACCAGGTTGTGATGCACCCTAGAAAAATGCTTTCTGCGGTGCATCTATAAAAATTAGTGAAGGTTTTAGGGGACAGGCCAAATTTCTTTAGTTTCCTCAGGAAGTAAAGTACGTGGAGGAATCCCATGTGGTCACCGGGAGAATGTACAAACTCTGTACAGGACCGCTGGAATTGAACTCCCAAGTGGAAACAGCTTTCCTGTCTCTATCCTATTTAGCCCTTTCATAATTTTACATGTTTCTCTAAGATCACTTCTCATTCTTAAAGAATTTGGCCCAATAGAGAAAGAAACAGTTGGAAGCTGGTTTTCCTTCCTGCCCTGTCCCTGATACAGAACAGTATCCTTTGGCCCACAAAGCTGTGACAACCTATGGAAACCTACTCCACAATCAATCTAACCCTTCCCTCCTACACAGTCTAACCCTCCATTTTTCATCTTTTTCATTTTAAAATCTTTTTTATTAATTATTATTGAAGATCAACAAAAATACATTAAAGTAATCAAGTCAACATGTCAATATAAAATAATGAGAAACTGATTAACAAAGTTAAACAATATATCAATAATAATAAGAAAAAACTTTTTTTTAGGAAAAAAAGAACCCCTACCAAGAAAAAAAACCCTATTAACAGGAAAAAAAACCCATTGGGAGCACAACCCCAGAGCTATACACCATACAAGCTTCCATAAAAGAAAAAAACATCAATCTACCAATTACACAAGAATCAGAAGGGAACTTTCTTAATTAAATCAAATCAAATGATAGTAGCAGGCAAAAGAACCCCACCTTTTCTCGAAGTCAAATTTAGGATCAAGAGTTCGACTTCTGATTTTCTCTAAACTAAGACATAACATCACCTGAGAGAACCATTGTATCAAAGTGGGAGCAGAGGCGTCTTTCCGTTTTAATAAAATAGCCCTTCTGGCCAATAATGTGACAAATGCAATTACATGTTAGTCTGATATAGAAATACCATGAATACATTGAGGGATTATACCAAACAAAACTGTCAATTTATTAGGTTGTAAATTAATTTTTAAAGCTTTAGACATTTATCTCTGATCTAAATTTATATCCTATGATTAAGCAGTCATTACGAATTTGGTACCAGTTTCGTAATTTTTTTAATCTCCAAAAAATTTAAACTTCTTAGTTTAATTTATTGAAATTATTTATTTAAACTTTCACTTAATGATCCTCAAACACAAGGAATTCTGCAGATGCTGGAAATTCAAGCAACACACATCAAAGTTGCTGGTGAACACAACAGGCCAGGCAGCATCTCTAGGAGGAGGTACAGTCAACGTTTCAGGCCGAGACCCTTCGTCAGGACTAACTGAAGGAAGAGCTAGTAAGAGATTTGAAAGTGGGAGGGGGAGGGAGAGATCCAAAATGATAGGAGAAGACAGGAGGGGGAGGGATGGAGCCAAGAGCTGGACAGGTGATTGGCAAAAGGGATATGAGAGGATCATGGGACAGGAGGCCCAGGGAGAAGGAAAAGGGGGAGGGGGGGAAAAACCAGAGGATGGGCAAGGGGTATAGTCAGAGGGACAGAGGGAGAAAAAGGAGAGAGAGAGAAAGAATGTGTGTATATAAATAAATAACGGATGGTGTATGAGGGGGAGGTGGGGCATTAGCGGAAGTTAGAGAAGTCAATGTTCATGCCATCGGGTTGGAGGCTACCCAGACAGAATATAAGGTGTTGTTGCTCCAACCTGGGTGTGACTTCATCTTTACAGTAGAGGAGGCCGTGGATAGACATGTCAGAATGGGAATGGGACGTGGAGTTAAAATGTGTGGCTACTGGGAGATCCTGCTTTCTCTGGCAGACAGAGCCTATCCATGGCCTCCTCTACTGTAAAGATGAAGCCACACTCAGGTTGGAGCAACAACACCTTATATTCCGTCTGGGTAGCCTCCAACCTGATGGCATGAACACTAACTTATCTAACTTCCGCTAATGCCCCACCTCCCCCTCATACCCCATCCGTTATTTATTTATATACACACATTCTTTCTCTCTCTCTCCTTTTTCTCCCTCTGTCCCTCTGACTATACCCCTTGCCCATCCTCTGGGATTCTCCCCCCCCCAATTTTCCTTCTCCCTGAGCCTCCTGTCCCATGATCCTCTCATATCCCCTTTGCCAATCACCTGTCCAGCTCTTGGCTCCATCCCTCCCCCTCCTGTCTTCTCCTATCATTTCGGATCTCCCCCTCCCCTCCCACTTTCAAATCTCTTACTAGCTCTTCCTTCAGTTAGTCCTGATGAAGGGTCTCGGCCCGAAACGTCGATTGTACCTCTTCCTAGAGATGTTGCCTGGCCTGCTGCGTTCACCAGCAACTTTGATGTGTGTTGCTTAGTGATCCTACCTTTTTTCTTTGGAGGAATAAAGGAGTCTTTTCCTTCATGGATCTGTTCCAAGATGGCCAATTGATGTCTTTCGAGAAATTAGTAACTAAATACTTTGTATCATACACAGATTTCTTGCAATATCTTCAGGTCAGACATTTCTTACAAGAATATTTAAGTAATTTTCCATATATACAAGATTCTGACCTGTTAGACATTATTTTAAAAATGAATCCTTTAGTGAAAGGTTTTATTGGGAAAATTTATAAATTACTATTACAACAGTACAATTATCCTTTACTTAAGATTAAGCAAGATTGGGAAAGAGAGCTTAACATGACCTTGATAACAGACGATTGGCTGCGAATTTTGAAATTGGTTAACTCTTCTTCGATCTGTGCCAGTCACTCTTTAATCCAATTTAAAATTGTACATCGTTACTATTTGACAAAGGAGAGACTGTCTAAAATATTTCCTAATGTTGATAGTCAGTGTGATAGATGTAAAACTGAGACAGCTACATTGACACATATGTTTTGGTCGTGTTCTGTATTGAAACAGTTTTGGAAATCTATTTTCTCAGCCCTCCATGTTTCTTACATCCTTCTGTCTGTCTTACATGTCCCTATTATATCAGGCTCTACCGCCACTGCAGACAGTGCGTTCTGGGTAATATAGTACCACTCTCTGGGTATATAATTAAAAAAAACTTCTTTTGACATCTCCACTCACCTCAAAAAGATATGCTCTGATGGTGACCACTGCCACTCTGGGATATACTCTTGTCTAATTGGATTTGAGAACTAGAACGATGTAGTCCCTTCAGACTGTGATGTAATGCCAGCCTTCTTACCTGACTGTGGCCTCTGTCAGTCAGAGTTGACCATGGATATCGTATCCTACCTGTCTAGATACACAAGCCTGGAGAGTACGATATGGAGAGCAAGCTGTTGCCCATGTACACGCATCTGATGAACCCAAAGGAACGGCAGAGACCGGTACAGTTTGTCACCAGCAGCATTGCAGGAGTTGTCAGTCAGCATTGAACTCAACGTAGCACAGCCTCAGGGACTCCAGTTCCAGATTTTTCCCTCGGGGTTTACTCCCAAAGCCTTCCCCATGAGTGGGTACAGCTGCAAGGCGGCGGAGGTTTGAGATCAGAGTTTTCTTTCTCTGAGATGAGCTGCCAACCACGCCTGACGAGCCCCATCTGCCCGAAGAGACTGGTTTTTTAAGGCGCCAGTTCCATCTCCTGTCAGTAGAACCGGTTCCACCGGGCTTAGTAGCTAAGCATTTTTATCTAACCCTTCCCTCCCACATAGCCCTCTAGTTTTCTACCGTCCATGTACCTATCTAAGTTTCTGAAATGTCCATAATGCATCTGCCTTTACCACCACCCCTGGTTCCACACACCCACCTCTGTAAAAATTCTACCTCTGACATCCTCTCCACCCCCCCCCAAAGTTTTCCTTCAATCCCCTTAAAATTTTTGCCTCCTCATATTAAGACATTTCCAGCCTGGGGAAAAGTGGCTGTCCATGCCTCTTATCACCTTGCACCTCTCCATCAAATCACCTCTCACCCTCCTTCACTCCAAAGAGAAAAGCCCTAATCGCCCGACCTTTCCTCATGAGACATGCCGAGGAATGAGCTGCCAAAGTAGCTGATTGAGACGGGCACAATAACAAATTTTTATAGGGATTTTTATAGGAAAGGGTTAGTGGGGCTTCCCGTCCTCTTTTATACCATGGACCCATACCATCAACCGAGGGGTCTGTGGACCCCACATTGGGAATTCCTGGTTTAGAGGGATATGGCACAAGTACATTCAAATGGGATAGGCTTGGATGGAATTATAGTTGTCATGGATCATTTGGGCTGTTTTTTTCTTTCTAAATCCAACCTATTGTTACTCCAGAATCTCCCTGCCTCCTTCAGTACCTCAACCTCCTTCCCTCTGCCTCCCTCCAGGGCAGTCTTGAGTGTCCGTGCCCCTCTTGAGTCTATCCTGAAACAGCACCTCGTGCACCAGACTTGCCCCCTCCTGCTTCACCAGCAATGAGACCGTTGCCCTTTGTTTCCTCGCCCCCTCCACTCCCACGGCATGGGAGAGCTGTGTCCCTTCCTAGCAACCACTGACAGCACGTGCCTGTTGTAATACCTGCTGCATCTTTGCCATAAGACATGAGGAACAGAATCAGGCCACTCGGCCCATCGAGTCTGCTATAGTGTACGATCATGGCTGATTTGTTACCCCTTCTCAACCTTATTCTCCTGTCTTTAATGCTCTGACTAATCAAGAACATAGCAACCTCCACTTTAAGTAAACTAGATGACTTGGCCACCACAACCGTCTATCGTAATGAACTTCACAGATTCATCATCCTCTTGCTTAAGGAATTCCTCCTCGTTTCTGTTCTAATTGGATGTCCTTCTATTCTGAGGTTGTTCCCTCTGGTCTTAGACTCCCCCCACTATAGAAAACATTCTCTCTAAATCCACTTTTTCTAGGCTTTCAATATTCAATAAGTTTCCATGAGATCCACTCTCATTCTTCTAAACTCTAGTGGGTAAAATAGGGGGTGTGGAGTGAACGCTTACAGGAGCCAGAGATCACGTTCACCGCCAGCAGTTCCAAATGCAGGTGGATTTTGCCTCAGATTTTTAGTTAACACAAAATCAAGTGTAAATGGCAACATCTGCTGGCTCACGTTCCTTTGTCCTAGTTCATCAATGGTTTCAATGCATGAATAGACTGAGAAGGAAGGTGCTCAGCTTTTCTGCTGTCAACATTGCCAGAAATGATTTCCAGAAATCCATGCTCTGTGTACTCCTGTGAAATTCTTTCAAAATTGTTGGTTATTTATTAACAGAAATATTTCCAAAACAAAGAAAAATACTGACTATGGAAAGAGTGTAACTGTGATTTGAGTGAGGCAGATCCATTTTCAAAATCTCTCATTGTGTCTCTCCAATACATCGGATCGGACGGTGACAAAGCAAGATGAAGCTCACCCTAAGTTACGGGATCATCTTGTTGTTTCTCACTGGCTGTCACACAATTGATGGTAAGTATCAACGAACTCTCAGTGCAACCTGTTCCTCCCGTCTGTACATCTCCCCCAGCTGACGGTGTTCCTCCCACAGCGGTGACTTTGGGTGAAGGTTGTTGACAGGAATTGTCAGATCATAGCTTGAGATTTCTGCATTCTCTTCATCCCTGGCAGGTGATCAAAGTTTCCTCTAATTTCCTTTAAAGCTGCACGGACCAACCATTGCTCTAAGCAGGACATTATTACATGGCCTGAAAACTATAAGCAGGATCTCCCAGAGGCCACACATTTTAATTCCACATCTCATTCCCATTCTGACATGTCTATCCACGGCCTCCTCTACTGTAAAGATGAAGCCACACTCAGGTTGGAGGAACAACACCTTATATTTCGTCTGGGTAGCCTCCAACCTGATGGCATGAACATTGACTTCTCTAACTTCCGCTAATACCCCATCCGTTATTTATTTATATACACACATTCTTTCTCTCTCTGTCCTTTTTCTCCCTCTGACTATACCCCTTGCTCATCCTCTGGTTTTTTCCCCCCCTCCCCCTTTTCCTTCTCCCTGGGCCTCCTGTCCCATGATCCTCTCATATCCCTTTTGCCTATCACCTGTCCAGCTCTCGGCTCCATCCCTCCCCCTCCTGTCTTCTCCTATCATTTTGGATCTCCCACTCCCCCTCCCACTTTCAAATCTCTTACTATCTCTTCCTTCAGTTAGTCCTGACGAAGGGTCTCGGCCTGAAACGTCGACTGTATCTCTTCCTTGAGATGCTGCCTGGCCTGCTGCGTTCACCAGCAACTTTGATGTGTGTTGACAGCATTTTAAATGTTTTTTATTTGTAATATGCATACAATGAATATTTAGAATGAAAATGGAAAAATCACATACTTTTGTTTTTTTATTAATTGAAGGGTATAATGAAATACCATACATCAAAGAAAATATTGATTTCATTGTCTATATCACCACCAATTTCTCTGTCTGCAAACTAGAGGTCGAGATCATAGGACATAGAACATTACAACACAATACAGGCTTTTTGGCCCACAATGTGTGCAGACCTTTTAACAAACTCCAAGATCAAACAAACCCCATAAGGCTCTCCATTTTTCTGACATCCATGTGCCTACCTTAGAAGAGTTTCTTAAATATCCCTAATGTATCTGCCTCTACCACCATCCCTGTTGCATTCCATGCCCTTACCACTCTCTCTAAAAGAAAAATACTTACCTTTGACATCCCCTATGCTTTCCTCTAATCACCTTAAAACTGTGCCCTCTCATCGAGCAGATAGCTGAAGACTCAGACTCTTTCCCAGGACAGAAATGGCTAACAGGGCTTAACTTTAAAAGGTTAGGAGGGAACTATAGGGGAGGATGTCAGAGGGAGGATCTTTTACACATAGAGTGGTCAGTGTATGGAAAACATACCTAGGAGTGGTGGTAAAGGCAGACACATTAGGCATGAATAGCAAACACCAGAGGACATATGTACAAAGTTAAGGGAGGGAAGTTTCGGGGAGACATCAGAGTAAGTTTTTTTACACAGTGGGTTGTGGGTGCCTGGAATGACTTGCCAGGGACGGTGGTGGAGGCTAAAACATCAGGGGTATTTAAGAGCCTCTTGGACAGGCACATGGATGAAAGAAAAATAGAGGGTTATGGGGTAGTGTGGGTTTAGTACTTTTTTTAAAGGATTATAAGGATTATTATTATACAACATCAAGGGCCGAAGGGCCTGTACTATGCTGTAGTGTTCTATGGTTCTATGGACTTTTAGGAGACTCCTAGATAGGCCCGCGGATGATAGAAAAATTCAGGGCTATGTAGGAGGGATGGGTTAGATTGATCTTCAGGTAGGTTAAAGAGCCAGCACAACATTGTGGGCTGAAGGGCCCCTACTGTGCTGTTATGTTCTGTGTTCCATGTTCAAACTTCTAACCAACTTCTCTATATTTTCCTCCAAGCTACTAACAAGTATATGTTATATATCTCCAACTTTTCTATATTTTCCTCCAAGCCATTAACATGTATATGCAATATATCTGAACACCATTGGTCGTGGACTTCCGGCCAGAAAAGTACCTCCACTATCACTGTCATCTGTGGGCAAACCAATTCTGAATACAAACTGCCAAGTCATGTCTATTCCATGCATCTTCTGGATCAGCCTACCTTGATATGTAGACGTTGAAATTGTTAGGCTAACCAAAGAATTGGGGAAAATTAATTTTGTGTTTGGATACCCAATGATTTTATTTCCAGATGATGAACTTGGGAATTTAGATGGTCCTTGCCTGGAACCACTGGCTCTAGCCTATCAACAAAGATGTATTTTTGCTGCTGCTGTTAGTGGAACACCCTTCTGTGGATTGAAAATGGACACTAGTGGTTGATAATCAGTACAAGAGTAAAATCTCTCCCATACAAGGACTAGTTGAAACTTTTTACACCCCAAACCAGACTCAAGGCCTCTCTGCAATTTGTCTGTAAGTTTTCTCTGCAGCAGTAAGGGAACATGATGTAAAGGCAATATCACCCATAACATGTGACATGACTGCACATATACCATAAGGCGTGGCATCACAGCCAAGCTTCACTGGACAATGGATCATAATGTGTGTTAGTACAGTGTCTGAAGTCATCATTTCCTTTGCCTTTTGGAAAGCCACCTCACACTACTTTATCAATTGCATTTTCTTCCTGATCTGTAGCAATGAATACTAGGTGTGGAGCACCATAGCCCGGTTTGGCAGGTACCTGTTATAGTAATTGAGAAATCCTAAAAATGACCACAACTGTGACAAGTCCTTTGGCTTGGGGTATCCACTGCTGCTTTAATTTTCTCGGGACACTTGTGTAATCCTTGTGCATCAATAGTGTGACCACAGTACGTGATGCTTGGTTTGAGGAATTCATACTTGTTGTGTTGTGCTCTTAGCCCATAATCCTCTGATCTTGTTAACACTGTCTTGAGGTTTTGGAGATGCTCCTTGTTATCCTTGCCAGTAACAATGATGTCATCCATGAAACACTGATTGCTTGGGCAGCCTTGTAGCATCTGGCACTTTATCCTGGCAGAGGGTATTCATCTACTTCCAGTACTGGGTTGACAGTGACCTTAAAATCACCACAGATCCTGAAAGACCCATCCTCCTTGACTACTGAAACCACTAGCATTGCTCATGGGCTCCACTCAACCTTGAAAAGAATTCCTTCAGCCTCCATGCGATCTAGCTTACTGGTTATTTTATCACGGATGGTATAAGGAACTAGATGGGCTTTGCAAAACTTATGTGTGGCATTTTCATTTAAAACTATTTTAGCCCTTGATATATTTGAGTTTTCCAAAGCTACTTTGTTTGGCCAGACCAGATTGCAATTTTGTTCATACTCACTTTCATTCCTGACTGCAACTCAATTGTGTTTCTAGCTGCCGTTTCCATTGATACAGCAATTTCAACTGCTCATTTTAAATGTGAGTTGTGCTTCAGCTAGGAGTCATTTTTGAATGCTTTCTTGTAAGATTCTACAAACTAAACAATCTCTTGGTGTATCATTAAGCTCATCATTGAACTGACGATATTCAGACAACCGCTTCAATTCAGCCAAGTAAGCTGACATGGGTTCCCTTTCTTTTTGATTCCACTGATGAAACCTAAAGCATTCTGCAATCAACAATGGTTTGGTTCTAAATGTTCTTGCATTACTTTCATGTTATCAGCAAAGCTCATTTCGGCTAGTTTGTTTGGAGCAATTAAACTTCTAATCAAACTGTATGCTCTTCTCCCAATTACACTTGGTAATACTGGCACTGGTTTTGCATTGGCTATTTCATTTGCTTCAAAATACTGCTCAATTCACTCAGTATACGTATTCTAATTATCTGTCATGGAATCGAACATGTCAATCTTTCCAGTGTAGCCAGCCATTTCTTCTTTTTATTTATTTACTATTGTTATTATCACCCAGTACTTACTATTTATGAATCCTTGAATTTCATCCATTTTCTGCCTTTTTTAAACACTCAGCCATCTCTCCACTTCCAAAGAACACATGCTGTGCTTTTTTCTCTTAACTCTAGAATCTCTCTCCTCTTTCTTTTTTTTAAATTTTATTTTTATTTGGATAAGAAATTCACAAGTATCATGTACTTTTTTCACATGTATAAACTTTTCCATTTTTTTCATATGTATAAAACTATAATTATTTATACATTCTTAAGTACACATTGAGATGATATAAAAAGAAATTAGACACTTAAATAGATAATTATGTACAGTGGAAATTCTAATCTATTAGGCTAAGTAATGGTATTAATTGTTAAGAAAAGTAGTAATAATAGTGGATTAGTAATAGTTTCCATATATCTCTTCTGGATCACTTCTTCTGGTCCAAAATGTTGTATGTAAGCCTATGTAACAACCATTGTAGGTATTTATATCCTAACTTGTTCATACTTGCTCCTGCCCCCAAACATAATTATCCAATCCCTATGTACTTATTTACTTAATTTTATCATTTTTTATCCCTTACCCAAATCTTTTCCTTTACTTGTATTAATTCTCTATTTTCCAAAAAAAAACAAAAACAGTAAACATTTAGACTAGGGATGCTTACGTTAGCAATATTACTGTGTTGATGAGAAGAGCAGTATAAATCATTAGGAGAGTCATCTAAAGTCTGCTCGCATTGGGGTTATATATTCAATCCATTTATTCCAGATTTGATAAAATTTTTCTTTTTGAATTCTCAGGGAGTAAGTCAACTTTTCCATTTTAAATATTTCCAAGATAATTTCGTGCCAATCTTCTAATGTAGGTGGTATTGGATTTAGCCACTTTCTATTGATTGATTTCTTACTTGCCGCTAAAAGGGCCTGCAGCAACTTTATATCTTCCTTCTGTTCAAGAAACAATATATGCCCCAAATAGAGCGTCTCAAAGTTCAGAGGTATCTGGGACCTAAGTACCTTAACTAATGTTCTATGAATACCTTCCCAATATAGACTTAATTTAGGACAATCCCAGAAAATATGGAAATGATTTGCCTCCTTGGAGCCGCACCTTCTCCAACACGTCACGTTTGTATCTTTATATTTTTCCTGATATGGGGTCTTGAAGTATCTTATAATATTTTTCCAACAATGTTCTCTCCAAGTCAAAGAATTAGTCGAACACCACTGAAAGCTGCATATTTTCCACCAAGCCTCCTCTGAAAGTACCAACCCCGCTTCTTTCTCCCTCTTCTCTTTAATATACAATGTGTTTACATTTTTAGCATGGGAGAGTGCATTATATAATCGAGAAACTGATTTTCTAGATATTGAACCGCAAGCCAAATTAAGAAACTTGAAAAATTCTAATTCTACTGTTGATAGGTCTGTATATCTACAACTCTGGTTAACATAATTTCGTACCTGAAGGTACCTAAAAAAGTCATTGTGTTCTAGGCCATATTTGTCCTGCAGGATTTGGAAACTTTGTAATACTCTTTTATGTATAAATGAGAGGTAGGTTGTGAGACCTTTCTTTATCCATAGTTCAAATCTTTTATCTCCTCTGTTGGGAAGGAATTCGGTATCATATGCACACCATCTGAAGAGTTTTAACATGTTATTAATTCCACATGAACTAACCACCTTCTGCCATACTTTTAATGTAAGATTTATCCAACTGTTTTTAAATTTTTCCAATTGGGCCATCAATCCTTTGTCAGCTATTGAGGCCTGTAGAGGAAAACTGTCAACCAATCCAAATTCTATTTCCTTCCATCTAGCCTTATATTCCCTATTACACCAATATAACAGAGGGGTTATCTGTGAGGCATAAAAATAATTTCTCAGGCGAGGAAGAACCATACCTCCTCCTTCCTTCCCTAACTGTAAGGTGTTACATCGAATTCTAGGTTTCTTTCCTTGCCAAATGAAGCGGGAAGTCCATTTGTCCCATTCCCTGAATTGATTATCATCCACCTCCACAGGTAAAGTACGGAAAAGATACAGTAACCGAGGAAGAATATTCATTTTTATAGTATTTATCCTTGAATTTAAACTTAAAAAGGGTTTAAGATTCCATCTATGCATATCTGCTTTTATCTCTGAGATTAATGGCCCATAATTTACCTGTGACAGCATTGAAAGATCCTTCAGCAGGGTTATTCCTAAATATTTTAATGATTTAGCTTCCCACTTAAGATCATACATCCCCTGTAATTTTTTTGGATGGTGTATAATTTAGGGACATAACCTGCGTTTTCTTTACATTTTTTTATAACCTGATATTTTCCCAAAGTCATCCAACAGTGTAAACAATCCTATAAATGATTTTTCTGGTTCACTCAGATAGACTAAAACATCATCTGCAAATAGCACCACTTTCTGTTCAATCCCTGCCACCTTGATACCGCGTACAATTTCGCTCTGTCTTATTAGTTGGGCAAGCGGTTCAATATATAGCGCAAAAAGGAAAGGAGAAATTGGGCATCCCTGTCTAGTGCCTCTCTCTAAAATAAAGGAGTCAGAGAGGTCCCCATTTATCTTAATTCGGGCTGTAGGGCTGTCATATAGAGTCTGAATTACTTTAATAAACTTTTCTTGAAAGCCGAATCTTCCTAACACTCTGTATAGGAATGCCCAACTAACAAATCAAAAGCTTTCTCAGCGCCTAATCCTAATTGCCTCTGTCTCATTCTTATTAACCTGTTCTAATATGTGTACAGTTTTCCTTATGTTGTCCTGTGTTTGTCTTTGTTGAATAAATCCAGTCTGGTCAAGTGGATTAGGCCAGGTAAAAGCTTTTCCAATCTGCGCGCTAATATAGATGTAAATAGTTTGTAATTTAAATTAAGAACGCTAATTGGCCGATAATTGCCACATTCTAGTTTATCTTTACCCTCTTTAGGAATAACTGAAATAATCGCTTCTCTCCAGGAAGGTGCAGATTCTCTCCTCTGCAAGATCCAATTAAAGGTGTTAAGTAGTAATGGGGCTAACTGTGACTTCAGGGATTTGTACCACTCTGAGGTAAACCCATCTGAACCCGGGGACTTTCCAGCCTTTAACCTAGAGATGGCCACATTCAGTTCTTTGGCAGTTACTGGTTCTAATAGACTTTCATTTTGTAAATCTGTAAATTTAGGTAGATCTAAAGAATTCAATAAACTGTCTATATAGGGCTCATTGGAGGCCCAGGGTTGGGAGTACAGCTCTTGATAATATGTTTCAAAACTCTCTTGAATTTTCCCTATTGTACTCTCCACAAGCTTTGTCTTTGGATTCTTTATTTTATGAATTGTATTGTCTGCTTGTTGTTTTCGTAATTTATATGCTAATAATCTAGCTGATTTACCTCCTACTTCATAATTCTTTTGTCTCAGGTAAGGAAAATTTCTTTGAGTTTCCAACGTATAAATATCGTCAATTTCACTTTGTAATTTCCTAATTTCCTGTTTTAAATTTGAATTACTTTTGTTGCTATCTATAACTTGAAGTTGTTTTAATTTTCCTTGAAGGTCTGCTAATTTTTGTGCATTGATTTTTTTCATGTGAGTGGTAATAGAAATAATTTTTCCTCTCAGTACAGTTTTCAATGTATCCCATAAGATCACTGGTGATGTTTCTCCCGTGTCATTAAGGTCTAGGTATTCTTTGATTTCTCCCCTTAATCTCTCCATTACTTTCAGGTTATTGAGTATATGTGAGTTTAGCCTCCATAGTGTTTTCCTCATTTTCCTTTCCAGGATTAGAGACATAGAGACTGGGCTATGATCCGACAGATCAATTGTTGCAATATTACAGTTTTTTATCCTGAGTCTATCTGTATTAGAGATAAAGAAATAGTCTATCCTTGATTAGGCTGAATGAGGGAAAGAGTAATGTGTATAATCTTTACTAGTGGGGTGTAATTCCCTCCACACATCTATAATTCCCAACTCCTCCATCAATAAATTCATTTTCCGAGTCAGAGGTTTATTCTGAGTAACTATTCTTGAAGAATCTAATGCAGGATTTAATCTAATATTAAAATCCCCTCCACAAATTACTACCCCTTGAGAACTGACCATTAGGTCAAAAATGTGTCTATAAAATGACCATTCACAACCTGGAGGAGCATAAACAGTGCATTCAGCAATGTTATTTCTGTACCTTCTATTCTTCCTGTAATTTTTACAAATCTTCCATCTTTGTCTTTAGTCTCTGAAATATGTTCATAATTAAGAGTACCTGATATTAAAGTAGCTACCCCTCTTTTGTGGCTCAATTTATATGATGAGTAAAATAGATGCTTAAAGCCCATTCTTTTTAATTTTCCATGTTCAGATTGGCTCATATGTGTTTCCTGGAGGAAAGCTATTTGTGCCCTCTCTTTTTTCAATTTAGACATAATCTTATTTCTTTTAATTGGATTCAAAACCCCATTAACATTATAGGAAATTATTTTTACCAATTCAATTTGCATTTTTCTCTAGTAGAAAAAAAACACTCTCCTTTTCTAACCAAACAGTAAGCAATCCCTTCTCAACAGTAAACCAAAACATATAACTACACCCTAGACATTTCAGAACGTATAACATTTGAAAATTTTTCCCGACTTCCCACAGTGAGGCCTGAGCACCGACCCGCCTCAGTTCAGAGGGATAACCTCTATCTTCACCCTGTGTTAGAGGGCCCTCAGCAGTTTGAATAATCATAGAGAATTTTCTCCTATTTATGTCTCGACCATATTGCTATCATTCAAGTTATTCCGTCTAGTTTATTTTCAGATACCAGCTTTCATTTTACCTTTAAGTCCGATTTACTCTTTTCAGTCATTTCTCTTAATTAGTCTGTATTCTCTGTACATTCGCGTCTGAATATTTGCAGCTTTTCCTTGTAGTTTGACACTCTGGTTCGAGTGGAGCGTCCTCGCCCCACTAACTGCCATGACTTCTGCCGAATCCTCTCCAGTAGTGACTCCGGTTGGGTGATAACTTTAATAGATAGTCCCCGGTCCGCCAGGTCCAACATTGCCTCCTCTGCCGTAGCGTAAGTTTTTGTCCCTTCGTCGTAAAAGACTCTCAGCCGAGCTGGATACAGGGTCTGGAATCTGATGTTGTTTTCCTTCAGGACCCTCCGTGTTTCCGTATATTCCTTCCGTCTGGCAAGGATCCCTGGTGCGTAATTGTGGTCTAAACTGATTTTACAGTTGCTCCACTTGAAACCTTTCTTTTGCCATGCCCGTTTAAGCACCTCTTCCTTCGTTCTGTAACTGAGAAATCTGACCAGAATCGATGTGGGCTGGGCGCCTGCCGGAGGCTGTGGTGCCAACGTGTGGTGGGCCCTTTCTATCTGTAGGTCTTTTGCGTCCGGTATATCAAGGTTCTCTCTCAGCAGCTTCTCCACGAAGGGAATCATCAATCCGGGTTTACCTTCAGTTCCTTCGGGAACTCCGTAGATCCTCACATTTTCCCTTCTTGAGTGGCTTTCTTGGTCTATGAGCTTCCACTGGAGCTGCTCTTGCAGATTTAGCATCTCTCTCCTCTTTCAAAGGGGGAAAAAATTGTGCTATGCTTCAACAGGTTAAGTAGTCCCCTTGGGTTCATTTTAAACCTTACTCATCACCGCTGTTGTGTTTTGTAACTCCAAAACATAAAACTAAACAAAAGAAAACATGCAGCTAGGAACAACATCTCTACTTAATTCTTATTCTTTGTGAGTCATGCACATATGACACGGTGGCATAATGACATATGCCATTCACATACTTTTCCATATAACCCATAATGAATTATGTAAACACAAAATAATGCCTAAACAAACAACACATTTACAATATTACTGAAATATTAAATACACTACATCCTCAAAGTTTCTGCACATATTGATAGGGTGGTTAAGATGTGTTGGCCTTCATTAGTTGAAAGATTTGAGTCCAAGAGTCTTGCAATAATGTTTCAGCTCTATAAAATCCTGGTTAGACCACAGCTGGAGTATTGTGTTCACTTCTGTTTACCTCATTATAGGAAGGATGTGGAAGCTCTACAGAGGATACCAACAAAATTTACCAGGATGCTGTCTGGATTAGAAAGCGTGCCTTACGAGTAAAGGTTGAGTGATCTAGGAAGCTTCTCTTTGGAGAGAAGGAGGATGAGAGATAGCTTCATAAAGATATTGAGGGTGATAAGAGGCATAAATGCAGTGGACAGCCGGAGACTTTTTCCCAGGGTAGAAATGAGGAGGGCCATAACATAGAACAACAGCGTAGAATTTTAAGATAATTTGAGGAAAGTATAGGGGATGTGAGAGGTAGCTTTTTTACACTGAGAGTAGTGGTTGTGTGGAATGCGCTGCCAAGAGTGGGGTAGAGGCAGCGAATTTAAGAGTCTCTTGCATAGACACATGTATGATATAAAAATGGAGGGCTATGTGTGAAGGAAGGGTTAGATTGATTTTGGAAGTAGGTTAGAAGTTCTGCTCAACATTGTGGGATGAAGGGGTCTGTACTGTGCTATGTTCTATCACACACCAAAGCAATTCGGAGGCAGTGATCCAACTTCATGACACAGTTCTGTCAGCAGACAGGCCCCAGATGTTTAATACTGTGGATGTGTTGTTGAGTCTTCCTACAGAAACCTTCCGCTCTGCAGCTCCTGTCTCGAATCCGCAGAGCAAACAACCTTGCAGAAGAGGTTAGACAAGGGAATCTGGAGCGAGAGTGTGTGGAAGAAACATGCTCAAAGGAAGAAGCCCGAGAGGTTTTTGAAGATGATTCCAAAACGGTAAGGATGAAGTTTTTAGGTCCAATTTACCTCTTGTTTCCAAGCCAACCTCTTCTCCCACAGCCAAGTGTCTCATTCATTCACCACTCAGAGAATTCAAAGTGTTTGAATAATTTATTTATTTATTGACATGCACAGTGGAGTATGCTCTTCTGGCCCTTCCCTTTGAGCCACGCCGCCCAGCAATCCCCTGATTTAATCCTCGCCTAATCACAGGACAATTTACAACGACCAATTAACTTACCAACTGCCACGCCTTTGGACTGTGGGAGGAAACCAGAGCACCTGGAGGAAACCCATGCGGTCGCGGGGAGAACATACAAACTCCTTACAGACCGTGGCGGGAATTGAACCCACGTCGCCGGTACTGTGAAGAATTGTGCTACATTACCCTAATGGGGTGGCAACATGGAAGTAGGAGGTGACAAACATTGGTCAGACTGATGAGGTTACTGAAGTACCTGTGGGTAGTGTAAATGTGACATTATTGTACATGGACCTTGGTTTAAGATCATAAGACATTAGAACAGAATTAGGCCATTCAGCCAACTGAGTCTGTTCTGCCATTCCATCATGGCTGATTTAATATTCCCCGCAACCCATTCTCCTACCTTCTTTCCATAAAATTTGAAGCCCCTATGAATGAAAAATCGATCATCCTCCATTTTAAATATACCCAATGACTTGGTTGCCACAGCCATCTGTGTCAATGAATTCCAGAGATTCGCCACCCTTCGGCTAAGAAAATTCCTCTTTATCACGGTTCTGAAGGGACGTCCTTGTATTTTGGGGTTGTGTCCTCTGGTCCTAGCCTCCCCCACTATAGGAAACATCCTCTCCACATCCACTCTATCTGTGTCCTCTGGTCCTAGCCTCCCTGACTATAGGAAACATCCCCTCCACATCCACTCTATCTGTGCCCTCTGGTCCTAGCCTCCCCGACTATAGGAAACATCCTCTCCACATCCACTCTATCCTAGGCCTTTCAATATTTAATAGGTTTCAATGAAATACCGCTCCCTCATTCTTCTAAACTCCAGTGAGTAAAGACACAGAACTATCAAACACTTCTCATATGTTAACCCTTTCACTGAATTGATCATTCTCGTGAATCATCTCTGGACCCTCTCCAATGCCAGCACATCTTCTCTCAGATAAGGGGTCTCAAACTGCTCACAATGCTCCAAGTGCAGTCTGACCAATGCCTACTAAAGCCTCAGCATCACATCATTGCTTTTATATTCTAGTTCTCTCGAAATAAATGCCAGCTTTGTATTTGGCTTCCTTAGCACTGACTCAACCTGCAAGTGAACCTTCAGGGAATCCTGCATGAGGATTCCCAAGTCCCTTTGCACCTCTGATTTCTATCTAACAGATAGAAAGTAAACCTTTAGGGCAGGGCTTCACTACCTGGGGTCCACAGACCCTTTGGTTATTGGTCCATGGCATAAAAAAGGTTGGGAACCCCTGCTTTAGGGATTCCTGCACAAGGACTCCTTAGTCCCTTAACATCTCTGATTTCTAGCTAACAGTGCGGCCACTTGCATAGCCATGTTTGCCAAAAGATGACCCTGTGTTACCCCTTCCCTCTGGCAGGGGCATCTACGCACTGTCTGAAGACACTTTCCTGGATACATTTAACAAATTCTGCCCCACCTAACTATGCAGCCCATTTGGACAACCGCTCCTGACGAATTGCCCTGCTCCAATCCCTGCAGCCTGGCTCTGTTGTAATCCAGTTCACTAACTGAGCTATGGAGCACTTTCTTCCTGCGTTCCCCTTAAATAAGTGAACGCCGTTGTTTACGGGTTTGGCTCTGTTTGTGTCACATTCAAGTAATAAATCCCAACTTTTTTCTTTGCAGGCCGTGTTCTGGAAGCATTACATCATAGGCTGTAAGTACTTGAACTATGCCTCTTGTTATCTTGTACACAGTGCACAGAGGTAGTACGAGGGAAAACAATAACAGAAGGCAGAATAAAGTGTTACAGTTACAGCGAAAGTTCAGTGCAGGTCGACAATAAGGTGCAAGATTATAACAATGTTCAAAGTAAAATTTATTATCAGAGTACGCACATGTCACTACATACCACCCTGAAATTCTTTTTCCTGCTGGCATACTCAGCAAATCTATAGAATAGTAACTGTAAACAGGATCAATGAGAGAACAAGTAGAGCACAGAAGACAATAAAATGTGCAAATGCAGATATAAATAAATAGCAATAAATAATGAGAGCATGAAATAACAAGGTAAAGAGTTCTTAAAGTGAGATCATTAGTTGTGGGGACATCTCAATAGATATGTAATTATCCTCTTTTGTTCAAGAGCCTGATAGTTTATGGGTAGTGACTGTTCCCAAACCTGGTGGTGCAAGTCCTGAGGCTCTTGTACCTTCTACCTGATGGCAGATGCAAGAAAACAGCACATCCTGGGTGGTGGGGATGAATGTTGCTTTCCTATGACAGCATTTCATATAGATGTGCTCAATTGCTAGGATGGCTTTACCTGTGAAGGTGAATCCACAATGTTTTGTAGGATTTTCCATTCAAAAGTCATTGGTGTTCCCATACCAGGCTGAAATACAGCTAGTCAATGTATTTTCCACTGCACATCAGAAGGTTGTCAACATTTTCGATGTCATGCCGAATCTCTCCAACCTTCTAAGGAAAAGGTAGAGAAGTCAGGATTGAGGATCAATGTAGATTGTGAGGTCAAGTATCTTATCATACTAGGAGACCATTCAGGGGTCTGATAACAGTGGGATAGAAGCTGTCCTTGATCCTGGTGGTACGTGCTTTCAGACTTTTGTATCTTCTGCCCAATGGGAGGAGAGAGAAGAGAGAATGTCCAGAGAGATCAAAATAAAGAGAGTGCAGATGTTGGAATTCTGCAATGAAAGGAGAAAACATTTCTGACAAACAACGTTTTACTGGGTGTTGTTATGACTTGTAATTCTCTTGTGACGTTCACAATGGGCCAAGTGTTTTACAACAACTCTGTGAGTATCGACACTGCTGTAACACAAGAGGCGTGGTGGGCACTCATCACACTGCATCTCGGATCCAAGCGCAGGATCATACAGAGACCCGGAAGGGTTAAACAAAACTCGGAATTTTATTAACAAAGGAGACAAAACAAAACAGTACAACTTACAAGGTCTTGGATAACGCTGAATAACTCAGCCAGAACATCACTAGGCAAGGCTCAGGACAACTGAGCAAATGAGGGGTTAGCACTGCCCCTTTAAATAAACTCCAGGGCATGAAAGGATCTGTTCGCAGTTGGTAAAACCCCAGACTAATAGCAACCTTACAATCAACAATTCTAATAGGAGACTAAAGTTCAAAAATACTTAATTGGACACCTGCAAAGTCTTTCAGAGTTATTTGTAAGCAACCAAGGACAATTTGCCGGCTAGTGGTGTAGTGGCATCCACATCGGACTCGAGACGTGTGGTCCTGGGTTAGAATCCGTCCAACTCCTTGCATGCTTTCCAACTGCGCTGGATTGAGTGTCGAGCTAGCAACACGGCCTCCTTTAAAAGAAACAGACAAGCGCTACAGTAACAGCAAGATTGACGCCCGATACACCACACGGTGTGGAGGGGAACAAAAAAAATCAAGGACAATTGTAACTTAAATGCAAACCAGAGAAGACCTAACAATAACACATGAAAACCCAAAGTGCAATAATACAGATAGAGTATTTCTAATTAATAGAATGCAGAGAATACAAAAAAAAACTGCAGAAAGCTCAGACTCCTCGGAGAACTCTAGCAACAACCAAGGTCATGACACTCATAAGTTGAGTTTATTGTCATACATGTTCATCCTCCTTTTTTCTATCATCCATGTGTTATCTAAATGTCTCTTTATACATCTGCCTTTACCATCATCCCCTGGCAGCTTGTTCCATGCACCCACCACTTTCTGAATTTAAAAAAATAACTTTGGACATTCCCACCCCCTCTATACTTTCCTCCAATGTCAGGAACATAAAACCTCCGGTTTCTTCCCCTTCCCCCTCCTCCCTCTTCCCTCTTCCTTCTTCGAAGTGCAACACCACCACCAACTGGACTGTACTTTCCAAATATCGTCTTCCTAGCGTCAGACTGAATCCAGTGTCGTGAATGCTGCAAGAACTTATCTCACCCTAAAGCAGCACTGTACCAAGAGGATGCCCTGTAATTCTTTGCCAGCCCAAGGTCAGCAGCAATGACTGGCGTGCACTCTCCTCCTCTCCAGCCTACAGAACACCCGGATGACGTTCCAATGCGCAGCCCACAACGGCTTCCGGGATCACGGTGCACATCTGGGTGGTGCTCTCTATAGCTAGTACCAGGACTCCAAGTCCTTTAATGGGGGGATTCATAGGGACAATAGTTCAGCATTGATTGATCAGGGCAAAATGACCGTTACCGAAATAAGGAAGACTGAGTTACTGGCTAGGGCATTTGCTGCAACTCCTATTCAAGATAATTTGAGTGAAGGGGTTGAACAATGTAGGGATCAGGCTCTAAGTGATCACCCTGATGTGTTGGAAGCCAGCTGTAGCCAAAAACCTGTGTCGTATACTGCTTCTCTGCCGCTCACTTCAAACAACGCGTCACTCCCTCCTTGGTGCCCATCTCAAACCGGCCGACAGGCTCTCTATCAGTTACTGCATCTCTCCCTTCGTCTCGAAACAACTCCATCGCATTCCCACCAGTAGGTCGTCCAACAACCGCACTCGACCATTCCCCCCTGACCTCCCTTCAGCCTCTGGTTACCACTCAGTTGTACCATTGTATGCACCTTATAGGTACGGTAGTTTTAGGTGTGTCCTTGAAGTTGTACGGGCAGTATCCAGACATGCTTTTCAACCTATCGATCTCTTCCTTTCACATCTTCATGGAATAACTCTCTTGTTCCAAACTGAGTGAGGCCAGCGCCTGACTGTCCATATTTGTGGTGATTTTACTTGGCTTGAGTAACAAACATCTTGTGTTTCTGTTTTCCAGGTTCTCCTATCCTGAGAAATGAAGGGAAATTTCTTAACAAACAAAAGGAAATTAATAAACTTCGAAAAGTGCTCAGAGAACAGAGGGAGGAGGTCTTCGACTTAGAAAATGCACTCATGGAAAAGTTAGGAGACTGCCTTGATAGTAAATAATATCATTCTATCCTTGGAGGCTGTGAAGGACTCAGAGAATCAGAGAGCTATTTAGCACAGAAACAGGCCTTTTGGCCCATCATGTCCATGTTGAGCTTTTTGCCCATCTATACTAATTCATATGAGCAGCTGGTGCGTATCATATGTCCTGGTTATGATGCCTAGGCGGACAATCTCTGAAGGGTATCGATGATGGTTGGGGTCACCCACCTTGTAAAGACACTGCCCAGAAGAAGGCAATGGTGAGCCATTTCTGTAAAATAAAATTGCCTAGAACAATTTTTTCTATGTTTTTTTCCTATGTTCTATGTTTAGCAATCACAGTCATGGAAAGGCCAAGTTCGCCCACGTTATATGACAAGGCACATAATGATGATTATGCTAATTTTATTTACCTCCATTAGGTCAGTATCTTAGGGACACTTAAGAAACTCTTAGATAAGTACAGGGATGATATAAAATTGGAAGGGTATGCAGGAGATAGATCTTAGAATAAGTTGAAAGGTTAACACAACATTGTGGGCCAAAGGGCTCTGTTGGGCTGTACTGTTCTGTGTTCTCTGTCCTGCCTGTCTAAATGTCCATCTAAATGCCTCTTGATCACAGTAATTGTATCCGAAATGAGCTAACTATTCAGCCTGAAGCTATGAACGATGTTTGATGCAATTCTTAATAAAGTGTGTGTTGGTGGAAATTAAAAAAATTAAGTATCATTGTTTACTCATTGTTTGTTTGGAGGTTCTGGAGCATACCTCAGCCAATACGAGTGTGCCACAGGTAATTACTTCCACACTCTGCACTGATGGTACCAGCATGAATCAGCCGACATTGTCGGCAAGAAGCCAACGAACTATAGATGCTGGCGTACAGAACTGAAAACACCAGATGGTGGAATTACTCAACAGGTCAGGTAGCATCAGTGGAGAGGGAGCGGAGTATTGGTGCACAGTATTGGCGGCAGTTCATAAAACGGGACCATTTACTCTGTTTCTCTCTCCACAGATGCTGACTGCCTTGCTGTGTGTTTCCAATGTTTTCTCTTTTATTCCAGTTGTTGATGTCCAAAGACTTCACTTATGAAAAAAGAATATGCGGCCTATCTAGAGATGATTATAACCATATATAACCATATAACGATTACAGCACGGAAGCAGGCCATCTTGGCCTTTCTAGTCCATGCCGAACTCTTATTCTCACCTAGTCCCACCGACCTGCACTCAGCCCATAACCCTCCATTCCTTTCCTGTCCATATAGCTATCCAATTTAACTTTAAATGACATTTAAATGTTATTTTCACCAGCTCCCAAATACTCCAAAATTACTAAATATACTTCACCATGTACTACCTTGAGATTCATTTCTTTGCGGGCATTTACATAAAATAAAGAAATACAATAGCATTTGGAAAAAACTAGACATAGACAAAGACAGACAAGCAACCAATGTGCAAAAGACAAAATGTGTAAATAAAATAAATAATACTGAGAACACGAATTGCAGAGTCCTTGGAAGTGAGTCTGTAAGTTGTGGATTCAGTTCATTGTTGAGGTGGGTCAAGTTACCCACGCTGGTTCAGGAACCTGATGATCGAAGGGTAATAACTGTTCCTGAATCTGATAGTGTGGGATCTAAGGCTTCTGTACCTCCTGCCTGTTGGCAGCAGTGAGAAGAGAGCATGGCCTGGATGGTGGGGTTGTTGATGGTGGATACTGATTTCTTGGGGCAGTGCTCCCTGTAGATGTGCTCATTTGGATTAGTTGAGTACCATTAAGTACAACCAATTGCCATGGTTTGATGTTCGCTACTGAGTCTGGGGGGGGGGGGATTCATTTTCTTCTGAGGCAAATGTCTATATTGACACTTCATTCATTGCTTTAGACTGTTACACTGTCAGTCTAAACTTTGCTTTAAATTGTCTGATAAAATTAGACGAAGCTGGAAACATTTGGAAAGCCAGGAAATCGCTAAGAGTCTCAACCTCAAACGTTGACTGTTCATTTCCCTCTCAACAAACTGCCAGACCGGTTGAGTATGTGTGTGTGTGTGTGTTTTACACATTATTTCCAATCTCTTGTGTCAACAGTATTAATGTTTCAGGTTGATAAACTACCAGAACCGGGACAAGTCTGGACACGAGCGTGTTTCAACTTACAACAGAGAGGTGAATTGGAAAGTATAGGGGAATGAATATACCCAAAGAATTGGCTTCCACAGCCACCTTTGGCAATAAATTCCACAGATTCACCACACTCTGGCTAAAGAAATTCTTCCTCATCTCTGTCCTAAATGGACGTTATTCTATTCTGAGGCTGTGCCCTTTGGTCCTAGACTTCCACAATATTTGAAATAACCTCTCCGCATCCACTCTATCTGGGCCTTTCAATATTCAATTGGATTCAATGAGATACCCCCTTATTCTTCTAAACTCTAGCAGATACAAGCCCAGAGCCATTAAACATTCCTGATACAGTATATTAACACTGTCATTGCCGGGATAATTCTCGTGAGCTTCCTGTGGAACCTCTCCAATGTCAGCACATCCTTTTTTGGATAAGTGTCCCCAAAACTGCTCACAATACTCCAAGTGCGATCAGACCAACGCCTGATGAAGCCTCCACATTCTGAAGCATTAACTCCGCGTCTCTCTCCACGGTTGCTGCCCGACTGGCTCAGCGTTTCCAACATACTTCATTCTGATTTCCAACATCGATGTTTAGTTTACTTTGAAGCTGTGGATCTTCCTGATGGCCCCTGCATTAAATCATTGAAACAGCTTATAGAGCGTCGACCACAGAACAGTACAGCACAGGAGCAGGCCTTTTGGCCTGCAATGTTGTGCCAAACCAAATAAATTAGAGATCAAATGGCTAACTAATCTCTTCTGCTACACAATGCCTACATCCCTCCATTTTCCTCAAATCTATGTGCCTATCTAAACATCATTTAAAAGTCTCTAATGTTTCTGCCTCTACCATCACCCCAGGCAGTGCATTCTAGGCACCCACCACTTAGTGTAAAAAAAAACTCGTCCCTCATATCCCCTTTGAAATTACCCCCCTTATACTCTCTAGTGCATATCTTGATGTTGTTCCAATTTCCTTTGTGAGGTCTTGCTGTGCATGTCCTAGCTTGGGCAAAAGTTGTTTGAGAAAGATATAGGCATTCATTAGTCTCATGAGACCATGGATTTGCGCCTTAGAAGGTTTCCAGGGTGCAGGCCTGGGCATGATTGTATGGAAGACCAGCAGTTGCCCATGCTGCAAGTCTCCCCTCTCCACACCACTGATGTTGTCCAAGGGAAGGGCATTAGGACCCATACAGCTTGGCACCGGTGTCGTCGCAGAGCAATGTGTGGTTAAGTGCCTTGCTCAAGGACACAACACGCTGCCTCAGCCAAGGCTCGAACTAGCGACCTTCAGATCACTAGATGAATGCCTTAACCACTTGGCCCTGCACCAACACTTGAGAAAGACACTACATATATATAAAAAAGATTTTTCATTACTGTGGTTTCGTGTCAAGTTGTTAAGTTTATTGTCCTGTGCACAACTACAGAGAGATACAGATAGTGAAAGAAAATTGCTTGTAGCATCATTACAAGCACAAAGGTACAGACAAACACAGAATAGGAATTATACAGGTCACTGAGGTCAGAGAAATAAAGACCACGTAAAATCCCTTTTCTTTTTCAATATTTTTATTGATTTCTTACATAAAAGAATACAGAGTACAATAAGATATATAATATATATCGATTACAATATATTGGAATCACAAATATAGTTTCATAACCCCATATCCATATACATTAAACTTAAACATAATATTGAAAAGATATATTTTGTTATACAAAAAAAAATCTAAACCTACTACTAGAAAAAAAACAGCTGTTTGGTTAAAAAAAAAGAAAAGGAAAAAATCCTTATCGTATAACAAAACATATTATTAGCCAACATCTGTGCTTAATAGCAAATCAAAGATTTTGAAAATAATTCAGAAAAGGTCCCCAGAATGTTAAAAAGTCTTATGTAGGTTCAGAAATTGAACAATAAATCTTCTCTAAATTTAAACAAGACATGACATCATGTAAGCAATGGGTATGAGTAGGCGGAGTGACATCTTTCCACTTAAGCAACAATGCCCTCCTGGCTATAAGAGACATAAAGGCCAAAATGTGCAAACCACGTGACTCCAAAATAGTATCATTTCCTCCAACAATACCAAATAAGGCAGTCAAAGGATTAGGCTTAAAATTTACTTTAAAAAGCACCAAAAAAGTTTGGAACACTTCCTTCGAATATTTTTCAAGACTCGGACAAGTCCAAAACATATGAATTAGTGAAGCTTCTTCATTGTTACATCTATCACAACAGGGAGATATATCCGAATAAAAATGAGAGAGCTTATCTTTAGTCATGTGGGCCCTATGAACCACTTTGAATTGTAGAAGGGAATGATGGGCACATAACAATGAGGTGTTCACCAATTTAAAAATTTCATTCCAAGTATCTTCAGAAATTGGAATCTGTAAATCTTGTTCCCAGAGATTTTTAATTTCGTCTAAAGGAATATTTCTCATTCCCAACACATACCATAAATATGAGATATAGATCCATTATGGAAGGGCTTCAAATTAAAAGTAAATTCTTATCTGGACTCTTAAGAAATGTATGTACTTGAGAATGCAAAAAGTCTCTAATTTGTGAATATCGAAAGACGTGGGTTTTGGGTAGGGTATACTTAGCTGACAGTTGTTCAAATGAAGAGAGACTATCTCCAACAAACAAATCCTGAAAACATTTAATACCCAATCTATTCCACTCTTTAAAAACTACATCAGTCATAGAAGGTTTTTTAAAAAAGTTAGAAAAAATGGGATTTGAAAGTGAATAACTCAATAAACCAAAATATTTTTGAAATTGTACCCAAATCCTCAAGGAGTGTTTAACTACAAAATTATCAGTTAAATTACTTAAAGATAAAGGAATTGAGGATCCGAGAAGAGAAATGATAGAAAATTTATTAACAGAATTAGCTTCTAAAGAAACCCAGACCGGACAGTCCTCTCGATTAATATAATATTACCAAAACGTAAGATTCCATATATTGACTGCCCAGTAATAAAACCTAAAATTGGGTAAAGCTAAACCTCCATTCTTTTTAGCTTTTTGAAGATGAACTTTATTTAATCAAGATATTTTAGTTTTCCTTATATATGAAGATATAATAGAATCCAGAGAATCAAAAAAGGATTTAGGAATAAAAACAGGTACAGCCTGAAATAAATATAAAAATTTAGGCAAAATATTCATTTTAATAGAATTAATTCAGCCAATCAACGATAAAGAGAGGGGCGGCCAATTTGATAGTGCCTTCTTAACATAAGTCAGAAGTGTAAAAAAAATTCTTTAAAAAGGAATTTATAATTCCTAGTTATTGTTACGCCCAAGTAAGTAAATTGATTTCTTACAATTTTAAAAGGAAGGTTAGTGTTAACTAATACCAAATTATTCAAAGGAAAAAGTTCACTCTTATGAAAGTTAAGTTTATATCCTGAAAACTGACTAAAGCAGGAAAGTAAAGAAAGTACGGAAGGTAAAGAAGACTCCACATTAGAAATGTAGAGCAAAAGGTCATCAGCATAAAGTGACACTTTGTGAGTAATACCCCTCCTTAAAATACCAGTGACAGGAGATTAGTGTGCAAATTTAAAGCACACGGTATTGGGGGTGAGGTATTGATGTGGATGGAGAATTGGTTAGCAGACAGGAAGCAAAGAGTGGGAATAAACAGGACCTTTTCAGAATGGCAGGCGGTGACTAGTGGGGTACCGCAAGGCTCAGTGCTGGGACCCCAGTTGTTTACAATATATATTAATGACTTGGATGAGGGAATTAAATGCAGCATCTCCAAGTTTGCGGATGACACGAAGCTGGGTGGCAGTGTTAGCTGTGAGGAGGTTGCTAAGAGGATGCAGAGTGACTTGGATAGGTTGGGTGAGTGGGCAAATTCATGGCAGATGCAATTTAATGTGGATAAATGTGAAGTTATCCACTTTGGTGGCAAAAATAGGAAAACAGATTATTATCTGAATGGTGGCCGATTAGGAAAAGGGGAGGTGCAACGAGACCTGGGTGTCATTATACACCAGTCATTGAAAGTGGGCATGCAGGTACAGCAGGCGGTGAAAAAGGCGAATGGTATGCTGGCATTTATAGCGAGAGGATTCGAGTACAGGAGCAGGGAGGTACTACTGCAGTTGTACAAGGCCTTGGTGAGACCACACCTGGAGTATTGTGTGCAGTTTTGGTCCCCTAATCTGAGGAAAGACATCTTTGCCATAGAGGGAGTACAAAGAAGGTTCACCAGATTGATTCCTGGGATGGCAGGACTTTCATATGAAGAAAGACTGGATGAACTGGGCTTGTACTTGTTGGAATTTAGAAGATTGAGGGGGGATCTGCTTGAAACGTATAAAATCCTAAAGGGACAGGCTAGATGCAGGAAGATTGTTGCCGATGTTGGGGAAGTCCAGAACGAGGGGTCACAGTTTGAGGATAAAGGGGAAGCCTTTTAGGACCGAGATTAGGAAAAACTTCTTCACACAGAGAGTGGTGAATCTGTGGAATTCTCTGCCACAGGAAACAGTTGAGGCCAGTTCACTGGCTATATTTAAGAGGGAGTTAGATATGGCCCTTGTGGCTACGGGGGTCAGGGGGTATGGAGGGAAGGCTGGGGCGGGGTTCTGAGTTGGATGATCAGCCATGATCATAATAAATGGCGGTGCAGGCTCGAAGGGCTGAATGGCCTACTCCTGCACCTATTTTCTATGTTTCTATGTTTCTATCACTAGATTCCCGGAAAGCAATGGCTACAGGTTCTAAGACCAAATCAAAAAGCAAAGGACTCAAAGGACAACCTTGTCTGGTTCCACGTTGAGAATTCTGAGAGTTAGTAAGAACCTGAGCGGAGGGAGAGAGATAAAGTAATTTACTCCATTGATTAAAATCGGGCCCAAAGTTAAATGTTCTTCTTATAGACCAATTTCCCTACTTAATGTTGATACTAAAATTTTATCTAAACCTTTGGCTCATAGCATTGAAAATACTTTGCCATCTATTATTTCTGATGATCAGACTGGATTTATTAAAAGTCGATACTCATTCCACTTGAAAAAATTACTTATAATTTAAGAGATAATTATGTAACATTCTTGAATATTTGGCGCCCTTATTTACAAAAGATAGGATGTCATATTTAAGTGCTCTGACAAAGAATTTGGTTACTTGGGGAAAGTAACGAATAATTATACCAAATTTATTTTGAATCCCATGGAGCATGTGGAAACCTTCCAACACCCAGGCGGCTCTTTTTTTTTCTCTTTCTTTCTTTTAGGTAGGACTATATAGATGGGGGGGGGAGGGTTAAGGGGAGGGGGGATGGGTAGATTTTATCTTTTCATATATTCTTTTTGAAAATTTAATAAAAATTATATTAAAAAAAAGTCGATACTCCCACTTTAATATTCGTCATTTATTGAATGTTATTTATTCTCCTTCTAAAGAGATATCAGAATGTGTGATATCCTTAGGTGCTGAGAAAGCCTTTGATCGGGTTGAATGGAATTATTTATAAACAAATCCCTAATGCAACACACACAAAATACTGGAGGAACTCAGCAGGTCAGACAGCATCCATGAAAATGAATGAATGGTCGATGTTTGGAGCTGAGACACCTCAGCAGGATGGGAAAAGAATTTTTTGCCACAGGAGGCTGTGGATGCCCGGTCACTTGGTGTATTTAAGGCAGACGTTGATAGGTTCTCCATTAGTCAGGGCATGAGAGGTTATGGGGGGAAGCAGGATAATGGGGTTAAGAGGGAAATGGATCAGCCATGATGAAGTCATGGAGCAGGCTCAATGGGCTGAATGGCCTAATTCTGCTCCTATGTCTTATGGTCTTATGGATGTGCAGGGTGCTTAGTGCTGGATGCTGCCCTATTGAGGTACCTACTCTTGAAAATACCCTTGACAGTGGGGAGGGTTGTGTCCAAGATAGAACTGTCTGAGTCGACAACTTTCCATAGCCTCTTTCAATCCTGTGCATTGGAGCCTCCCTACCAGACTCTGTGTGATACAATCAGTCAGAGCGCTCTCTATTTGTCAGAAGAAATCTGTAATATCGCTTCATCATCATCATTACATGGCGTGTTGCGTGACGTGGGCGATCGTGGTCTTCCATCCATTGCCATGATTGTTCTTGGCAGATCTTTCTGCAGAAGTGCTTTGCCATTGTCTTCTTCTGGGCAGTGTCTTTACAAGATAGGAGACCCCAACCATTATCAATACTCTTCAGAGATTGTCTGCCTGGCATCAGTGGTCACATAACCAGGACTTGTGATCTGCACCAGCTGCTCATACGACCATCCACCACCTGCTCCCACGGCTTCACATGACCCTGATCGGGGGGCTAAGCAGGTGCTACACCTTGCCCGAGGGTGACCAGCAGGGTAGTGGAGGGAAGGAGCGCCTTACACCTCCCTTGGTTGAGACGTATCTCCACCCTGCCACCTCAATATTGCTTCAACATTGTTAAAACAACTTCATATAAATCCATCTAAAATCAGAAAGTGCCGTAGATACCAAGCAGTAAATGAATCTTGCTTCTGATAAGAAAGTGCCACAAAGACTATTAAGGAACAATTTGACTCCATTGGAACAATCTCAGGACCAGTGTGAGAACATGAAACCCAACCCATTATAACTCCCAGACCGTGAATCCCAGACACAGCCTCATTTCTCACGCAGGAGCAGGGCATGTGCCTTTGACATGTGCCCAAAAGTCTACAGTGTTGAAATATCTTTTACTGGAATTGTTTTGTACAACTTAGTACCATTGTGACCTTACTGACTAGTTATTTATTCACTAAATATTTGCAGTAAGTAAAAAATTGTGGACTCAATTACAAATAATGTACAAACCATGCAAAATAATTTCATATAATTACTTCTGTGTCTGTTATAGACCGAGGAAAGCATTTTGAAAATAGAATGAATGAAATTTTGAAAAACAGAGTAATCTTCTTCCTTCTCTTTCTGACCGGTCAAGTATATTGCGGTAAGTAATTCCACCCATGATCTATTTAACGCTTACCAGGATAAGTTCTTAGGGCAGAGAGTTACTAATAACTACAATAAATCTGAATCAGAATCGGGTTTATTATCACTGATATATGTCATGAAATTTGTTGTTTTGTGGCAGCATGTACTATATAAAATAAATAACATACCAGTAAACTGTAAATTACAATAAGAAATATGTAATAACTAGGTGGTGCAAAAATGAGCAAAAATGGTGAAGTAGTTTTCATGGGTTCAGGGACCATTCAGAGACATGGTGGTGGATGGGAAGAAGCTGTCTCTAAACTATTGAGAGTATGTCATCCAGCTCCTTTGAAGAAGGCACTTCTGTCAGCAAAAGAAAACTCTGAAAGGCACTCTTTTGATTTCTTCAGCTCAGTGGGTCTGATAAGCCTGGGGGTGGCTTACTTCTTTTCTGGTTCCAGGGGCCCTGCTGGGAATGAGGAGGCCACTGTGGGGGTCGGTAAATTCTTGAGCAAACGAGGTGGGCAGTGATTGACGGAGTGGAAGGAAAGCTGCTGAGGTGGATAGCTAGTGCACCACTCACCCTGAGCTTCCATATGACCTCAAAGTTCTCAATGGGTCTTGGACTATTCCTTCACCAATCAGCGAGCTTATGGGCCGGGGTTCAAGGCTCAGTGGGGATATGGCATTTCTTCAAGGAGGCTTTGACAATTTCAAAGAACATAGAACATCATGGACATGGGTCGGAGATACGTCTCTGCCAAAGGAGACGCGATGTGCCCCTTCCCTCCGCTAGCCTGCAGATCACCTTTGGGCGAGGCGTAGCACCTACTTAGGCCCCCACCCCGGATCAGGGTCACGTGAAGCCATGGGAGCAGGTGGTGGATGGTCGTATCGCAAGTCCTGGTTATGCGACCACTGACACCAGGCAGACAATCTCTGAAGAGTATTGATCATGGCTGGGGTCACTCGTCTTGTAAAGAAGGCAATGGCAAACCACTTCTGTAGAAAAATTTGCTAAGGAGATTCGTGGTCATGGATGGAAGACAATGATCGGCCACTTCATACGACATGACACGTAACAAATGAATGAATGAAAATGCGACAGCACAGTACAACTCCTTCAGCTCATGATCTTGCACTAACCATGTAACTTACTCTAAAATCAATTTAATCCTTCTCTCTCACACACCCCTCCAATTTTTCTATCATCCATGCACCTGCCCAAGACTCTCATAATTGCCCCTAACTGACTCTTAACTGACTCTCTGACGGTGGTGTCTGAAAAGAGGATGCTGTCCAAGTTGCATGTCATCTTGGACAATGTCTCCCATCCACTACATAATGTACTGGGTGGGCACAGGAGTACATTCAGCCAGAGACTCATTCCACCGAGATGCAACACAGAGCATCATAGGAAGTCATTCCTGCCTGTGGCCATCAAACTTTACAACTCCTCCCTTGGAGGGTCAGACACCCTGAGCCAATAGGCTGGTCCTCGACTTATTTCATAATTTACTGGCATCATTTACATATTATTATTTAACTATTTATGGTTTTATTACTATTTAATTATTTATGGTGCAACTGTAACAAAAACCAATTTCCCCCGGGATCAATAAAGTATGACTATGACTATGACTAGTGTATCTCTCTCTAGCATCACTCCAGGCAGCACAGCCGACACTCTCTATGTAACAAACCTTCCTCTGATGACCCCACTGTACTTTCTTCAAATGACCTTAAAATTATGACCACTTGTATTGGCCATTTCTACCCTGGGAAAAAGTCTCTGGCCGTCCATTCAATCTATGCCTCTTGTTATCTTATACACCTCGATCAAGTCACCTCTCACCCTCCTTCACTCTAACGGCTCTGTGTTATCAAGTCCAGTCTCCCCTCCTGAAGATAACAGCTAATGCTGTTGGCATCATCCGGGTGAAACTGCAGAACAAGGTGAACAGCCACAGTTTGGAACTGCAAGGACTAACTTTGGCTGGGTTGCTTCCCTAAGAGAAGGTGACACTCATCTCCTACCTCACACAGGTGGTGGATGAGGGCAAGATGTGATGGTGCCAGGAATCAAAGTATTTCTCTGAACTTATTGTGGTTTTTGCCAAAAGTACAGGGCAGCTTGGTGGCTCAATGGTTAGCGAAACTCTTTCGGCCCCAGTGATCACCGATTGGGGGTTGATTCCCACCACCGTCCGTAAGGAGTTTCTACTTTCTCCCTGTGACCATGAGGGTTTCCTCCAGCGCCCTTCACATTTCAAAGACGTATGCTTTGTGTATTTAATATTTGAGTAATTTTGTATGTATATCATTTAGTTAAGTAGCGTTGTTCATTTAAATAATTAATTACGGGTTACATGTAAAAGTATGTTAATTGCTTACATCATCACACTACCATGTGATACATGCGCGTCTCACTTAAAGTAAAGATGAAGTTACACTCGTATTCCTGGACTACCAGGTCTCCTTGAATTAATTTAATGTTTTGAAGTTACAAACTGCAACGGTACGGTCTAGGGTTAGTAAGTTGTGGGCATGCTATGTTGGTACAGGAAGCGTGGCAGTACTTGCGGTCTGCCGCCAGCATCATCCTCCAACTGTGTCAGTCGTTGACGCAAGTGACACATTTCACCGTACGTTTCACCTTCTCAATGGATGCCTGACAAATCGAGCTAATCTCTTTTTAAATGTTGTTTTGTGTACTGTCCGTGCAGATCATGTCATTATTGAAGTGGGACAAAAGCAGAGTGTAAAATAAAGTGCTACAGTTACAGAGAAAGTGCAGTGCAGGCAGATAATGAAGTGCAAGATCCTAATGAGGTAGATTGTGAGGTCAGGACTCCATCTTGTCGTACTAGGGAACCAATCAAAAGTCTGATAACAGTGGGGTCGAAGTTGTCCTTGAGCATGGTGGTAGGTGCTTTCAGGCCAATGCGAGACGGGAGAAGAGAAAATCTCCAGGGTGGGTGGGGACTTTGATTCTGCTGGCTGCCTTAGTGAGGCAGTGAGAAGTGTAGACAGAGTCCGTACAGGGGAGGCTAGTACCCATGATATTCTGAGCTGTGCCTACAACTCTTTGTAGGTTCTTGTGGGTCACAGGCAGAGCAGTTGAAGCAAATGTCCAGCACACAGCCTGCTAATCTGCCTGTCATTCAGTGTTCCAGCAGAAATCGCTGGCCAGCAGTTTCCTATCCCGTGTGCGCAGGGCCAACGTTGGTCTTGAGGAGCTGGTGGACAATGACCTGCAGAGGGAATGCTTTGAGGAAACATGCACAAAGGAAGAGGCTGGGGAATATCTAAACGATGAGCATCAAACTGTGAGTATTCTCGCTCAAAAATTCCACATACTTCGATAATTCCTCAGACATCGATAATTCCACACACGTCGATAATTCCTCTAATTCCTCACAGGACAATAATTCCTCACACGTTGATAACTCCTGACCCGTCAATAATTCCTCTCAGGTCGATAATTCCTCATGGGTCGATAATTCCTCACAGATCAATAATTCCACACGTCGGTAATTCCTTACATAACAATAATTCCTCAAACATCAATAATTCCTCCCAGGTTGATAAATCGCTGCAGATCGATTATTCCTCACATGATGATAATTGAATTGAATTGAATTGAATTTATTACTTACATCCTTCATATACATGAGGAGTAAAAATCTTTTATGTTACAACTCCGTCTAAATGTGCAATGTGCAATTTATAGTAATTTATAATAAATAGTATGTTCAACAGGACAGTCAATATAACAAAAATAAAATTGTATCAGTATGAATTAATCCGTCTGATGGCCTGGTGGAAGAAGCTGTCCCAGAGCCAGTTGGTCCTGGCTTTTATGCTGCGGTACCGTTTCCAGGATTGTAACAGCTGGAACAGTTTGTGGTTGGGGTGACTCAGGTCCCCAATGATCCTTCAGGCCCTTTTTCACATCTGTCTTTGTAAATGTCCTGAATAGTGGGAAGTTCACAACTACAGATGCGCTGGGCTGTCCGCACCACTCTCTGCAGAGACCTGCGATTAAGGGAGGTACAGTTCCCATACCAGGCAGTGATGCAGCCAGTCAGGATGCTCTCAATTGTGCCCCTGTAGAAAGTTCTTAGGACTTGGGGGCCCATACCAAACTTCGTCAACTGTCTGAGGTGAAAAAAGTGCTTTTGTGCCCTTTTCACCACACAGCTGGTATGTACAGATGACGTGAGATCCTCAGTGATGTGTATGTCGAGAAACGTAAAGCTGTTCACCCTCTCAACCCCAGATCCATTGATGTCAATAGAGGTTAGCCTGTCTCCATTCCTCCTGTAGTCCACAACCATCTCCTTTGTTTTTGCAACATTGAGGGAGAGGTTCTTTTCTTGACACCACTGTGTCAGGGTGATGACTTCTTCTCCATAGGGTGCCTCATTATTATTTGAAATTAGGCCAATCAATGTAGTATCATCAGCAAATTTAATTAGCAGATTGGAGCTGTGGGTGGAGACAGAGTCATGGGTATTAGATTAGATTAGATTATGAGGACACGCAGTCCTCTTTTATTGTCTTTTAGTAATGCATGCATTAAGAAATGATACAATATTCCTCCGGTGTGATATCACAAAAACACAGGACAGACCAAGACTGAAAAACTAACAAAAACCACATAATTATAACATATAGTTACAACAGTGCAACAATACCATAACTTGATGAAGAGCAGTCCATGGCACAGTAAAAAAGTTCAAAGTTTCTCGAAAGTTCCACATCTCACGCAGATGGGAGAAGGAAGAAAACTCTCCCTGCCATGCCCGACCACAGTCCACTCTGAGTTGTCCGAAAACTTCGAGCTCTGATCAGCCCTCCGACACTGAGTACCGAGCACCATCTCTATCCGAATGCATCAACCTCAGCCTCGGTCGCCAGCAGCAGGCAAAGCCGGGGATTTTGGGGCCTATCCTCCGGAGATTCTCGATCGCACAGTAACAACAGCAGTGAAACCAGGCATTTCAGAAATTTCTCCAGATGTTCCTCTGCTTCTCACGTCTGTCTTCATCAAATCAGAATTATCCATGGCCCCTATTTAACAGATACGATATCATTTCACCAGAGAGCTATGCGCGCTGCATCGCACTGCCATCTTCTCCTCCTGCCTCCTATACAGAGAGTAAAGGATGGGGTTTAGGACACAGCCCTGAGGGGCACCAGTGTTGAGAGTCAGAGGGGCAGAGGTGAGGGAGTCCACTCTTACCACCTGCCAGTGATCTCCTCACACATCAATAATTTCTCCCAGGTCGATAATTCCTCGCAGGTCGATAATACCTCAAACGTCTATAATTCTTCACATATTGATAATTACTCACAGGTCAATAATCCCACACATGAGAATAATTCCTCATGTTGATAATTCCGCACAGGTTGATCATTCCTCACAGGCCCATAATTCCTCACACATCAATAATTCCTCACACACTGATAATTCCTCACTCGTCGATAATTCTTCACTCTTTGAAAATTTCTCACACACTGATAATTCCTCACTCGTCGATAATTCTTCACTCTTTGAAAATTTCTCAAACAATGATAATTCCTCACAAGTCAATAATTCATCATTTGTCAATAATTCCTTACATGCTGATAATTCTTCATACGTCAATAGTTACTCAGACTTTGATAATTCCACACACATCAATAATTCCTAACACATTGATAATTCCTCACAAGTCAATAATCCTCTCAGGTCAATAATTCCTCCCACGAAGATAATTCCTCAGACAATGATAATTCCTTACACAGCGATAATTCTTCACATGTTGACAACTCCTCAGATGTCAATATTTCCTCACACATCAATAATTCCACACACATCGGTAATACCTCAGATGTTGATAAGTCCTCACATTTCAATAATTATTCAAATGTCAAAAATTCCTCAATGTCAATAATTGCTCACATGTCAATAATTTCTCACTCGTCAATAATTCCTTACATGCCAATAATTCATTGCATGTCGATAATACCACACATATTGATAATTCCTCCAATGCCAATAATTCCACACACACTAATAATTCCTCACAATTGATAATTCCTCACTCTTTGATAACTTCTCACATGTCGATACTTCAACACTTGTCAATTATTCCTGACATGCCGATAATTCTTCACACCTTGATACTTACTCATACGATGATAATTCCACACACATCAATAACTCCTCACAGGCTGATAATACTTCTCACATTGATAATTCCACACAAATTGATAATTCCTCATAGGTTGATAACCTTCACACTTCGAACATTCCTAAAAGGCCAATAATTCCAGGCATATAGATAATTCCTCATGTTGATACATTTTCACATGTCGAAAATTCTTCACACATTGATAATTTGCAACATTTTGATAATTCCATACATGTTAATTGTTCCTCAAACATCAATAACTCCTAACATGTCTATAATTTCTCACTCGTCAATAATTCCTCACACATCGATAATTCCTTACAAGGCGATAATTCCACACTTGTTGATAGTTCCTCTCATGTCAATAATTACTCATGTGTTGATAATTCCTCACACATCAATAATTCTTCAAACATCAATAATTCCTCACTCTTTGATAATTCCTCTGAGTCAATACTTCCACTCTTGTCAACAATTCCCCACATGCCAATAATTCTTCACACCTCGACAACTACTCACACGTTGATAATTCTTCACATGTCAATAATTCCTCACAGGTCAATAATTCCTCCTTCATCTATAATTCCTCACACATTCCTCATTCATAGGTTGATAATTCTTCACATGTTGATAATTTTCAGATGCCGAGGATTCTTCACATGTCAATAATTTCTCAGACATTAATAAATCCTCAAACATCGATCATTCCCCACACACTGATAATTCCTCACGGGTCTATAATTTCTCACACATTGATAATTCTTCACTCGTCAATAATTCTTTACATGACGATAGTTCTTTATGTCGATAATTCTTCAAACTTCGATAATTCCTCACATGTCAGTACTTCTACACGCATTGATAATTCCTTACAAGGTGATAATTCCATATGTCAATAATTCCTCACACATCGAAAATTCCTCATACATCAATAATTCCTCACAGGTTGATAATTCCACACAAAACAATAATTTCTCCAGTGTCGAAAATTCCTCACGTCAGTATTCCTCATTAGTTGATAATTACTCACAGGTTGGTCCCCACATGTCCCCCTATACTATTCATGCCCAAATGCTAATCTTCACTTCACATCACACCCACTCCCCAATCCACCCACAACCCTCATCCACCCTCCAACTGCAGCACCGCCCCTCTAGCATCCGTCCAATCCCCCACTTTGCTCTCACTCCCCCTATCCATCACCTATCTCCAAACTTCAATACCAGCTCTCTACCAACCCATCCCCACATTACTCCAGCCCCACTCCTCCACCAACCTACCTTGCCCTCTGATATCACCAACCTGACCCGCTTGATGGGCTGAATGACCTAATTTTGCTCCTAAATCTTATGGACTTATGTACTGTAAGACCATAAGACTATAGGAGCAGGATTTGGCCATTCGGCCCATCAAGTCTGCTACGTCATTTTATCATGGCTAATCCATTTCCCTTACAACCCCATTCTCCTGCATTCTCCCCGTATCCTTTCATGCCCTGACTAATCAAGAATCTATCAATCTCCACCTTAAGTATACCCAACGGACCTGGCCTTCAGCCACCTGTGACAATGAATTACGCAGATTCACCATCCGCCGGCTAAAGAAATCCATCCTCATTTCTGTTCTAAAAATGGACGTCCCTCTATTCTGAGGCTGTGCCCTCTGGGTCCTAGACTCCCCAGTATAGGAAACATCTTCTCCACATCCACTCTATCTAGGGCTTTCAGCATTCAATAGGTTTCAATGAAACTCCCCCCCACCATTCTTCTAAATTCCAGCAAGAAAAGGCCTTGTACTTACTCACATATAGAAATTCAAGGTCTTTTAAGGAGACTCAGTGTGGTTATGTGCAGGGCAGATCATGTTTTACAACCCTGACTGAGATTCTTGGGGAAGAGATGAAGGACAGCACGGAGGATGGTGTCCCTATTGGATGTCAGTAAGGAATTTGACAAGGTCTACATGATCCAGAGGGTGAACTTGCATGGGATCCAGAGTGATTTAGATTGTTTTATTTCATATGCTGTACATCATTAGATCAAATTATGAGAAATATAGAAAGGCAAAACAGTCAGAATATTTTCCCAGGGTAGAAATGGGTGGTGGGGTGGAGATACGTCTGCACCAAAGGAGGTGTAAGGTGCTTCTTCCCTCTACGAGCCTGCAGGTCACCCTTGGGCAAGGTGTAGCACCTGCTTAGCCCCCAATCAGAGTTACATGAAGCCATGGGAGCAGGTGGTGAACAGTCGTATGAGCAGCTGGTGTATATCACAAGTCCTGGTTATATGACCACTGACACCAGGCAGACTGTCTCTGAAAAGCATTGATAATGGCTGGGGTCACCCGTCTTGTAAAGACACTGTCAGAAGAAGGCAATGGCAAACAACTTCTGTAGAAAAATTTGCCAAGAACAGTCATGGTCATGGAAAGACCATGATCGCCCACGTCATACAACATGGCACATGTGGAATTGTTGTCACGGGTATCTGTGTAGGCCCAGTCATTAGGTATACTTGACGCAGACTTTGATAGATTCTTGATTCGTCCGGGCATGAAGAGTTACAGGGCGAAGGCAAGAGATGGGAGCTGAGAGGGAAATGGATCAGCCATGATGAAATGGTGGAGCAGACTCAAAGGGCCAAATGGCCTAATTCTGCTCCCATATTTTATGGTTTTATGACCTTTTGAATGAAGAAACGTCAAATGCCAGAGTTGCTGGTGATTGCAGCAGGCCAGGCAGCATCTATAGGAAGAGGTACAGTCGACTTTTCGGGCCGAGACCCTTCATCCCGACGAAGGGTCTCGGCCCGAAACGTCGACTGTACCTCTTCCTAGAGATGCTGCCTGGCCTGCTGCGTTCACCAGCAACTTTGATGTGTGTTGCTTGAATTTCCAGCATCTGCAGATTTCCTCGTGTTTGCATTTTTAAATACCAGAGTTATAACTTTAAGGTGAGAAGGGGAAAGTTTGAAGCGATGTGCAGGACAAGTTTTGTACAGTGGTAGGTGTCTGGAACATGCTGCCAGAGGGTGATGGGGTGGTGGGGAGCGAGTGATGGAAGTAGATATGATAGTCACGCTTAAGGCATATTTAGACAGACACATAAACAGATGGCGGATGGAGATATGGACCATGTGCAGACAGAAAGGATTAGATTAATTAGAAAGGTTAGTTTTATTTGTCACATGTACGTCAAAGCATTGAACCATACAGTAAAATATCTAATTTCGTGTCAATGATCAATACAGTCGGAGGAAGTGCTGGGGGCAGCCGACAAGTGTCACCATGCTTCCAGTGCCAACATAGCATGCCCACAACGTACTAACCCTAACCCACACGTCTTTGGAATGGAGGATGGAACTGAAGCACCCAGAGGAAACACATGCAGTCAGAGGGAGAAAATGCAAACTCCTTACAGACAGCAGTGGGAATTGAACCCTAACCTCTGGCATTGGAAAGTGTTACACGATCCACTACAACACCATGCCACCGACTGTATATCGCAGGTTACTGAACTTGGGCATCAGACTGTGGGGTGAATGGCTTTCTCCTGTGCTGTATGCTATGTTCTGTGTAAATGATAACTGGATGTTTTGTTTTACAGGAGCAGTTCTGGAAGGCGTATAAGGGTATGTGTTCTTCCTTTATAATTCAGCATATAGTCTGAGATGGATTAATGCATTGCTGTAATAACAGGAGGTGAAATATTGCGCAATGCGCATAAAATGGTGGAGGAACTTAGCAAGTCAGGCAGCATCTATGGAAAGGAATAAATAGTCAAATTTTTGGGCCAAGACCTTTCAAAGCAGAAGTGGATAGGTTCTTGATTAGTCAGGGTGTCAAAGGTATTGGGGAGAAGGCAGGAGGATGGGGTTGAGAGGAATAGTAAATCAGCCATTAGCACCTATAGGAGGAGTCAACAGTTGATGTTTTGGGCAGAGGCCCTTCATCAGGACTGGAAAGGAGAAGGCAGAAACCAGAATAAGAAAGTGGGGGAGGGGGAGGGATACAAGATGGCAGGTGATAAATGAGACCAGGTGAGGGGGAAGGTAGGTGGGTGGGAGAGGGGATGAATTAAGAAGCTGGGAGGTCATAAGTGGAAGAGGTAAAAGGCGGAAGATGAATGAATCTGATAGGAGAGGGGGATGAAGTGAGAAGCTGAGTGGTGATAGATGGAAGAGGTAAAAGGTGGAAGAAGAAGGAATCCAGTAGAAGAGGAGAGAGGACCATGGGAGAAAGAGAAAGAGGAGGGGTACCAGAGGGAGGTGTTAGGCAGATGAGGAGAACCAAAATGGAGAATGGAAAAGGAGAGAATGGGAAAGGTGGAGAAATTATGGGAAGTTAGAGAAAATGATTTTGATTATGTGTGAAATATTGTACATGTTCATTGCTATGGTATCAACACTGCCCAACTTTAGGCCACTTACTGTTAAAACTGTAGCTGTTTATGAGTGGTTCTTATGTTTTGTAAGTCCAAAATTTAAAAAATAATTGAAATGAAAACAAAGGACCTGGTAATGCAACTCTTAGTTCTTTTTTTACTTTAAGCAACGCATGTACAAATGGCGTGTTGGTGTGATAATGTATGCCATTTACATGCTTTTACAGATAACCCATGCAATACATTATGTAAACAACAAATATGTAATCAAACAATATGTTACTTGAATATTACTGAAATGTTAAATACACAATAGTTCCCCACTCTGTACTGTGTAGGGTTTACAAATCAGTTCATTACTCTTGCTTTTGGTGCTGTTTGCTGATAATGCAGCAGTCACAATCCTCACTCTGCAGTACCTCCACAGCCTGGTGGATCGCTTCTCCCAAGCCAGCAAGGAATTTGAGACTATCAGCCTGAAAAACACAAACGTCTTGGGACAAGAGTTGGAGGCACCACCAGTCATTGCCACTGATAACTACAAACTGGAAGATCTTTATCAGTTCGCACACCCGGGGCCCGTCATTGGTGACAACCTCTCCTTGGATGCGGATATCAACAAGTGCATCAGAAGGGTTGCAACAACTCTTGCCTGCCTCACCACACTAGTCCGGGAGAACTGCAGACTCTCAGTCAAAACAAAGACTGCTTGTGTTATTAGCACACTGCTGCGTGGCAGAGAGATCTGGACAACATACACTAAGCAGGAGAGAAAGCACAACACCTTCCACTTAAGGAGCCTTTGTCACATCTTGGGCGTCTCCTGGAGAGACAGAGGACCCAATGTTGAGGTTCTCTCTGGTGCTGGCCGCCCTAGCCTGCACTGGCTGGGCCATGTCAGCCACATGCAGAATGGCTGCATCTTAAAAGACATTCCCTATGGTGAGCTGGTTTCAAGCAAGAGGACCACTGGGCGTCCGCAACTGCGTTACAAGTATGTCTGCAAATGGAACATGATGTCAACACTAAGTCCTGGGAGGAACTTGCCGCCGATCACACAGATAGAGAAGCACCCTGAAACAACACCTTAAGTAGGCGAGCAAAATTTCCTGAAAGTGGCTGAAGACAAGTAGGCCCTGGAAAGGAACAGTGCATCTCCAGCAGAGCTCAGACCACTGAGAATTTATTGGGGAAATGACACAGTTGGTGAACTAATCCTAACATACCCTGCAGGTAGCTGGTTGGATTGGAGTCCGCACACAATAGCCCCGGTACTGAGTAGAGATGGCAGAAGTCAGCAGTGAATCTACCACTCTGGTTAGATACGGAGACTGTATTATTATTTTTTTTTACCTCAGCAGTGGGATCTGTCCTAGATCACACAACCTGGGTCTTGGGTGGTACAGGAAATCCTATCATTAACGTTCCCTTTAACTTTTTTGGATGATCGTCTTTTCTGCTGTCAACATTACCAGCTCTGAAAAAAGGATTTAGTGCTTTCCCGGCGTATATGACGAATAACCTCTTCTCGGGTTTCCAGCCGGGTACGGGTATTGATTATAACCGACGTTTCGATGACAAACTCTGCCATCTTCATCAGGGATGATGCCTGTGAGTGTCTAGTCTGGTGGTATTTATTTTCCCTCATTCCCCCGCCCCTGGAGGTTTATGCTCTCCCGCCTTGCTTACAATTTAATTCCGATTCTTACTAAGAGCGACACCTCCGTCTTTGTTAAAATTCGTTTCCTCTAGTTTTATTTCAGCGGCTTCCTTTACAGGCGGACCCAACAGCCATCGACGCGACACGGTAATTCCGTGCCGTCAAAGCCAATCCTGTGGCCATTATCGAACGCAGTGTTCTCCTGCGGCCGATTTCTCCTGGTGACCCAAACGGATACCTTCCTGTGCTCCCTGGTGCGGGTTTGCACCGTCCGGCCGATACTCACTACTCCGCATTCACAGGGGATCCTGTAAACGCCAGCCGATCCGAGTCCCAGGTCATCTTTGACCCGCGTAAACTGTGATTTGAGCTTCCTTACGGCTTTGTGGATGGTATTAATCTGGTATTTCCTCAGGATCCTAACGATCCTTCCAGAAACCGTGGAATTACAGGGAAGACAGGCGGTAGTGACGGGTTCCTCCTCGTTGTTTGGTTTCCTGGTTTTTCCTTCGGCCCGTTAAGGGCCTGACTGATTTCCTTCGCCTCGTAGCCATTCTGTAGGAACGTTGTGCATAATCATCTTATTTCCTCTGGGAAACTCTCCGGGTCCGAAATAGTTTTCACACGGTTAATCAAAGTAGAAAGAACCGCTCCATTCTGGGAGGCATGATGGTGGCTGTTATTGCCGAAGTATACGTCCATGTGTGTGTGCGTTTCCAACAGACGCCATGTCCGAGGCTACCGTCCGGTTTCCATTGTATGAGAATGTCCAGGAACGGTCAGCAACCATTCTCCTCCATCTCCATTGTAAATTGAATGTTTGGATGTATACTGATCAGCTGGTCGTGGAACTGTTGCAGTGCCGGAGTCCACGAGGCCACACTCTGAAGGTGACATTGACGTATCTGAAGAAGCACTTGGGGCTTAAGGGAGATGACTCAGAGCTCTCTCCTCAAAGGGTTCCATGTAGAAATTAGCAACAGCCAGTGACAAGGACAATCCCGACATATGGCCACTCCGTCCCTTCTTTCAAAGTTGTTCCCCTTTTAAAGAACGACTGGCCCTCCAGGCACTATGGGTCATTTAACCATCATGCTCTCTCCCTTTGTTGGGGGCTGTGAGAACCACATCATGAATTCCATCGACTTCATCAAACGATAACCAACAACCAACTGAACCCGGAGGACATAACGGACAGTTTGGACGTGGTGTCCCTGTTCACGAGAGTTCCCATTAAGGACCAAGGTTTGATAAGGACACCACTGACCTTTTGGAACACACACTTAGATCGACGGACTTCCTCTGTTAGGGGAACTACTGCGAACAATGAACATGGCGTCTATCGGAAACCCACTCACACGGACTTGTACCTCAACAATAACGGCTACCATCACGCCTCTCAACATAGAGCGGTTCTTTCTACTTTAATTAACCATGCGAAAACTATTTTGGACCCAGAGAGTCTCCCAGATGAATTAAGACGATTATGCACGACGTTCCTACAGAATGGCTACAAGGTGAAGGAAATCAATCGGGCTCTCAAGAGGTCCGAAGGAAAACCCAGGAAACCGAATAACGAGGAGGAAACAACAGGTATTCTGCAGATGCTGGAAATTCAAGCAACACACATCAAAGTTGCTGGTGAACGCAGCAGGCCAGGCAGCATCTCTAGGAAGAGGAACCCGCCACTACCGCCTGTCTTCCCTATATTTCCATGGTTTCTGGAAGGATCGCCAAGATCCTGAGAAATTACCAATTTAATTTTCAAAAGGCTTTTGACAAGGTCCCACACAGGAGATTAGTGTGCAAACTTAAAGCACACGGTATTGGGGGTAAGGTATTGGTGTGGGTGGAGAATTGGTTAGCAGACAGGAAGCAAAGAGTGGGAATAAACGGGACCTTTTCAGAATGGCAGGCGGTGACTAGTGGGGTACCGCAAGGCTCAGTGCTGGGACCCCAGTTGTTTACAATATATATTAATGACTTGGATGAGGGAATTAAATGCAGCATCTCCAAGTTTGCGGATGACACGAAGCTGGGTGGCAGTGTTAGCAGTGAGGAGGATGCTAAGAGGATGCAGGGTGACTTGGATAGGTTGGGTGAGTGGGCAAACTCATGGCAGATGCAATTTAATGTGGATAAATGTGAAGTTATCCACTTTGGTGGCAAAAATAGGAAAACAGATTATTATCTGAATGGTGGCCGATTAGGAAAAGGGGAGGTGCAACGAGACCTGGGTGTCATTATACACCAGTCATTGAAAGTGGGCATGCAGGTACAGCAGGCGGTGAAAAAGGCGAACGGTATGCTGGCATTTATAGCGAGAGGATTCGAGTACAGGAGCAGGGAGGTACTACTGCAGTTGTACAAGGCCTTGGTGAGACCACACCTGGAGTATTGTGTGCAGTTTTGGTCCCCTAATCTGAGGAAAGACATCCTTGCCATAGAGGGAGTACAAAGAAGGTTCACCAGATTGATTCCTGGGATGGCAGGTCTTTCATATGAAGAAAGACTGGATGAACTGGGCTTGTACTCGTTGGAATTTAGAAGATTGAGGGGGGATCTGATTGAAACGTATAAGATCCTAAAGGGATTGGACAGGCTAGATGCGGGAAGATTGTTCCCGATGTTGGGGAGGTCTAGAACGAGGGGTCACAGTTTGAGGATAGAGGGGAAGCCTTTTAGGACCGAGGTTAGGAAAAACTTCTTCACACAGAGAGTGGTGAATCTGTGGAATTCTCTGCCACAGCAAACTGTTGAGGCCAGTTCATTAGCTATGTTTAAAAGGAAGTTAGATATGGCCCTTGTGGCTACAGGGGTCACGGGGTATGGAGGGAAGGCTGGGTTCTGAGTTGGATGATCAGCCATGATCATAATAAATGGCGGTGCAGGCTCGAAGGGCCGAATGGCCTACTCCTGCACCTATTTTCTATGTTTCTATGTTTCTATACCATCCACAAACCCGCAACGAAACGCAAATCACAGTTTATGTGGGTCAAAGAAGATCTGGGACTCGGGTCGGCCGGCGTTTACAGGATCGCCTGTGAATGCGGAGCAGCGTACATCGGCCAGGCGGGATGCACGGTGGAAACGCGTATCAAGGAACACAGGAGGTGTATCCGTTTGGGTTACCTGGAGAAATCGGCCGTAGCGGAACACTGCATTCGCAAATGGCCATAAGATTGACTTTGACGGCATACAACTATTGTGCCGCGCTAACGGCTTTTGGGACCGCCTGGTAAAAGAAGCCATTGAAATAAAACAAGAGGAAAAGAATTTTAACAACGCCTAAGTAGTCCTTAGTTAAAACTGGAACTCGACTGTAAACGAGGTGGGAGAGCGGAAACCTGATTGGATAAGGACTAACCAATCAGGAAGGACGGGCTCCGGAGGGGTGGGGTGGGGGAGACATAAATATCACCTGTCGAGACCGGCATCATCCCTGATTGAGATGGCGGAGTCGGTTATAATCAATACCTGTACCTGGCTGGAAGTGCGAGAAGAGTTTATTCAGTACCAGAACTGACTTCCAAAAATTCATCCTCTCTGTACTCTTGTGAAAGTTTTTCAAAATCGTTGGTTACTTATTAACATAAATATTTCCAAAACAAAGACAAAATACTGACTATGTAAAGAGTGTAACTGTGATCTGAATGAGGTAGATCCATTTGCAAAATCCCCTATCGTGTCTCTCCAATACATCGGATCGGACGGTGACAAAGCAAGATGACGCTCGCCCCAAGTTACGGGATCATCTTGTTGTTTCTCACTGGCTGTCACACAAATGATGGTAAGTATCAACGAACTCTCAGTGCAACCCGTTCCTCCCGTCTGTACATCTCCCCCAGCTGACGGTGTTCCTCCCACGGCGGTGACTTTGGGTGAAGGTTGTTGACAGGAATTGTTAGATCATAGCTTGAGATTTCTGCACTCTCTTCATCCCTGGCAGGTGATCAAAGTTTCCTCTTTTTTTAAAAGCTGTGTGGACCAACCATTGCTCTGAGCAGGACATTTTTACACAGCCTAAAAAATACACAGCACTTTAAATATTATTTTATTGTAACATGCACACTATGAATATTTAGAATGAAAATTGAAAAATCACATACTTTTGATGTTATTTATCAATTGAAGGGTATAATGAAATACAATACAACAAAGAAAATCTTTCATGTTTCATAAACTTTTAAACTTAGATGGTATTGGTATTTGACAGGCTGGTGGTTATTAACAATGACCCAGTCTGACTTCTATTCTGTACTTAATGTTACAATTTGTAACAGTGTTGTAACTTGAAACACTGATAATGTAAATATTTTGAAGTGCTAAAATGTTTCAAAGTAAAATTTGTATTATTTAGAAAATTTGTGGATTGTATTCATTAACACAAAATTAATTCCAGGGTATTTCACAATTATATTAACACAGATTTCAAAATTATACTAGCACACTTTCTAAATTATATTAACTGCATGGCAACAAAGGCTATGTGCGTATGAGCATTGCAGTTATTGTGCAGCCATGCACCCACACATCCTTAGAAGGAACCACGCCCATCACCCACATCCCTCTGGTTTTAGAATTCCGATGAATAAAGAACCTTATCTTTAAGTGATGCGTGATAGTACTGACCTTCATTCAGAACCCCCTAATTCTCTCACTAGTTCTGCCTGTTGATAGAGCAGGAAGGTGTCACTAAGATCAAATAGTCAGCTTCCGTTTCATTGTGAGACAAAGGGCTGAATGTCCTCCTCCCACTTCAGTTTTTCACGTTATAGAATATAGAACAGGAACAGGCCCTTTGGTCTACCATGTCTGTACTGAACCCGGTGTCAATTTAAACTGCTCATCCACCTGTACATGATCCATATCCCTCTGTTCCTGGTCTGTTTATCTGCCTGTCTGAACGCCTCTAATGTTCTTATCTTCTTTTCACATGAAGTCAATGAAAGGGGGGAGCACGCTGCTCCTGGGAAGCTGAAGCCAACTACCACGATAGAAGCAAATAGCTCCACAGCGGCCGACAGACAGCCAGTGTATCCAGCTGAGTTCAACTGGTCCAGCCTGGGTGAGTCTCCTCGCCCGTGCGTGTAGATGGGGAGTGGTACAGGCAGGAGGGTTTCAGTTCCTTCCTCACATGCACCAAGACTTTTGTCCACTACAGTCTGAATCAAATGACAAAGGTCGATCAGATGACTGGATCAAAGCCCGAAGCTCGTTGGAGGTCTGGATCGAAACCAAGGGCTGGTCAGAAGCCCAAAGGTTGATCAGAGGTCCTGATCAAAGGCCAAAGGTTGATCAGAGGCCTGGATCAAAGGGCAAAGGTCGATCAGAGGTACAGATGAAATTCTAAAGGTCAATGAGGTCACACATTGACCTTTGGATTGTGGACTGAGTGATTAACATACTCAGAAGCACATGCGAGTAATTTCTAAATTATTGTTTACATTTAGAATATGGCGGCACAGTAGCGTAGTGGTTAGCGCAACACTAATACAACGCCAGCGACCCGGGTTCAAACTCCACTGCTATCTGTAATTGATTTGTATGTTCTCCCTGTGACTGTGTGGGTTTCTTCCAGGTGCTCCAATTTCCTCCAACATTCCAAAGAATATGGGTTAGGGTTGGCATACTATGTTGGCACAGACAGTCAAAGTCAAGTAAATGTATTGTCAAAGTATGCCTAAGTCACCGCATATGACCTTGAGATTTATTTTCTTCCAGTATGGTAACACTTGTGGGCTGCCCCTGGCACATCCTCAGACTGTGTTAGTCGTTGGCACAAATGGAGTATTTCACTGTATGTTTCAATGGACATGTGACAAATAAAGCTAATCTTATCTTATAGTCTATCCTTTCTCGTCTGCCCCCATACTCCTGATATGGAGCTACAACCCAAAATGCTGACTTGTATCTTTGCCTCGCGCTCTATCTTTTCAGAAGATTACCCTTTGCTGGAGTCATTAACTACCTTAGGGGTGAAGATCGCCACCTGATAGTGATGAGCAAAGTGGAACTGACCCCAAAATCAGATCAGCCACCGAATGGCGAAGCAAAATTGAGTCCATATAGGAAGAGAATTAGGCCATTCAGCCCATTGAATATATTCCACCATTCTAACATGGCCTCCAAAACCAATTCCCCTGCCATCTCTGTGTAACCATTGATGCTCTCACTAATCTAGAACCTATCAACTTCTGCTTTAAATATACCCAATGACTTGGCCTCCACAGCTGTCTGTGGCAATGAATCCCACAGATATACCACCCTCTGGCTAAAGATATTGCTCTTCACCACTGTTCTAAAAGGGACATCTTTGTATTCTAAGGCTGTGCCTTTTGGTCCTAGACTCCCCCACTATAGGAAGTAGCCTCTCCACGTTCACTCTGACTAGGCCTTCCAATATTTTAAGTTTCAATGAGAGAGAGTAATAGAATCATAGAAAAATACAGCACAGAAACAGGCCCTTTGGCCCATCTAGTCCATGCAGAACTATTTAAACTGCCTACTCCCATCCACCTGCACTAGGACCATAGTGCCCCATGCACCCATCCAAACTTCTCTTAAACATTGAAATCAAGATTGTATGCACCACATGCACTGGGAACTTGTTCCACACCCTCACGACCCTCTAAGTGACGAAGTTTCCCTCTCAATGTCCTCTTAAACATTTCAGCTTTCACCCTTAACCCATGACCTCTAGTTATAGTCCCACCCAGCCTCAGTGGAAAAAGCCTGTTTGCATTTACTCTATCTAATTTTGTATACCTCTATCAAATCTCCCTCAATCTTCTGCTTTCTAAGGAATTAAGTCCTAACCTATTCAATATTTCCTTATAACTCAGGTTATCCAGTCCCGGCAACATCTTTGTAAATTTTCTCTGTACTTTTTCAACTTTATTTATATCTTTCCTGCAGGTAGGTGATCAAAACTGGACACAATACTCCAAATTAGGCCTCACCAATGTCTGATACAACTTCAACATAACATCCAACCTCCTGTACTCAGTACTTTGATTTATGAAGGCCAGCATGCCAGAAGATTTTCTTATGATCCTATCTACCTGAGCTGCCTCATTCAATGAACTATGGACCTGTATTTTCAGACCCCTTTGTTCTACCACACTCCTCAGTGCTCTACCTTTCACCATATAATTTCTGAGATTGCCCATCATTCTTCTAAACTCCGGCACCTACAGGCCCACAGTCATCAAATAGTCCTCATACATTAACTCTTTCATTTCCAGGGTCATTCTCGTGAACTTCCTCTGGACCCTCTCCAATGTCAGCAGGATATTTCTTCAATAAGAGGCCCAAAACTGCTGACAACACTCCAAGTGAGGCCTCACAATAACATGAGGAATGGGACCAACAATCTTCAGCTTGCTCTTTCTCAGATGGTGCCTGCTCTGATCAGTTCCTTTCAGCCATAAATCCTCTCACTCACTCTGTCAACTAAACTGAGTGGTACACCTTTGTGGACAAGGCAGCCAAGGAGTGAAGTGTACAGAGATGTCAGGCTGAGAGTGTTCTAACCTGGACATTGGTGGAACATTATAAGTTGACACATTGGACAGTGGGAAAGAATGCAAAGGATACAAAGGCTTCCCTTTAGAACAGAGATGAACCGGAATTTCTTTAGCCAGATGGTAAGTCTGTGGAAGCCGTTGACACAGACTGCCATGTAGGCCAAGTCATTGGGTATATTGAAAGTGGAAGTTGATAGTTTCTTGATTAGTCAGGGTGTCAGCGGGAGAAGGCAGTAGAATGGTGTTGCGAGAGATAATAAATCAGCAGTGATAGGATGGTGGCAAAGGGCTGAATGGTCTAACTCTGCTCCTGTGTCTTCTGGTCTGACTATCCTAACCCTTTGAATCCTCAGAGCACAGAATGAGACAGCAAGCTGGAGTGTAGAAAACAAGTCTACACTGGTGTTGGAAACTTAGTACTTATTGTTTTGGTATAATTTTCAGAAATTCTCTTTTTTTTTCCCTTTTTTCACAATGGAATGCTAAATGTTTGCTAGCTAATGGTCGGAGAAGGACTGTTAATATTTTTCTTTTCTTTTTTTTCCCCTCTTTTTTTCCTTTTTTTAAAAGTCCTACAATGGAATGTAAGGTGAGATAATGGTCAGGGGAATTTAATGTTCATAGTACTGTGTGAGGTTGTAGTGACACAGATGTGAAAGGGGTGCTGGAAGGAGACTTCCTGGAAGAGAAGTATTTGGTGCGCTTGAATGATGCTCTGTTCATTCGTTCATTATGTGCTGTGTCGTATGTCATGGCAATAATGGTCTTTCCATGACCATGATTGTTCTTGGCAAATTTTTCTACAGAAGTGGTTTGCCTTTGCTTTCTTCTGGGCAGTGTCTGTACAAGATGGGTGACTCCAACCATTAACAATACTCTTCAGAGATTGTCTGCCTGGTGTCAGCGGTCACATAACCAGGACTTGTGATCTGCACCAGCTGCTCATACGACCATCCACCACCTGCTCCCACGACCATCCACCACCTGCTCCCATGACTTCACATGACCCTGATCGGGGGGGCTAAGCAGGTGCTACACCTTGCCCAAGGGTGGCCTGCAGGCTAACAGAGGAAGGAGCACCTTACACCTCCTTTAGTAGAGATGTATCTCCACCCCACCACCTAGATGATCAGCAGATGGCCGTAATACACCTTACGGTGGTCTGCCTACCGCCATTAAATGTAACTAGAAAAGAAGTAGTTCAGTAGTTCAGCCCAAACATCAGAATGGGATTGAAATGTGACCTCAGTGACTTTGATGGTGGGATGATCTTTGGTGCTCGATGGGGTGTTTTGAACATCTCAGAATCTGCTGATCTCCTGGGATTTTCACAACACACACTGAGTGGAAACTTTATTGGAACACCTGCTCACCTGCTCGTTAATGCAAATATCTAATCACTGAATCATGTGGCAGCAGCTCAGTGGATAAAAACATGCAGCCATGGTCAAGAGGTTCATTTGAGAGCTTGGAGGACAGAAATGGCCTTCATATAAACTTTTTCCAAGCTTAACTTGCTCCTCCTTTCATGACTGAAAACAACAAGGATCATCTTTTACACAAGAAAATCTGCAAATGCTAGGAATCTAGAGAAACGCACACAAAATGCTGGAGGAACTCTGCAAGTCAGGGCAGTATCTATGGAAATGAAGAAACAGTTGATGTTTTTGGATGAGACCATTCTTCCCTTTGAGGAATCCTCTGTTCACCTGCAGAGAAAGTTATTTCTTTGTTTAGTACATGTGCTTGCAACACTGTGTGTCCGACAGAGTGATCAGCAGCACTGGGGCTCCACAGGGGACTGTCTTGTCTCCCTTTCTCTTCACCATTTACACCTCAGACTTCAACTACTGCACAGAGTCTTGTCATCTTCAGAAGATTTCTGATGACTCTGCCATAGTTGGATGCATCAGCAAGGGAGATGAGGCTGAGTACAGGGCTACGGTAGGAAACTTTGTCACATGGTGTGAGCAGAATTATCTGCAGCTTAATGTGAAAAAGACTAAGGAGCTGGTGGTAGACCTGAGGAGAGCTAAGGCACAAGTGACCCCTGTTTCCATCCAGGGGGTCAGTGTGGACATGGTGGAGGAGTACAAATACCTGGGGATACAAATTGACAATAAACTGGACTGGTCAAAGAACACTGAGGCTGTCTACAAGAAGGGTCAGAGCCGTCTCTATTTCCTGAGGAGGCTGAGGTCTTTTAACATCTGCCGGACGATGCTGAGGATGTTCTACGAGTCTGTAGTGGCCAGTGCGATCATGTTTGCTGTTGTGTGCTGGAGCAGCAGGCTGAGGGTAGCAGACACCAACAGAATCAACAAACTCATTGGTAAGGCCAGTGATGTTGTGGGGATGGAACTGGATTCTCTGACGGTGGTGTCTGAAAAAAGGATGCTGTCTAAGTTGCATGCCATCTTGGACAATGTCTCCCATCCACTACATAATGTACTGGTTGGGCACAGGAGTACATTCAGCCAGAGACTCATTCCACCGAGATGCAACACAGAGCATCATAGGAAGTCATTCCTGCCTGTGGCCATCAAACTTTACAACTCCTCCCTTGGAGGGTCAGACACCCTGAGCCAATAGGCTGGTCCTGGACTTATTTCCTGGCATAATTTACATATTACCATTTAATTATTTATGGTTTTATTACTATTTAATTATTTATGGTGCAACTGTAATGAAAACCAATTTCCCCCCGGATCAATAAAGTATGACTATGAGTAAAATGCAGCAAGCACTCCAGCTGCTCATTATAGAAAGGGTATAGAAGCTTTACAGAGGAAATTTGCCAACATGCTGCCTGGATTAGACGGCATGTCTTATCAGGAAAGGTTGAGCAAGCTAGAGCTTTTCTCTTTGGAAATCATAGAAACCATAGAAACTGCAGCACAGTTCTCGTCAGATCAGTGATGGCCCATGTGTCTCATTTGTAATACTGTACTGTCTAATGAAGCCATGAAACCATCATGATTGCAGGAACATTTCCATAAAAGACACCCTGTAAAGGCTACTTATGGTGTTACTCAGTTCCTTTGGCCCTTCTTTGCTGTGCCGAACCATTTTCTGCCTAGCCCCACTGACCTGCACACGGACCATATCCCTCCATGCACCTCCCATCCATGTATCTGTCCAATTTATTCTTTAGTGTTAAAGAAGAACCCGCATTTACCACCTCGTCTGGCAGCTCATTCCATACTCCCACCACTCTCTGTGTGAAGAAGCCCCCCCCTAATGTTCCCTTTAAACTTTTCCCACCTCACCCTTAACCCATGTCCTCTGGTTTTTTTCTCCCCTTGCCTCAGTGGAAAAAGCCTGCTTGCATTCACTCTATCTATACCCATCATAATTTTATATACCTCTATCAAATCTCCCCTCATTCTTCTATGCTCCGGGGAATAAAGTCCTAACCTATTCAACCTTTCTCTGTAACTGAGTTTCTCAAGTCCCGGCAACATCCTTGTAAACCTTCTCTGCACTCTTTCAACCTTATTTATATCCTTCCTGTAATTTGGTGACCAAAACTGAACACAATACTCCAGATTCGGCCTCACCAATGCCTCATACAACCTCATCATAACATTCCAGCTCTTATACTCAATACTTTGATTAATAAAGGCCAATGTACCAAAAGCTCTCTTTACGACCCTATCTACCTGTGACGACACTTTTAGGGAATTTTGTATCTGTATGCCCAGATCCCTCTGTTCCACTGCACTCCTCAGTGCCTTACCATTAACCCTGTATGTTCTACGTTGGTTTGTCCTTCCAACGTGCAATACCTCACACTTGTCACTATTAAACTCCATCTGCCATTTTTCAGCCCATTTTTCCAGCTGGTCCAAGTCCCTCTGCAGGCTCTGAAAACCTTCCTCACTGTCTACTACACCTCCAATCTTTGTATCATCAGCAAACTTGCTGATCCAATTTACCACATTATCATCCAGATCATTGATATAAATGACAAATAACAATGGACCCAGCACTGATCCCTGTGGCACACCACTAGTCACAGGCCTCCACTCAGAGAAGCAATTCTCTACCACCACTTTCTGGCTTCTTCCATCAAGCCAATGTCTAATCCAATTTACCACCTCTCCATGTATACCTAGCGACTGAATTTTCTTAACTAACCTCCCATGCGGGACCTTGTCAAAGGCCTTACTGAAGTCCATGTAGACAATATCCACTGCCTTCCCTTCATCCACTTTCCTGGTAACCTCCTTGAAAAACTCCAACAGATTGGTCAAACATGACCTACCACGCACAAAGCCATGTTGACTCTCCCTAATAAGCCCCTGTCTATCCAAATGCTTGTGGATTCTGTCTCTTAGTACTCCCTCCAATAACTTACCTACTACTGACGTTAAACTCACCGACCTATAATTTCCCGGATTACTTTTCGATCCTTTTTTAAACAACGGAACAACATGAACCACTCTCCAGTCCTCCGGCACTTCACCTGTAGACAGTGACATTTTAAATATTTCTGCCAGGGCCCCCGCAATTTCAACACTAGTCTCCTTCAAGGTTCAAGGGAACACTCTGTCAGGTCCCAGGGATTTATCCACTTTAATTTTCCTCAAGACAGCAAGCACCTCCTCCTTTTCAATCTGTACAGTTTCCATGGTCTCACTACTTGATTCCCTCAATTCCATAGATTTCATGCCAGCTTCCTTAGACGCAAAAAACCTATTTAAGATCGCCCCCATTTCCTTTGGTTCCGCACGAAGCCGACCACTCTGATCTTCAAGAGGACCAATTTTATCCCTTACAATCCTTTTGCTCTTAATATACTTGTAAAAGCTCTTTGGATTATCCTTCACTTTGACTGCCAAGGCAACCTCATGTCTTCTTTTTGCCCTCTTGATTTCTTTCTTAAGTATTTTCTTGCACATCTTATACTCCTCAAGCACCTGATTTACCCCCTGTTTCCTATACATTTCATACAACTCCCTCTTCTTCTTTATCAGAGTTGCAATATCCCTTGAGAACCAAGGTTCCTTATTCCTATTCAATTTGCCTTTAATCCTGACAGGAACATACAAACTCTGAACTCTCAAAATTTCCCCTTTGAAGACTTCCCACCTATCAATCACATCTTTGCCAGAGAACAACCTGTCCCAATCCATGCTTTTTAGATCCTTTCTCATTTCTTCAAATTTGGCCTTCTTCCAGTTCATAACCTCAACCCTAGGACCAGATCTATCCTTGTCCATGGAGCAAGAGGATGAGAGGTGATTTGATAGAGATATACAAGATGATGATAGGCAGAGATCAAGTGGACAGCCAAAGACTTTTTATGAGGGTGGGAACGGCTAATATGAGGGTGCATAATTTTACAGTGATTAGAGGAAAGTATAGTGGATATGTCAGAGGAAAGTTCTTTACACAGACAGTGGTGGGTGTAAGGACAGATACATTAGGCACATTTAAGAAACTCTTAGACAGATACATGTATGATAAAGAAATGGAGGAATATGCAGGAGGGAAGTGCTAGACTAGGAGTCCTCAATCTTTTTTATGCCATGAACCATTACCATTAAGAAAGGGGTCCATGGACCCCAGATTGGGAATGTCTGGGTTAAACTGATCTTAGAGTAGATTAAGAGGTCAGCACTATATCGTGAGCTGAAGGGTCTGTACTGTACTGTAACCTCCTATGTTCTCATCTTGGTTTAATGCTGTAACCATCAGGTAGAAAGTACAAGAGCCTCAGGACTTGCACCACCAAGTTCAAGAACAGTTACTATCCCTTAACCATTAGGATCTTGAACAAAAGAGGATAACTACAGTCATCCATTGAGATGTTCCCACTCTAAGGACTCCTTATCTTGTTATTTCATGCTCTAGTTATTTATTGCTATTTATTTATATTTTCATTTGCACAGTTTGTTGTTTTCTGTGTTCTACTTGCTCTTTCATTGATCCTGTTTACAGTTACTGTTGTACAGATTTGCTGAGTATGCCCGCAGGAAAATGAATCTCAGGGGGGTATATGGTGACATTTATGTATTCTGATAACAATGTTTACTTTGAACTTGAGCTTTAACCATTGCTCTTTAAGAGATTTTACTGTTCAATCTTTTCTTCCCCACGCTCAGCAATATCCTGGAACAAGTGTGACCTCCCTTCCATCCTCACCTTCCAAAGGAGAATCATTGAAAAGCAGAAGGAAATTATCAAGAGTCGCCAGAATCTGATTCAACTTGCACAGGAATTCATTAGTGTGGCATTCAACTCCCTCATCTTCATGCAGAACGAAGACCCCTGTAAATGAACGTCAAGATTTAAATGTGTAATTTGACTACAAACTCAGCATGTTAATTTCAGTTTTGAGTAAGCAGAATAATATACAGTAAAACATCAACATTTTGCCTATGTGATAAAATTTCAATGCTATGTAAAATATTGGTTACCTGTCGCACTGGAATAAAATACTTGCCATACTTGCTAGACAGCGTCACAGAAATTGAATGGAAATTGATGGCTTATTGGGGAATCAAAAAGTAGTGGACACAGATTCAAGGTGGGGCAGCATGGCAGCTTAGTGGTTAGCACAATGCTTTACAGTACCAGCAGACCGGGTTCAATTCCCACCTGTAAGGAGTTTGTACCTTCTCCCCGTGACCGCACGGGTTTCCTGCACGCGCTCCGGTTTCCTCCCACAGTTCAAAGACAGTACCGGTTGGTAGGTTAATTGGTCATTGCAAATTATCCCGTGATAAAGCTAGGGTTACATCGGGGTTTGCTGAGCTGCGGGGCAAAGTACCTGAGGGGCAGGTACTTCATGCAGAGGATGGTGTGTTTGTGGAATGAGCTGCCAGAGAAAGTAACTACAGCTAATCAAATTCAAATTAAGGTTAATTTATTATCAAAGCAATGTTCTCTCTGAGCAGCGCTGGTGTGCGGCCGCACAGTAACAGAAATGCTCCCAGGCACTAGCCTTCGTTGCCATGCAGCTGGAATTTTGTTTTACCTACTGTTTTATTAAAGAGCCGCTCAGTTTTCAGGCCATGTAAAAATTACCTGCTCAGAGCAATAGTTGGTCCACTCAGCTGTAAATAACAATTAGAGAGAACGTTGTATCAAAGTATGTATATACCACCATATCTTACCTTGAGCTTCATTTTTCTTGAAGCCTTCACAGTAATTCAAAGAAATACAATAGAATCAATGAAAAACTACACACAAAGACTGATAAACAACCAGTATGTGCAAAAGACAAATTATGCAAACACAAAAATATAGGTAGATAAGTAAACTAACAAGCACTAGGAAGTCTGCAGATGTTGGAAATGCCAAGCAACACACACAAAATACTGGAGGAACTCAACAGGTCAGGCAGCACCCATGGAAAGGAATAAACAGTTGATGTTATGGGCCAAGCTCCTTCTTCATGATTGGAAAGGAAGGGGGAAAAGCCAGAATAAAAAGATGGAGAGGAGGTGCTTGATGAAGCAGTCCCCTAATTTATGATGTGTCTCTCCAATGTAGAAGAGGCCACATTGGGACCATGGGGCACAATAGATGATCCCACCAGATTCTCAGGTGGTGTTGCCTAACCTAGCAGGACTGTTTGGGGTGAAGGAGGTGGTGTATGGGAAGGTGAGGCACTTTGGTCGCTTGCTGCTGGGAGGGAGATCGGTGGGGAGGGACAAATGGACAAGGTAATCACTGAGGGAGTGATCCCTTTGGAAAGCAGAGGGTGAGGGAGGTAAAGATACGTTTAGTGGTAGGATCCCTTTGGAGATGGCAGAAGTTGCGGAGGATGATGTGTTGAATGTGGAGGCAGATGGTAGGTGAGGCAGAGTGTTCTGTCCTCAGTAAGGGCCTTACCTTTGTCCTCCTTCGCCCACACCTCAGCGAGCTCTGCGTTTGCCATGATGCTGAACTCTTCTTCTGCTGGCTCCATCTTTGAGCCTACTTCTTCAGCATCTCTGGAGACAGCTTATCTGCTGATGTCTACTATAAGCCTACAGACGCTCACAGCTACCTGGACTATTCCTCTTCCCACCATCTCTTGCAAAAATGCCATCCCCTTCTCGCAATTCCTCCACCTCTGCCACATCTGCTCTCAAGATGAGGCTTTTCATTCCAGGATGAAGGAGATGTCTTCCTTTTTTAAAGAAAGGGGCTTCCCTTCCTTCACCATCAACTCTGCCCTCAAATGCATCTCTCCCATTTCATGCACATCTGCTCTCACCCCATCCTCCCGCCATCCCACAGGAATAGGGTTCCCCTGGTCCTCACCTACCACCTCACCAGCCTCCGGGTCCAACATATTATTCCCCGTAACTTCCGCCACCTCCAACAGGATCCCACCACTAAGCATATCTTTCCCTCCCCCCCTCTGCTTTCCGCAGGGATCGCTCCCTACGCGACTCCCTTGTCCATTCATCCCCCCCATCCCTCCCCACCGATCTCCCTCCTGGCACTTATCATTGTAAGCGGAACAAGTGCTACACATGTCCTGACACTTCCTCCCTCACCACCATTCGGGCCCCAGACAGTCCCTTCAGGTGAGGCGACACTTCACCTGTGAGTCGGCTGGGGTGATATACTGCGTCTGGTGCTCCCGAAGCGGCCTTCTATATATTGGCAAGACCCAACGCAGGCTGGGAGACCATTTCGCTGAACACCTAGGCTCTGTTCGCCAGAGAAATCAGGATCTCCCAATGGCCACATATTTTAATTCCACATCCCATTCCCATTCTGATATGTCTATCCACGGCCTCCCCTACTGTAAAGATGAAGCCACACTCAGGTTGGATGAACAACACCTTATATTCCATCTGGGTAGCCTCCAACCTCATGGCATGAACATTGACTTCTCTAACTTCCGTTAATGCCCCAGCTCCCCTTCGTAACCCATCCCTTATTTATTTATTTATTTATTTATTTATTTGTGTATTTATTATTTTTCTTTTCCCTTTTTTTCTCTTTTTTTTTCCTCCCTCTGTCCCTCTCACTATAACTCCTTGCCCATCCTCTGGGCTCCCCCCCTCCTTTCTTTCTCCCTAGGCCTCCCATCCCATGATCCACTCCCTTCTCTAGCCTCATATCCCTTTTGCCAATCACCTGTCCAGCTCTTGGCTCCATCCCTCCCCCTCCTGTCTTCTCCTATCATTTTGGATCTCCCTCTCCCCCTCCCACTTTCAAATCTCTTACTAGCTCTTCTTTCAGTTAGTCCTGACGAAGGGTCTCGGCCTGAAACGTCGACTGTACCTCTTCCTAGAGATGCTCCCTGGCCTGCTGCGTTCACCAGCATTTTTTGTGTGTGTTGCTTGAATTTCCAGCATCTGCAGATTTCCTCGTGTTTGCGTTTTTAAACTCTTATCACTGTTAAGGCAGCGGGAAGATGGGGTGAGCATGGATGTTCAAGAAATGGAGGAGATGCGGGCGAGGGTAGCATCAGTGGGAAACACCGTTCTTTAAAGAAGAATGACATCTCTGATGTCTTGGAACAGAAGGCCGTGTCCCGGGATCAGATGTGGCGGAGGCGAAGAAACGGACAAAAAGGGAACTGCATTTTTACAGGAGATTGAGTGGGAAGAGTTATAGTCCAGATAATTATGGCAACCAGTAGGTTTATAAAAAACGTCTCCAGAGTTAGAGGCAAATAAACAAACTGAGTAGGAGTTGTCCAGTCCTTGAAAGTGAGTCCGTGGGTTGTGGAATCAGTTCAGAGTTGAGGAGAGTGAAGTTATCCACGCTGATTCGGGAGCCTGATAGTTGAAGGGTAATAACTTTTCCTGGACCTAGTGATGTGGGAACCTAAATCCTATGTACCTCCATCCGTATGACAGCGGCCAGGACCTTGGAAAATATCCAGGCAAATCGGCGGGGGTGGAGGGGGGGCGGTGGGAGGAGCTCTGCTACTCCACTTTAAACTATCTTTGCCTGTTCCAGGAGCATGTTTACTAAACCATCCTCATTCTTCTTTGACCACCCCCCTCCCGCCCCCCCCCCATGACCGCAAATAAACAGAGCGAAGCTGAAATATAGCCGGCAGGCGAGGAGCGGTCTCCGCGGTTATGCGAACGGGGGCCGCAGCCTCGCGCACCCGTGCACATGTGGTACACGGTCTCTCCCAGCCCACAGAAGCGACAGGCAACTGGGAGATCCGCGTAGAAGCGAATGAAATTTATTCTAGGGTACAACTCTCTCCAGCAGCCTCCATCCCGGGACCCTAACGTGCAAGTGGGGGACGCTTCATAAAGGGACTTTCAGTTGCAAATTGGACTGCCATGGCTAGGAAATGGATGGTGTGGCTTAGCAGTCCATACAGGTACCTCCTACCTACATCTCTGAATGGGACTGTGGATGTCGATGACAGACCGCTGAAGATTCTGGGGCCTGAGTGCGATGAGCTGTTCCAGCTGAGCGGAGGTGCGCCCAGCCAGACTCGCTCCGGTACCCAATAGACTTGAGCCGGGACACCGCCCTCCACCAGCGGAGGTGGAACCAGCCGAAGGAAGCTTTGTTCCGGACTCTTAAGTAGGTCCTGATGGAAGCCAGGCAGCCTCCGCCGAGCAGCGCGGCTGACGAGCGTCGGAGGTAGCCGCGTCTCTTCGCGAAGACAGCGGCCCCTAAAACTGTTCAGGAGGGCGCTCGACGTACACGAATCTCTTCAGGGTCAAGAGGGGGAGAAGCGCCGACCGTGTACGGACACACACGAGCGACTGTCTGCCCTGACCAAATGTGAGACTCAAGATCGCTGCAGATATCACCATGGTGTCCATCCGGTAGCGCGAGATGAAGACCAGCAGTTGGTTCATGAGCACCACCCAGCTTCGGTGGGAAAGGAAGCCGAACCAGCCACCCCTTCGGGTCGCGATTGTAGTCTCCAGGTCCTGCGAGTTCGCTAGCCACCCCGCGGTAGACTCCCATGTATTGGAGAAGCGTGGTGCTCCATGCAACGGTCTCATCTCCTCTGGCAATAAGTCCAAAGAACCTACGGCTGAAAGCAACTGGCCTTTCCCGGACGTGTTACAGAGCCTTCCCAAGGGTTTAAAGCCGGCTGGTGATGCGGGTGGACGTGTCTGTAATAGACAGGTCAGGTAACCGCGCCCCGTGCTGCTGGAAACACAGACCAGGAGGTGCCTCCACTTCCTGCCACGGAGGATGGCGGCACATTGGGAGCAGGAGGTGGAGTGTCTGGGCTGGGAGCTTTGACGGTAGAATGTACACTCCCGGAGGTCCGGGCATTATGCCACACCACGGTGACAGCCCCTTCAACGCTGGACTGTGGTCTGAGCTTCCAGAGGGAAGTCAGACCCTGCAAACTTGTACAGAAATCTGAAAAACAATTAAGCTTTCTGCTCCAGCAAACTGATAAAGGTTGTGAAGAAAGTGTATGGTGTGTTGGCCTTCATTAATCCGGGAACTCAGATCAGGGACCACCAGGTAATGTTGCAGCTCTATAAAACCCTGGTTAGACCACACTTGTAATGCAGGTTGCCTCATTACAGGAAACATGTGGAAGCTTTAGAGAGGGTTCAGAGGAGATTTACCAGAATGCTGGCTGGATTAGAGGAGAGGCTGAGCTATCTAGGGCTTTTCCCTTTGGAGCAAAGGAGGATTGGAAATGACCCGATAGAATTTTACAAGAAGATAAGAGCATAGATCATAGACACTTTCCCATCACAGAAATGGTTAATACAAGGGTTAATGTTAAGATGATTGGAGGAAAGTACTGTATAGAGGCAATGTTGGAGGTGTTTACTCAGAGTGGCTGGTTGGTGTAAGGAATACACTGCAGGGATGGTGGTAGAGGCAGGTACATTAGGGGCATTTAGGAAACTCTCAGCTAGAAAAAAAATGGAGGCTTATATAAGAGGGAAAGGTTAAAGTGATCTTAAAATAGGTTCAAAGTTCAAAAATTCAAAGTAAAATTTTTATCAACGAACATATATTTCATTATATACAACCCTAAGATTCACTTCTGGTGGGCATACTCAATAAATCCATAGAATAATAACCATAACAGAATCAGTGGAAGACAGCCCAACTTGGGTGTTCAACCAGAATGCAGAAGACAACAAACTGTGAAAGAACAAAAAGAAAGAGATAATAATAATAAATATATAAGCAGTAAATATGAAGAACATGAGGTGAAGAGTCCTTGAAAGTGAGTCCATAGGTTGTGGGAGCAGTTCAGTGATGGGACAAGTGAAGTTGAATGAAGTTCAACTCTCTGGTTCAAGAGCCTGATGTTGAGGGGTGATATCTGTTCCTGAACCTGGTGGTGTGAGTCCTGAGGCTCCTGTATCTTTTTCCTGATGGCAGCAGTGAGAAGAGAGCATGACCTGGGTGGGGATCCCTGATGATGGATGGCTATAGGGTCAGTACAACATCATAGGGTGAAGGGCTTGTACTGTGTTGTTGTATTCTATGCTTTAAGATTTCTCCTGATATCCCATGCTGCCTTTCCGTCTGGTATCAAGTGTACAGAGCAGATGCCAATGTTGAAGAGAATCTCTACAGTGTCCTTTGAAGAGACACTTCAGGTGAAGATCTTTGTCTCCCAACAGACTTCATCATCATCTGCCTTTAATCACACCCGCCAAGCAACTACCAGTTCTGGCTCCACCCCTTCCCCTCACTGGCTATCCCCCCTTCCATACCTTAGTCCACATCAGATGTCACAACCTCAGGTCATTAGTAGAGTTTTCTGTGGGCTCGAAGTTCTTGCTGTTGTTTTGTTTTTGTGTTCTGTGTTTGTATTAAATATAAATATCCATATTGTTGAGCTTCATTTTTTAAAAGTTATTGTTGGGCCTTTTCTAGTTTACATTTAAGTTGCCATTCACTTGATTACCTCCAATTAATTCTCCGAGACTTTGCTGGTATCCAATTAAATTCTTACATGCCATAGAGTGTATTTAAAGAGGCAGTGCTAACCCCTCATTTCTCAGTCGTCCTACACCTTGCCTAGTGAAGTTCTGACCGAGTTACTCCAAGTTATCCAAGACCTTGTAAGTTGTACTGTTTTGTTTTGTCTCCTTTGTTAATAAAGTTCCTAGTTTTGTTTAACCCTTCCAGGTCTCAGTGTGATCCTGCGCTTGGATCCATGGTGCAGCATTATAGAAGGGTGTCAGCCCAAAATGTCACTTTGTGTGTTGATTCACATTCCACCATCGGCAGAATCTTGTGTCTCTGTGGTGAATTTGTCTGGATGAGTCTTTGATCCGTATCAAGTCCTTTCTGTGGGAGCTTTCCAGTTAGAAGCAGGGCCTAAGTAAGCTCACGATGTGAATTAAGTATTGTTCTGATTGGGAACACATCAGAATGGCACATATCTGACCAGGGCACAGTGCTGAAGTGTTTATTTATCTCTCTCCCCCTTCCTCTCTCTCACAGAAGTTGAGCCGCCCAGTAACCCCCTGATGTAACCCTAGCCCAGTCACTGGACAGATGAGGCTCGTCAGCCGTCCCTGGCAACTGATCTAAGATCTCAAATCTCTGCTGCCTGGCAGCTATACCCATTCATGGGGAAGGCTTTGGGAGTAAACCCTGGAGCTGGAGTCTCTAAGGCAGTCGTACTTGAGTTCAATGCTGAACTGGTAACTCTCGCGATGCTGCTGGTGCCAAACTGTATCGGTCTCTGCCATTCCTTTGGATTCATCAGTTGTGTGGAGAGGGGGAGCTTGCTGCATTGGCAACAGCTTGCTCTCCATATTGTACTACCCTGGCTTGCATATCTAGACAGCCAGGATGCAACATCCATGGTTGGCCCTGCCCTGCAGAGGCCTTCAATCACTGATCAATTTACAATGACCAATTAACCTACCAACCGGTAACATCTTTGGACTGTGGGAGGAGAGCGGAGCACCCAGTGAAAACCCACATGGTCACGGGGAGAACGTACAAACTCCTCACAGACCCCAGGTCACTGGTACTGTAAAGAGTTGTGCTAACCACTACGCCCTTGTGCCTCCCTGTTCCTGAGCAGTTCAGATTGTTCCCAATGCAGCTGGTGGTAGGAGGACCTAGGGGGCGCTAAGGAGCATGTGAAAAAGCATTGATTGATGGGATATAAATGGAAGAATGTGGTTGGTCGGATTGGTCTGTTAGCTGGTATCAACTTGTTGGGCCAAATATCCTCCTCCTAGGTCATCAGGAACTATTAGCAGTGGCGAAACTATCTAATCCTGTTCAGTTTACACTAACTCTCTGCTGATACTGCAACAGAAAATTGAGACAGCCTAATACTACCACTACGTTGACTCAGGCCTAGGGGGCTGGCGTCAGGCAGCCTAATTCAGACAGCCTAATCCCATGCCATAATTACTGTTTATTTACCTATATGTGGATTGTGGGTAATGTTAGCAAGGCCAAAGTTGATTATCCATCAACTGAGTTTGAGGTGGCGGTGAGCCATCTTTGTCAGCCGGTGCAGGGGGAAAGACAAAGTCAAAGCCAAGTTTATTGTCGTCTGCACAAGTCCATGTGCAATGAAAATTTATCTGCATTAGCATCATATAACACCATAAGATATAGGAGCAGAATTAGGCCATTTGGCCCATTGAGTCTGCTCCACTATTTCATCATGACTGATCCATTTTCCCTTCCAGCCACAATCTCCTGCCTTCTCCCTGTATCCCTTCATGCCCTGACTGTCAACCTCTGCCTTAAATACAGCCAGTGACTTGACCTCCACAGCTGCCTGTGGCAATGAATTCCACAGAGTCACCACCACCCTCTACCTAAAGAAATTCCTTCTGCTGCGTTCACAGGAAAAAACAAAATTAAACATAATTATGAATTAGTCATCAAATAGAAATGTGTAATGTGAAGGCTTAGTTCACTTTTCAGTCCACAGTCACTTACGCCTTGCTGGTTGGCAATTGACCTGTTTGTGGGGTGCGGCAGCCCCTTCCCACTAGTTGCCTTGTGTGCCACGGCGCCGGTGTCTGGTTCTGAGTGCCTCAGGGGTATAAGAATAGCACGTGCTAGAGACTGGCTGTCTGTCCTTGTCTCCAGGGGCTCACTTCACACTGAAATCGTGACTAGAGCTGAAGAACCACTGGGAAAGTATGCTACAGATACAGGAGGGCCCACACGCACACATAGCTAAGTATCTGTTAAATGTTTAGTTTTGTAGTTGTGTAATTTGGAAAGACTAAATGAAGTACCTGTTGAGTTTGAAGTGTTACTGATTGTTCAGTGTTGTAGTTTTTGTAACTTGGGATGGCTTGGATGTTTGATTGACATGTTAGATGTTTTACTCTTTGTAAATAAACGGTTAATGTGCTTATTCATAATCAGTGTCTTCTGTCTCACTCACCAAACCCGTGACCCTGCTTCCTCACAACAAAAGGGCTGCACAGTAGCATAGAACATTATGTAATGCTTTACTGAGCCATTGAGCGCAATCATGATCGGGGTTCAATTGCTGCCCTGTCTGTAAGGAGTTTGTATATTCTCCTGTGACCGCATGTGTCTCCTCTGGGTGCTCTGGTTTCCTCCCACATTCCAAAGACGTGCTATTTGGGATTAGTGAGTTGTGTCCATGCTCTGTTAGCGCCGGAAGCATGGCAACACTGTAGTGACCAGGGGTTTGCCAGCTGATTCAAGAACCTAATGTTTGATGGAAATTAACTGTAATTGTTCTGATCTTGGGGAAGGTACATTGAGATTGCTTAGAACACCAATTCATTTCAAAGATCAATACACTCAAGCAGTTGGGAGTTTCACAGTCAGCATAACTTCTACACAGATAAACATTGAGAGGATTTGAACAGCTTTCACATATTAATCAAGATATTTGTATGATTTAGCACAACTAATGCACTACTACAACCAGGAATTCTCTCGGTTCCAATGCGGTTTCAATGCATGAACAGACTGAGAAGACAGGTGCTCCACTTTTCTGCTGTCAACATTACCAGAATTTATTTCCAAAAATCAATGTACTCCTGTGAAAGTCTTTCAAAATCGTTCGTTAATTATTAACAGAAATACTTGGAAAACAAAGAAAAAAATACTGACTATGGAAAGAGTGTAATTGTGATTTGAGTGAGGTAGATCCATTTTCAAAATCTCTCATTGTGTCTCTCCAATACATCGGATCGGACGGTGACAAAGCAAGATGAAGCTCACCCTAAGTTACGGGATCATCTTGTTGTTTCTCACTGGCTGTCACACAAATGATGGTAAGTATCAACGAACTCTCAGTGCAACCTGTTCCTCCCGTCTGTACATCTCCCCCAGCTGACGGTGTTCCTCCCACGGCGGTGACTTTGGGTGAAGGTTGTTGACAGGAATTGTCAGATCATAGCTTGAGATTTCTGCATTCTCTTCATCCCTGGCAGGTGATCAAAGTTTCCCCTATTTTTCTTTAAAGCTACACGGACCAACCATTGCTCTGGGCAGGACATTTTTACATGGCCTGAAAACTACACAGCACTTTAAATGTTTTTTTATTTGTAATATGCATACAATGAATATTTAGAATGAAAATTGAAACATCACATACTTCTGATTTTTTTTATTAATTGAAGGTATAATGGAATACCATATATCAAAGAAAATATTGAGTTCATTGTTTATATCACCACCAATTTCTCTGTCTGCGAACTAGAAGTCTAGATCATAGGACATAGAACATTACAACACAATACAGGCTTTTTGGCCCGCAATGTGTGCAGACCTTTTAACAAACTCCAAGATCAACAAACCCCATAAGGCTCTCCATTTTTCTAAGATCCATGTGCCTACCTTAGATAATTGTGAGGTGTTAACCTGGATTAAGTGCAGCGGATAGAGGGGAACAGATGGATGTTATTTACTTGGATTTCCAGAAGGTGTTCGATAAGGTGCCCCATGAAAGACTTATCCATAAGATAGGGATGCATAGAGTTGGGGGTGATGTATTAGCATGGATATATGATTAGAAAGCAGAGAGTTTGGATACATGGGTGTTACTCTGGTTGGCAATCAGTGAGAGCGGTGTGCCACAGGGGTTGGTGCTGGACCTCGTACATTAACAATCTAGAAGAGGGGACCGAGTGTAGTGTATCTCAGTTTGCTGATGATACTAAATTCAGTGGAAAAGCAAATTGTGCAGAAGATACAGACAGTCTGCAGAGAGATGTAGGTAGATTAAGTGAATGGGCAAGGGTCGGGCAGATGAAGCACATCTGGTAAATGCGAAGTCATCCACTTTGGAAGGAAAATTAAAGATCAGATTATTAATTAAATGGTAAAAAAATTACAGCATGCTGCTGTGCAGAGGGACTTGGCAGTGCTTGTGCATGAATCACAAACGGTGGGTTTGCAGGTGCAGCAGGCTGTCAAGAAGGCAAATGGAATGTTGGCCTTCATTGTTAGAGGGATTGAATTTAAGAACAGAGAGGTTATTCTGCAACTGTACAGGGTACTGATGAGACCACACCTGGAGTACTGCGTGCAGTTCTGGTTTCCTTACTTGAAGAAGGATATACTGGCTTTGAAGGCAGTACAGAGGAGGTTCACCGGCTTGATTCCAGAGATGAGGGGGGGGGGGTTAGACTGAGGAGAGATTGAGTTCTTGGGGCTATTCTTGCTGGAATTCAGAAGAATGAGAGGAGATCTTATAGAAACGTATAAAATTATGAAAGGGATAAATAAGATAGAAGCAGGAAAGTTGTTTCCACTGGTAGGTGAGACTAGAACTAAGGGACACAGCCTCAAGATGCGGGGGAGTAGATTTAGGACGGAGATGAGGAGGAACTGCTTTTCCCAGGGAGTGGTGAATCTGTGGGATTCTCTGCACAATGAAGCAGTGGAGGCTACATCAGTAAATATATTTAAGATAAGGTTAGATGGATTTTTGCACAAGGGTTAAGGGGAAAAGGGAGGTAGATGGAGATGAGTCCATGGCCAGATCAGCCACGATCTTATTGAATGGTGGAGCAGGCTTGACCGGCCAGGTGGCCGACTCCTGCTCCCATTTTTTATGTTCTTATGTGTTGCATCTCAGTAGCGCAAATGCAAATACACCTTTGACAAGGTGCCACACACAAGGCTACTTAACAAGATAAGAGCCCATGGAATTATGGAAAAGTTACATACGTGGATAGAGTGTTGGCTGATTGGCAGGAAACAGAGAGCGGGAATAAAGGGATCCTATTCTGGTTGACTGCCGGTTACCAGTGGTATCCACAGGGATCCGTGTTGGGGCCGCTTCTTTTTACATTGTACATCAACGATTTGGATTATGGAATAGATGGTTTTGTGGCTAAGTTTGCTGACGATACGAAGATAGGTGGAGAGGCCAGTAGTGCTGAGGAAATGGAGAGACTGTAGAGAGACTTGGATAGATTGGAAGAATGGGCAGAGAAGTGGCAAATGAAGTACAATGTTGGAAAGTGTATGGTTATGCACTTTGGCAGAAAAAATAAACGGGCAGACTATTATTTAAATGAGGAAAGAATTCAAAGTTCAGAGATGCAACGGGACTTGGGAGTCCTTGTACAGGATACCCTTAAGGTTAACCTCCAGGTTGAGTCAGTAGTGAAGAAGGCGAATGCAATGTTGGCATTCATTTCTGGAGGAACAGAGTATAGGAGCAGGGATGTGATGTTGAGGCTCTATAAGGTGCTGGTGAGACCTCACTTGGAGTACTGTGGGCAGTTTTGGTCTCCTTACTTAAGAAAGGATGTGCTGATGTTGGAGAGGGTACAGAGAAGATTCACTAGAATGATTCCGGGAATGAGAGGGTTAACATATGAGGAACGTTTGTCCGCTCTTGGACTGTATTCCTTGGAGTTTAGAAGAACGAGGGGAGACCTCATAAAAACATTTCGAATGTTGATAGGCATGGACAGAGTGGATGTGGCAAAGTTGTTTCCCATGATGGGGGAGTCTTGTACGAGAGGGCATGACTTAAGGATTGAAGGGCGCCCATTCAGAACAGAAATGCAAAGAAACTTTTGAGTCAGAGGGTAGTGAATCTATGAAATTTGTTGCCACGGGCAGCAGTGGAGGCCAAATCATTGGGTGTATTTAAGGCAGAGATTGATAGGTATCTGAGTAGCCAGGGCATCAAAGGTTATGGTGAGAAGGTGGGGGAGTGGGACTAAATGGGAGAATGGATCAGCTCATGATAAAATGGCGGAGCAGACTTGATGGGCTGAATGGCCGACTTCTGTCTTATGGTCTTATGGTCTTATGGAGACAGTACACTGTTAAGGGCAAAATCCTTAACAGTCTTACTGAGCAGAGAGATCTTGGGATCCAAGATCATAGCTCCTTGAAAGTGGCTACGCAGGTTGATAGGATGGTTAAGAAGGTTTAGGGAATGCTTGCTTTTAGTAGTCCAGGCACTGAGTTCAAAATTCAAGAGGTTATGTTGCAACTTTATAAAACATTGAGTCGGCGACATCTGGAGTATTGTGTACGGTTCTGGTCGCCCCACTATAGGATGTTGAGGCTTTGGAGAGGGTGCAGAAGAGGTTTACCTGGATTCTGCCTGGTTTAGAGGGCATGTGCTATCATGAAAGACTGGACAAATGTGGGTTGTATTTCCTGGGGCGGCGGAGGCTGAAGGGAGATCTGATAGAGGACTACAAGATTGTGAGACGCATAGACAGAGGCTGAAATATCAAGTACCAAAGGGCAAACATTGAAGGTGAGAGCAGATAGGTTGAAAGGGGATGTGAGGGAGTGGTGGATGTCTGGGATGGTGCTTTGGCACAATGTTATAGGCCTATTTCTCTGCTATGTTCTATGGAGCATAGGCCATGATGACCTCCTGTTGGCTGGCCTTACCCATTTTCACCTCTCATGAAGAAACTATCAGCCTTTATACAGTTCCAATCTCAGTGTGGGTACCCACCATTTTGGAGGCAGTGGTCTGACATCATGACACAATTCCGTCAGCATACAGGCGCCAGATGTTTAATACTGTGGATGTGTTATTGAGTCTTTCTACAGAAACCTTCGGCTCTGCAGCTCCTGTCTCGAGTCCCCAGAACAAACCAGTTTGCAGAAGAGCTTAGAGAAGGGAACCTGGAGCGAGAGTGCGTGGAAGAAACATGCTCAAAGGAAGAAGTCCAAGAGATTTTTGAAGATGATTTCAAAGTGGTAAGGATGAAATTTCTAGGTCCAATTTAGTCCTTGCTTTTTCTCCCCCTCCTTGGGTGGCAGTGTTGAGATATGTCTCTACCGAAAGAGGTGTAAAGCGCTTCTTCCCTCTGCTAGCCTGCAGGTCACCCTTGGGCAAGGTATAGCACCTGCTTAGTCCCCCGATCAGAGTCATGTGAAGTCCTGGAAGCAGGTGGTGGATGGTTGTATGAGCAGCTGGTGCATATCACAAATTCTGGTTATGTGACCACTGACTGTCTCTGAAGCGTATTGATAATGGCTGGGGTCACGCATCCTTTAAAGACACTGCCCAGAAGAAAGCAATGAAAGCAACGCCTGTGGAAAAATTAGCCAAGAACAATCATGGTCATGGAAAGCCCATGATCGCCAACATCATACAGTACGGCATGGCTCATGATGATGATGATGATGATGATTTGCACGTTCCAGCCTGTTGTCTCATTCATTGTCTGCTCAAGTAGTTCAAAGGGTCAGGATAATAAGACGATAAGACAGAGGAGCAGAATTAGGCCATTTGGCCCATCAAGTCTGTTCCATGAATCATGGCTAATTTCTTAACCCTCTCAACCTCGTTCTCCTCCCTTCTTCCCGTATCCTTTGATGTTACATACCCAAGACCATGAGGCAACCCATGCAGTGTATTTTCAGTCTGTCCACTACTGGAGGATGACACAGTTCATCTCACCTCATAAACTCCACCTTGTCCTACTGGTGGGAGGATCCATCACTTTGATGGGTGGACACAAGAGGAAGGAGACTCGAGAGAAGAAAGCTAACTAAAACCAAGACCGAGGAACATCATTATCATGTCTACCACTACCCATAGAGTCTTCAATGACCTCACCAGGCTGACCAATGTCAGTCAGGTCTTACAAAGGACAATATAGTTCACCTCCATGTGGCAGCCCCTTCATTAACATATTGAATATTGAAGTGCCTAGGTACAGTGGACAGGGTTCCTACAGTGGGGAGAATCTAGGACCAAAGAGCACAGCCTCAGAATATGAGGACATTCCTACAAAACAGAGGTGAGGAGGAACTTCCTTATCCAGAGGGTGGTGAATCTCCGGAATTCATCACCACAGACAGCTGTGGAGGCCCAGTCTTCGGATATATTCCAAGTGGAGATTGATAGGTTCTCGATTTGTCAAGGCATCAAAGGTTACAGGAGAAGGCAGGAGAATGGGGTTGAGAGGGATAATAAATCAGTCATAATGGAATGTTGGAGGAGACTCGATGGGCTGAATGGCCTAACTTGGCTCCTTTGTCTTCTGGTCTTATGGGCACATAAATGGCAATCTAATAAAAGCTGAAGGTGTCAGAAATCTGAAATAAAAATGGGAAATGCCAGGTGGATTGTGGGGTCCAAGTTCATAGCTCTCAAAGTGACTGCACGGGTTGATAGGGAGGTTAAGAAGACATTTTGCATGCTTGTCTTTATTGGTCAAGGCATTCAGTTCGAGAGTCAGAATGTAATGTTGCGGCTTTATAAAGCTCTGCTGAGGCCACATCTGGCATATTGCATTCTTTTCTAGCCAACCCATTTATAGGAAAGATTTGGACAGTGTGCAGAAGAGGTTCACCAGATGCAGCCTGGATTAGAGAGCAGGTGCTGTAAGGAGAGCTTGGACAAACTTGGACTGTTTTGTCTGAAGCGGCGGAGGCTGGAGGGAGACTTGATAGAATTTTAAACAATTACAAGAGGCACAGACAGTGTAGAGATCCTGTATCTTTGACCCTGAGTACAAAACATCTAATACGAGGGGGTCAAGAAGGGGAATGTTCAAAGGGGATGTTGTGAATCAGGTTTCTATAAAACAAAGCGTGGTGGTTGTGTTTCCTCTGCTGCCAGGAGTGGTAGTGGAGGTAGATATGTTAAAGAGACTTAACAGACTCTTAGATAGCCACATAAGTATGCAGAGAATGTAAGAATATGACAATGTCAAGGGAGCATGGACTGGTTTAGTTAAGCACTTAGTTACCAAATAACCTACCTTGGCTCAGCATCGTGAGCCACTGGGATTGTACCTGAGCTTTATTCTCTGAATTTCTGTATCTGATGTCTTCCTATAGTGGGGGAGTCCAGGACAACTTCAAAATCTTTTTAGAACAAAGATGAGCCGTAATTTCTTTAACCAGACAATCTGTGGAATTCAATGCCACAGACGGCTGTGGAGGCCAAGTCATTGCGTATATTTAAAGTGGAGGTTGATAGGTTCTTGGTTAATAAGGGCCTCAAAGATTATAGGGAGAAGGCAGGAGAATGATGTTGAGAGGGATAGTAATTCAGCCATGATGGAATGGTGGAGACTATAGGCTGAATGGCCTAAATCTTCTTTTATGTTTTATGATCATGTACTCCGTTCAACCTCTCTCTGTAACTCAGTCAATGGCTTATTACATCTACAAGTTAGGGAATCAAGAAGTAGTGGGCATAGATTCAAGGTGGAGTGGTCAAATGTAAGTTAACATTAACAAAAAAATGAACATACAGTACAGTACTGTGTAAAAGTCTTGGGGACAGTAGTGTAGTGGTTAGCACAATGCTGTACAGTACAGGAGGCCAGGGTTCAATTCCCACCTCTGCCTGTAAGGAGTTTGTACATTCTCCCCATGACCATACGGCTTTCCTCCAGGTGCTCTGGTTTCCTCCCAGAGTCCAAAGACCCACCAGTAGTTGGGTCATTTGGTCATTGTAAATTGTCTGATGATCAGGCTTAGATTAAAGCGGGGGTTTGCTGGCCAGTGTGGCTCAATGGGCCAGAAGGGCCGATTCTGCGATGTATCTCAGTAACGAAATAAATCAATTTTTGCACTTTTTTCAACTTAATGACAATTTTCCTATAGTAGGGTGACCAAAACTGAACTTTTTTCTCCAGGGACAGTCTCGCCCATTCTATGTATTCATTAATCTAATAATGCATGAAACCAGTTGATGTATTAAAGTATTCACATGAATATTCATCTTCCGGGAAGAAGGTAGGAGAATGAAGTTGAGAGGGATAATAAATCAGACATGAGCAAACTCGTTGGGACGAATGGTCTAATTCTGTTCCTATATCTTGTGGTCTTATGAAGCTGGTCCGGTGATCAAAGTGTGATGGTGACCACTTTCCTTCTTCCAAAGATCCTGCTCAGCATTGCCAGCAGTGTCTGCTTCTGTTCCCATTCACTGTCGTCTGAGACAAAGCCACCAATAATGTCCTCACCAGATATTGAACTAAGGCCAATTGTTATTAATGTATTTCTCTTTTTACTCTTTAAGGAATCCTTCTGGAAACTCTACATAGGTATGTGGTTCTCCATTTTACCATTCTCACAAAGCCGGGACTTTCACTTTAAGGAATGCAAGTTCTAGCCACCAATGAGACAACTTTCCCTTCATGCGCTGATTTTAATGGAAAGAAAGATTAAAGGTTGTCAAGGAAAATAAACATCATGTTGTACAGAACGCTGGGAAGACTCAGTGGGCCAAGCAGTATCTGTGTTGGCAGAAGGTGTGAGTCGATATTCTGGATCAAGACCCCGCATCGGGACAAAAGGGAAGTGGAAAGTTGCCACTGTTTGTTTGTTTATTTATTTATTTATGAGTCATAGAAAATAACAGCACAGAAAGCTCATCTAGTCTATGCTGAACCATTTAAACTGCCTAGTCTCATTGACCTACACTGGGACTATAGCCCTCCATGTCCCTACCATACAAACTTCTCTTAAACATTGAAATTGAGCTCGCATGCACCACTTGCTTTGGCTGCTCATTCCACACTCTCATGATCCTCTGAGTGAAAAAGTTTCCCCTCATGTTCCCCTTCAACTTTTCACCTTTCACCCTTAACCCATGATCTCTAGCAGTAGACCAACCCAATCTTCTGCATTCCAAGAAATACAGTGCACACCAGCCCTTTCGTGTTCCACAAGCTGCACTGCCCAGCAATGCTCCGATTTAACCCAGGCCTAATCCCAGGTCAATTTACAACGAACCTGCTAATCTACTAAATTGTCCTGTGGGAGGAAACTGGAGAGCCCGGTGGAAATCCATGCACTCATGGGAATGACGTACAATCTTCTTACAGTGAGCGTCAGAAGTGAACTCTGAACTCTGTTGCTCCGAGCTGTAATAGGGCTGGTTCCTGTGCTCTGTTCCTCACTGATCTATAGTCCTACAGTTGACAATGGCATGTGTTTTAATCTTCTTAACTAACAAGATTCAAAATGGAATGTGTGGATGAATATTAAGGTATAAAACCATAAGGCATAGGAGCAGAATTATGCCAATCTAGCCATGGCTGATTTACTATCCCTCTCAACCACATTTACCTGCCTTCTCCTTGCAAACTTTGATGCCCTGACTGATCAAGAACCCAGTAACCTCCACTTTAAATATAACCAAATGACTTGGCCACCACAGCTGTCTGTGGCAATGAACTCCACAGACTCTCCACCCTCTGGCTAAAGAATCAGGGACCTATTTCATTCAGAACATTTATTTACATGTATTTTCTGTGTTTTTTTGATGGACTTGTGTAGATTGTATACTGCAGTAATGGATTTTTAATTAGAATTACAAAGACCAGGATAAAGATTTCAATCCACTCGGATTCCTGCGATACTGGACGTCTTTTGCTCCCCTTTCTGTCATGCAGAAATAAAACTCCTCAATTTCACTTCCAATTTCCAGCCAGGCAGAAGTGTAATTCAACTACCTGCCAAAATAATGGGACCTGTCAGAACACCGCCACGGGAGTACAATGTAAATGTCTCGGAGGATTTAATGGAACCTTCTGTGAAACAGGTAGGAGAATTTTCATTCTCAAGCGATGAATCCTGACTGTAGACATTAGGAAGCAGTAATATCTTGATCAGAACTATGATGGGTTATGGTATCTGAGAGTAGCATTGGGGCTCAAACACCCTGTCTTGCATGGGTTTACCGTATGTTTAGAAGACGGTTGGACAGGTAGATGGACAGCAATGTTTTAGAAGTTTATGGAGCAAACAATGGGCACCATGGTTAGCATGGCAGAGTTGGGCCAAAGAGCCTGTATCTCTGCTGTGAAATGCAATGACTCTACTCTGGGACTGCTTGCTGCCCAGTAGTTTCTTGGATCAGAGTTGGCGACAATGGAGTGGAACTCCTGAGGGTCTACTGTGTAAGGTTTTGGCACCAGTGCCCTTTGTCAACAGCTGATGGAACAGGATCGAGCGATCGTCAAAGACAGGGGAGCAGGGATCTGGAAAAGAAAGGGTGTTATAAGGTACGGGAGCCTCAAGTCCCACGTCACAAAGTTCAGGAACGATTATTACCACTCAACCATCAGACTCTTGAACCAAAAGGGTTCATCACGCACTCCAACACTGACCTGTGGACTCACTTTTAAAGACTCTACAACTCAGGTTTATGGATGTTTATTGCTTGTTTATTTTTATTATTGTTGTTTCTTTTTTATCTATTAGTACAGTTTGTTGTCTTTTGCACATTGTTTGGTTGCCCGTCTTTGTCGAGGGCAGTTTTTCATTGATTCTATTGTGTTTCTTTGTATTCTCTGTGAATGCCCACAGGAAAATGAAGCTCAGGGCAGCTGTATCATGACATATATGTACTTTGATAATAAATTTACTTTGTTGCTGTTCCAGATATCAATGAGTGTGACTTAACGCCCGCATGCCCACCAGGAACGACTTGTGTAGACGGAATCAACAATTTCACCTGCATTTGCCCAGCTGAAGGATGCTATGCAAATTCTGAATCATAAACAGGCAGTCGTGAAGGACTTGTTATGGATCTTAAATCAGAATCAATATTTACAATTAAATATGGAGCTGAGCTTGAATCGGAAGAATCAAACTCAGATGCAGGATTTCAGCCAAAAATGATGACCATCCTTCTGTCTTCCACAGATGCTATCTAACCTACTGAGTTTGCTCAGCATTTCGTTGTTGCTTCAGATTCATAAAGGGGTTGGGGAGGGGGGTCCTCTCTCTTAAATAAGCATTTTCTGGCTCAATCAGCAAACACTGCTTGCAGTGCCAAACAGAAGCAGGTTCCCAGGTTTGGTGAATAAGACAAAAATATTGACTACAAACAAGCATTTTCTTGCTGCTCCAGATTCCAGCACCTGTCTCTTGTGTCTCCAAAATCATTGTCAATGTCCACCAACCTCTTCAACTTCTGCCATTAAAGTCTGGATTCTACAAATCCCAGTGATCAGTTGTCATTCGGTACACAAATTAATACCTATGTAATGACTTTTATAAATTGTTCTTTAAGCAACACACTGAAGTTTTTGCAAATAACGAGTATCAAGACCTTCTATAAAAGCAAACTACTGCAGAAATAGGCATCCGTCAGCCTCGTGAGACCATGGATTTGCGCCTTGGAAGGTTTCCAGGGCGCAGGCCTAGGCAAGGTTGTATGGAAGACCAGCAGCTGCCCATGCTGCAAGTCTCCCCTCTCCACGCCACCGATGTTGTCCAAGGGAAGGGCATTAGGACCCATACAGCTTGGCACCGGTGTCGTCGCAGAGCACTGTATGGTTAAGTGCCTTGCTCAAGGACACAACACGCTGCCTTAGCCAAGGCTCGAACTAGCGTCCTTCAGATCACTAGACAAATGCCAAGAACACATAATATAGGATCAAGATTGGCCCATAGAGTCTGCCACACCATTCTATCATGGCTAACATATCATCCATTTCAACGCCATTTTCGTGCCTTCAGTAATGTGGAAGCAGATTTCCAGGTTGGGTGCTTGAGACAGAAAACAGACACGACAAATAGCATTTATTTACGAACAGTTAAAAATTAGAACAAACATTTAAGATCCCCCAAGTGATACAATCTGCAAAACTAAACATTCATCAAACAGATACTTCGCTACAAGTGCGCGCGGAGCAACCCTTCCCAATGGTTCTGTGAGGCGTGCCCTGGGATCAAAGGAAAGAGAGTAAGCCTCCAGCACGTGCTATTCTTTACACCGGGGTGTTTGAAACTGGGTACCAGAGCTGTGACACACAAGGCAATCAATGGGAAAAGCTGCTACAGGTCTCAAATGGGCCCATCAACATTTGACATGGTTGAGGCTGCATTTGACTGCCAAATAAGCCAAACCCCCGCATGGCATTTCACCTCACCAAAGTCGTGACACTGCGCCAATTTGACCCTTAAACTGATATGTTCCTTGTGAGCTCTCTACTAAGCTACAAATGAAACATAAAGGCACAATACCCAGTACTGAAAAACCAATAGTCAACCCACCCCGTGCGTAGGCCACCAGTCTTCTCCGCAGTGTTAGAGCCAAGGAGCTAGTGCTCCACCTAATCCTATACACCAACTCTCAGATGTGAACAGTCAGGTGAATGATGTTCCCTGACCCGTCAGGAATATAGGTGCAGCATTCTCAGCCAATAAGGGTACAAGTGCCATCTTCCTTAGTGAGCAGGTAATCTAAGGCCATGATATCCCAGGACAGCCTGGCCACATCAAGCTGGGAAAGGCTATCATCCATAACCTTCCTTCCTTTGTAATAACCCTCTTTACCCAACCAGCATGGGTAAAGTGCTCATCCAGAGCACTGGGGTGGTATGCGTATAGCACCAGGTATCCCAGTCAGCAGAGGCTGCACCACATTGTGGGAAGCCAAGGGTAGGCCTAGGAGCTGCATAGCCAGTAAGTGCCATACAGTGTCCAATGAGTGTCCACCTTCACAGCACCATTTGGTATAGACACAGCCGTCCCAGGATATTGTTCCTGCTCACACTCACCCTATCCACTGACTTGTACCTGTGGTTATCATACCACTGACACCAACGTTCCCTGTCAGGTGGGGAAATCACTTTCAGAGTCAGGACCTTTCAGTTAAATGAACGGTACGTGGGGAAATACCAGCTCTTAAACCATATACTCCACCAGGGGCTATTAACAGTCAAGCCTGTTACAAAACAATGGGTCGAAGTTGGCTGCAATAGACTACTCCCTTCTGGCTCCCCCCAATATAGAGTGCTAAAACCTGACAGGCTGGATCATTTCCCCCAACGGCCATTTTCCCTGGCATCAAAATGGATTGAAATTAGTGGCCTCCATTTAGCACTGGAGTACGAATCCAGCAATGTGACGCATTGGTCCAACGTGCAAATTCTAACGCTAACATAGGGAATGTATTGTAGGATATCCCAGCACAAGTCAGCATTGACCACTTTGCCACTTGGTAATGCAGGGAGATACAAACACACTCATTCCTAGTTAGTCACTGGGTATTCAGTCACAAAAAAACCCCAAAAACAACAACTTCTGGAATTGCTTCCCAAATGCTATGTCCCTCTGAAATGCGGGCATCTCATATCTGAAATAAAGATGCCCAGATTTCTACCATGTTAACCCAAATTTCACATGGTCAGAGTGAAATGTGGGTTTATCCCTAAACCCAATTGAATGGGAAACAATTGAGTTACAGATTAAAAAACAAAGGAGACAAACAAATAACAGATTAAAAATACAAACACGAGGAATTCTGCAGTTGCAGTTGCAAGAACTGAATGTTTGATGGAAATTAGCTGTAATTGTTCTGATCTTGGGGAAGGTATGTTGAGATTGTTTAGAACACCAACACCAAGGGCTCAGCCTAAGAGTCCAGCTCGGATTTGGAACCCTAGGGTCTCGGGGCTCTGGAGACGGGCAAATCGAGGGTCAGTGTCACGACAGAAGATCCGTGTGTCATCGGGGTGTTGGAATATCTGCGGATGTGTGCCCAGTTTTTTGGGCACAGAGCTCGAAAAAGCAATGTGGCAGACTTTCAACATCGTAAACCAGTGAGTTGTTTGTTATGTCTCCCCTTTCACTGGGGAAAACGGAGACACCTCTTTCTGCCTTATTAGGGAAAGAGAGAACCTGCGGTATGTCGAATACCGGGTGAAACGCATGTTTTCGGGTATCTCCAAGTCTGTGACTTTGCTGTTGCTTTGCTCATGCTTGAGTGCTCGGTGGTGGGTGCCGATGCTTTTTTTTGCTGGGGTGGGGAAGAGGGATTATTGCTTGCTGCCGCTTACGCGTGGGAGGGAAGGGAGCTGGCGGGGGGGGGACTTTGGGGTTCTAACATTTAACTGTTGTTCATTCTTTGGAGCAATCCTGTTTCTGTGGATGATTGTGAAGAAAAAGCATTCCATATTGTATACACTGCTCTGACATTAAATTGTACCTTTGAATCTTTGAATTCATTTCAAAGATCAGAACACTCGAGCAGTTGGGAGTTTCACAGTCAGCATAACTTTTACATCTGGATAAACATTGAGAGGATTTGAACAGCTTTCACACATTAATCAAGATATTTGTATGATTTAGCATTACAAATGAACTATTACAACCAGGAATTCTCTCTGTTCCAATGCATGAACAGACTGAGAAGAAAGGTGCAGACACGAGGAAATCTGCAGATGCTGGAAATGGGAGAGGATCATGGGATGAGAAGTCTGGGGAGAAAGAGAAGGTGGGGGGAGCCCGGAGGGTGGAGAGCAGGCAAGGAGTTATAGTGAGAGGGACAGAGGGAGAAAAAAGAGAGAAAAAAAGGGGGGAAAATAAAATATATAAGAAACATATTAAATAAATAAATAAAGGAAGGGGTGTGAAGGGGAGGAGGGGCATTAATGGAAGTTAGACAAGTCAATATTCATGCCATCAGGTTGGAGGCTACCCAGACGGAATAGAAGGTGTTGTTCCTCCAACCTGAGTGTGGCTTCATCTTTACAGTAGAGGAGGCTGTGGATAGACACATCAGAATGGGAATGGGATGTGGAATTAAAATGTGTGGCCACTGGGAGATCTTGCTTTCTCTGGCAGACAAAGCATAGGTGTTTAGCGAAACGGTCTCCCAGCCTGCGTCGGGTCTCGCCAATATATAGAAGGCCGCATCAGGAGCACCGGACGCAGTATATCACCCCAGCTGACACACAGGTGAAGTGTCGCCTCACCTGGAAGGACTGTCTGGGGCCCTAAATGGTGGTGAGGGAGGAAGTGTAAGGGCATGTGTAGCCCTTGTTCTGCTTACAAGGATAAATGGCAGGAGGGAGATCGGTGGGAAGGGATGGGGGGACGAATGGACAAGGCAGTTGCTTAGGGAACGATCCCTGCAGAAAGCAGTAAGAGGTGGGGAGGGAAAGTTGTGCTTGGTGGTGGGATCCCATTTGAGGTGGCGGAAGTTACGGAGAATTATATGTTGGACCGGGAGGCTGGTGGGGTGGTAGGTTAGGACAAATCATATGTTGGACCCAGAGGCTGGTATTCCCTCCCCTTTCTTGATCTTTCTGTCTCTATCTCTGGAGACAGCTTATCTACTGATGTCTACCATAAGCCTACGGACTCTCACAGCTACCTGGACTATTCCTCTTCCCACCCTGTCTCTTGCAAAAATGTCAGCCCCTTCTCGCAATTCCTCTGTCTCCGCCACATCTGCTCTCAGGATGAGGCTTTTCAATCCAGGACGAAGGAGATGTCTTCCTTTTTTAAAGAAAGAGGCTACCCTTCCTTCACCATCAACTCTGCTCTCAAACGCATTTCTCCTATTTCATGCACTTCTGCTCTCACCCCATCCTCCCGCCACCCCACTAGGAATAGGGTTCCCCTCGTCCTCAACCTCCCAGCTCTTAGCTCCATCCCTCCCCCTCCTGTCTTCTCCTATCATTTCAGATCTCCTCCTCCCCCTCCCACTTTCAAATCTCTTAATATCTCTTCTTTCAGTTAGTCCTGACGAAGGGTCCCAGCTGAAACGTCGACTGTACCTCTTCCTATAGATGCTGCCCGGCCTGCAGCATTCACCAGCATCTTTTGTGTGTGTTGAGAAGAAAGGTGCTCCACTTTTCTGCTGTCAACATTACCAGAATTTATTTCCAAAAATCAATGTACTCCTGTGAAAGTCTTTCAAAATCGTTCGTTAATTATTAACAGAAATACTTGGAAAACAAAGAAAAAAATACTGACTATGGAAAGAGTGTAATTGTGATTTGAGTGAGGTAGATCCATTTTCAAAATCTCTCATTGTGTCTCTCCAATACATCGGATCGGACGGTGACAAAGCAAGATGAAGCTCACCCTAAGTTACGGGATCATCTTGTTGTTTCTCACTGGCTGTCACACAAATGATGGTAAGTATCAACGAACTCTCAGTGCAACCTGTTCCTCCCGTCTGTACATCTCCCCCAGCTGACGGTGTTCCTCCCACAGCGGTGACTTTGGGTGAAGGTTGTTGACAGGAATTGTCAGACCATAGCTTGAGATTTCTGCACTCTCTTCATCCCTGGCAGGTGATCAAAGTTTCCTCTAATTTTTTTAAAGCTGCACGGACCAACCATTGCTCTGGGCAGAAAATTTTTATGTGGCCTGAAAACTACACAGCACTTTAAATGTTTTTATTTGTAATATGCATTCTATGAGTATTTAGACCAGCAGTAGTGAGGATCAAGAAGGTATGGACAAGGGAAGCACAGGAGCGCCTACAGGACTGCTTTGAATTGGTGGACTGGACTGTATTCAGGGATTCATCTTTGAACCTGGATGAGTATGCTGCAGTTGTTATCGACTTCATTAAAACCTGCGTGGATGACTGTGTGCCTACAAAGACTTACTGTACATTCCCAAAAGAAAAGCAGTGGATGAACCAGGAGGTATGTCGTCCGCTGAAGGCTAGATCTGTGGCATTCAAGTCTGGTAACCCAGGCTTGCACCAGAAAACCAGGTATGATTTGTGGAGGCTATTTCAAGGGCGAAGAGACAATTTCAAACGAGGTTGAAAGCAACATTGGATGCATGGCAACTCTGGCTGGGTCTGCAAGACATTACTTCCTACTAAGCGAAACCCAATAGTATGAATGGCAGCGATGCTTCACTACCAGATGAACTCAACACCTTCTATGCACGCTTTGAAAAATACAACTACAGTTGTGAAGATCCCTGCTGCACCTGATGACCCTGTGATCTCTGTCTCAGAGGCCAATGTGAGACTGTCTTTAAAGAGAGTGAACCCCCACACGGTGGAAGGTCCCGATGGAGTACCTGGTAAGGCTCTGAAAACCTGTGTGAACCAACTAGCCGGGGCATTCAAGGATATTCTCAACCTCTCACTGCTACGGTTGGAAGTTCCCACTTGCTTCCAAAAGGCAAAACAATTATACCAGTGCCTAAGAATAATAATGTGAGCTGCCTTAATGACTAACTCCTGGTAGCACTCACATTGACAGTGATGAAATGCTTTGAGAGGTTGGTCATGACTAGACTGAACTCCTACCTTAGCAAGGACCTGGACCCATTGCAATTTGACTATCGCCACATTAGGTCAATGGCAGATGCAATCTCAACGGCTCTCCACATGGCTTTAGACCAGATGGACAACACAAACAACTACCTCAGGATGCTGTTCATCGACTATAGCTCAGCATTTAATACCATCCTTCCCACAACGCTGATTGAGAAGATGCAGAACCTGGGCCTCTGTACCTCCCTCTGCAATTGGATCCTCGACTTTCTAACCGGAAGACCACAATCTGTACAGATTGGTGATAACACATCCTCCTCACTGACGATCAACACAGGTGTACTTCAGTGGTGTGTGCTTAGCCCACTGCTCTACTCTCTATATACACATGACTGTGTGGCTAGACATAGCTCAAATACCATCTATAAATTTGCTGATGATACAACCATTGTTGGTAGAATCTCAGATGGTGATGAAAGGGCGTACAGGAGAGAGATACTCCAACTAGTGGAGTGGTGCCACAGCATCAACCTTTCACTCAACGTCAGTAAGACGAAAGAACTGATTGTGGACTTCAGGAAGGGTAAGATGAAGGAACACGTACCAATCCTCATAGAGGAATCAGAAGTGGACAGAGTGAGCAGTTTCAAGTTCCTGGGTGTCAAGATCTCTGAGGATCTAACCTGGTCCCAACATATCGATGTAGTTATAAAGAAGGCAAGACAGCGGCTATACTTCATTAGGAGCTTGAACAAATTTGGCATGTCAACAAATACACTCAAAAACTTCTATATTTGTAGAGTAGACAGCATTCTGACAGGCTGCATCACTGTCTGGTATGGAGGGGCTACTGCACAGGACTGAAAGAAGTTGCAGAAGTTTGTAAATCTAGTCAGCTCCATCTTAGGTACTATTCTACAAAGTACCCAGGACTCCTTTAGGGAGCGGTGCCTCAGAAAGGCAGCGTCCATTATCAAGGATCTCCAGCACCTAGTGCATTCCCTTTTCTCACTGTTACCATTATGTGGAAGGTACAGATGCTGGAAGGCACACAGTCAACGATTCAGGAACAGCTTTTTCCCCTCTGCCATCTGATTCCTAAAAGACAATGAATCTTTGGACACTACCTCACTTTTTTTTAATATACAGTATTTCTGTTTTTGCACATTTTAAAAAATCTATTCAATAAATGTATACCGTAATTGATTTACTTATATATCATTATAATTATTTTAAACTTTATTTATTATTATTTTTTTCTCTTTGCTAGATTCTGTTGTGCATTGAACTGCTGCTGCTAAGTTAAGAAATTTCATGTCACATGCCAATGATAATAAACCTGATTCTGATTCTGAATGAAAATTGAAACATCACATACTTTTGATTTGATTTATTAATCAGAGGGTATAATGAAATTAAGTACATCAAAGAAAATCTTTTATGTTTTGTAAACTTTTTCTCATCAGTCTTCATTCCTGCTGCTTGTTAACGTAGGCTATGTGCACGGTCGCATTTCAGTTACTGTACAACTGCGCATCTGCGCAGCTTAGAGGGAACAGTGCAGGTGATTCAGCTTGCTGCACTGTTAGACACTGTGTCTTTTCCTTTCACCATCTCCCAATGCCAGGGTGAGACTGAGAAACACAACAACCAACGTATCCCTTAAGATGAACAGATTAATACAAGTAGACTTTGAAATTAGTTGTATAAAGATAAGCAAGGAATTGAGAAAACAGATTTTGTGTAGGGATACTCAGTGATTTTGTTCCCAGCTAGTGGATTCCAGGGAGATGTGGAAAAACTGTTTAGTTTCTCATTATGAAGGATCTTGTATAACTGGAAGATTGTTTTCCCATATAATGCATCATAAAAGTTATCATGAGAAATTTTTGCTGCTTTTTAGCTGAGTACATGAAGCCTGGGATACTAGTGAGGATTATATTTTGCATCTTTTCATATCTGGAGAGACCACCCTGAATGTTGTGTGACTTTCGGCAGCATAGTTTCATCACAGGCAACGACAGTGTCGGCTTTTAACGTCTTCTTCTTCTTGAGCTCTTAGCTCCCAGTGGGACAAAGGGGGGTTGATGAGCTCCTGTCTCTATCGTCCAAAGTTGATGGTACGGTTGGGGTTTATCAATGTTTCTCTATTCGATTGTATCAGCTGAACAGGGTTTGATCTATACAGCTTCACCACAGCCCTGTTGAATGGCCTTAGCCATCTCCACCTCGGATGGTGGGGACGTGGTGTAGGCTTTTAAAGTTAATGAGAAGAAAATTTCAGCTTTTATATAATTCCAATCTCAGTGCAACTACACACTAAAGCATTTCAGAGGTAATAGTCTGATGTCATGACACAGTTCCATCAGCACCCGGATGTTTAATACTGTGGATGTGTTATTGAGTCTTTTTACAGAAACCTTCAGCTCTGCAGCTCCTGTCTCAAGTCCAAAGAGAATCTCTGGAGCGAGAGTGCGTGGAAGAAACATGCTCAAAGGAAGAAATCCAAGAGGTCTTGGAAGATGACTCCAAAACGGTAAGGACAAATTTTCCAGGTCCAATTCCAATTTAGCCCTTGTTTTCCTCCCTCCTTGGGTAGTAAGCTGGTGACATAACTCTACCAAAGGAGGTGTAAGGTGCTCCTTCCCAGAACACGAAGAATGTTAAAGGTTTAGAGGGGGCACAACAGATGTTCACCAGGATGCAGCTTAGATTAGAGGGCAAGTGTAATAAGGAGAGGTTGGACACATTTGGTTGTTTTCCCTGGAGCTGTAAAGGCTGAAAGGAGGCTTGGGCTAAATGGCCTAATTCTGTTCCTATGTCTTCAATTGAATTCAATTCAACCATAAAAAGAACACCTATGAATACAGCCAAATGAGACAGTGTTACTCCAGGGCCAAGGTGTAAAACACTGTACTGCCAATCACACACAGTGCAAAGCACCTGTAATGCCCTGGTTAGGATTTCTACTGCCACACTGTGAGGGATTTGATTTTAGCAGTTTTCTGTAAAAGCAGTGTGTGTCTTTGGTGAGAGAGTTTTAGTTTTGGCTGAAGATAAGAAGCCATGTTGTTCAACTTAGCAATGTTGTGTCAGCCAATCAAGATGGTGGTATGGAGAGAAAGTTCTAGAGAGATCTGGAAGGATAGAGGCTTCTGACAGACAGTGGTTGGGTTCATGGTCTTTAAGTGGGAGATGCGGAGGGGAGAGGATCAAGGAAGACACCTGGTGCTTTGTACCTGAAGGGAAAATCCTAATGCAAGGAGTGCTTCATGCGGCCAAGAAGTTCAAGAAGGGAAGTTCTACCTGTGATTGGTGATGAGAATTCTGCACTGTGAATAAAGCGGTATACCCAATCACTACAGAAACGAGCTCAATCGTTTATGTGCACTCTTAGACTGGTTGAACTGTAATTGGCTCTTGTTTTTCCTTTTCTTTTTTTTATTAACTGTTAATAAAGCTGAAATTGGTAAATATTCTTTCATTATAATTTTATGATGGTGTATGATCTGTTATTCCTTGGTGACCAATAATTGAACGTGGTCAGTAATTACACAGCATTCGCTCAAATCGAGGTTTCTTTAATGGTAATTCCCAACATTCCTGTTTGGTTGAACCCCAAATCATACCGGCACTATACATATATTGTTTATAAAAGGTGACCTTCTCACTGCTTAGCTAAGGTGAGGGGGTTACATTTGTCTTATGAAGCTGGTCTGGTGACCACAGAGTAATGGTGACCATTTTCCTTCTTCCAAAGATTTGGCTGAGCATTTCTAGCACCGTCTGCTTCTGTTCCCATTCACTAACATCTGAGACTAAGCCACCAATAATGTCCTCACCAGATATTGAACTGAGGCCAACTGTTATTAATGTATTTCTCTTTTCACTCTTTAAGGAATTCTTCTGGAAACTCTACATAGGTATGTGGTTCTCCATTTTATCATTCTCACAAAGCCGCTGGGATTTTCACATTAAGGAATGCAAGTTGTAGCCACCAATGAGACAACTTTCCCTTCATGTACTGATTTTAATGGAAAAAAGGATTAAAGATGGTCAAGGGAAATAAACATCATGTTGTACAGAACGCTGGGAAGATTCAGTGGGCCGAGCAGTATCTGTGTTGGCAGAAGGTGTGAGTCGATATTCTGGATCGACACCCCGCATTGGGACCAAAAGGGAAGTGGAAAGTTACCACTGTTTGTTTATTTATTTATTTATGAGTCATAGAAAATAACAGCACAGAAAGCTCATCTAGTCTATGCTGAACCATTAAAGCTCCTAGTCCCATTGACCTGTACTGGGACTATAGCCCTCCATGTCCCTATCATCCAAACTTCTCTTCAACATTGAAATAGAGCTTGCATGCACCACTTTGGCTGTTCATTCCACACTCTCATTAACCCTCTGAGTGAAAAAGTTTCCCCTCATGCTCCTCTTCAACTTTTCACCTTTCACCCTTAACCCATGACCTCTAGTTGTAGACCAACCCAATCTTCTGCGTTCCAAGAAATACAGTGCACACCAGCCCTTTCGTGTTCCACAAGCTGCACTGCCCAGCAATGCTCCGATTTAACCCAGGCCTAATCCCAGGTCAATTTACAATGAACCTGCTAATCTACTAAATTCTCCTGTGGGAGGAAACTGGAGAGCCCGGTGGAAATCCATACACTCATGGGAATGACATACAATCTGCTTACAGCGAGCGTTAGAATTGAACTCTGAACTCTGTTGCTCCGAGCTGTAATAGGGTTGGTTCCTGTGCTCTGTTCTTCACTGATCTATGGTCCTACAGTTGACGATGGCATGTGTTTTAATCCTCTTAACTAATAAGATTCAAAATGGAATGTGTGGATGAATATTAAGGTATAAAACCATAAGGCATAGGAGCAGAATTATGCCAATCTAGCCATGGCTGATTTACTATCCCTCTCAACCACATTCACCTGCCTTCTCCTTGCAAACTTTGATGCCCTGACTGATCAAGAACCCGGTAACCTCCACTTTAAATACAATCAAATGACTTGGCCACCACAGCTGTCTGTGGCAATGAACTCCACAGACTCTCCACCCTCTGGCTAAAGAATCAGGGACCTATTTCATTCAGAACATTTATTTACATGTATTTTCTTTGTTGTTTTGATGGACTTGTGAAGATTGTATACTGCAGTAATGGATTTTTAATTAGAATTGCAAACACCAGGATAAAGATTTCAATCCACTCGAATTCCTATGATACTCAATGTAATTTGCTCCCCTTGCTGTCATGCAGAAATAAAACCCCTTAATTTCACTTCCAATTTCCAGCCAGGCTGATGTGTATTTCAACTACCTGCCAAAATAATGGGACCTGTCAGAATACCTTCACGGGAGTACAATGTAAATGTCTCGGAGGATATAATGGAACCTTCTGTGAAACAGGCAAGAGAACTTTCATTCTCAAGCGTTGAATTCTGACTGTAGACATTAGGAAGCAGTAATATCTTGATCAGAACTATGATGGGTTATGGTATCTGAGAGTAACATGGGGGCTCAAACACCCTGTCTTGCATGGGTTTACCATACGTTTAGAAGACAGTTGGACAGGAATGTTTTAGAAGTTTATGGGGCAAACAATGGGCACCATGGTTAGCATGGCAGAGTTGGGCCAAAGAGCCTGTATCTCTGCTGTGAAATGCAATCACTCTACTCTGGTACTGCTTGCTGCCCAGTAGTTTCTTGGACACACTGGAGTGGAACTTCTGAGGGTCTACTGTGTAAGGTTTTGGCACCAGTTCCACATCCCATTCCCATTCTGATAAGTCTATCCACGGCCTCCTCTACTGTAAAGATGAAGCTACACTCAGGTTGGAGGAACAACACCTTATATTCCGTCTGGGTAGCCTCCAACCTGATGGCATGAACATTGACTTCTCTAACTTCCGTTAATGCCCCACCTCCCCCTCGTACCCCATCCATTATTTATTTATATACACACATTTTTTCTCTCACTCTCCTTTTTCTCCCTCTGTCCCTCTGACTATACACCTTGCCCATCCTCTGGGTTTTTCCTCCCCCCTCCCCCTTTTCCTTCTCCCCGGGCCTCCTGTCCCATGATCCTCTCATATTCCTTTTGCCAATCAACTGTCCAGCTCTTGGCTCCATCCCTCCCCCTCCAGTCTTCTCCTATCATTTTGGATCTCCCCCTCCCTCTCCCACTTTCAAATCTCTTACTATCTCTTCTTTCAGTTAGTCCCGACGAAGGGTCTCGGCCTGAAACGTCGACTGTACCTCTTCCTAGAGATGCCGCCTGGCCTGCTGCGTTCACCAGCAACTTTGATGTGTGTTAGTCATAGTCATAATCATAGTCATATTTTATTGATCCCGAGGGAAATTGGTTTTTGTTACAGTTGCACCATAAATAATTAAATAGTAATAAAAACATAAATAATTAAATAGTAATAAATAAATTATGCCAGGAAATAAGTCCAGGACCAGCCTATTGGCTCAGGGTGTCTGACCCTCCAAGGGAGGAGTTGTAAAGTTTGATGGCCACAGGCAGCTTGAATTTCCAGCATCTGCAGAATTCCTCGTGTTTGCGTTTTCAAACTAATTCAAGTTTAATTGCCATTTAACCATACATGAATACTCATGAATACAGTCAAACGAGACAGTGTTACTCCGGGGCCAAGGTGCAAAACACAGTACCAACTGTCACACACAAGATCACATTCACGGAATAACAGAGTCCCAACATCCCCACACCCCCCCCCCCACCCTGCCCGGCTTGATCCCCAATCCTCACACATACAAACCCATCTAGAATATCAGTAAAAAAATACGACACAGAATATGTATGTATATAGTCCAGAACCCCCAGCCCACTGAGATTGTTCGATGACCCACCATGATCCCAGACGCCTGCTAGGTGACACTGTGACTTAAAGACCCAGTCCTCAGCTATACAGTCACAGAGAGAATAGTAGTCGATACACCACCAGACAAATATGTACATGAGTCCCTGGAGACAAAGGGGAGACAGCCAGTCTCTCACACTTGCTCATCTTATACTCCTGAGGCGGCCGAACATGGACTGTGGTGCTGTGGCACACAAGGCAACCAATGGGAATGAGCCGCTGCATCCTTCGAATGCGCCAATCGACCAAATGCATTCAGATTGTGAACTTCCCTGTGCCTCTCCTTTCTTAGAAGCTTGCAAAGGTTCGATGTGTCTTGAATGGAGAAACCAACAACAGGTAGAGGATACAGCCCAGTCTATCGTAGGTAAAGCCCTCCCCACCATTGAGCACGTGTACACAGAACGCTGTCATCATCATCAAGGGCCTCCACCATCCAGTCCTTGTTCTCTCCTCACTGCTGTTATCAGGAAGGAGGTACGGGAGCCTCAAGTCCCACGTCACAAAGTTCAGGAACGATTATTACCACTCAACCATCAGACTCTTGAACCAAAAGGGTTCATCACGCACTCCAACACTGACCTGTGGACTCACTTTTAAAGACTCTACAACTCAGGTTTATGGATGTTTATTGCTTGTTTATTTTTATTATTGTTGTTTCCTTTTTATCTACTAGTACAGTTTGTTGTCTTTTGCACATTGTTTGGTTGCCCGTCTTTGTCGAGGGCAGTTTTTCATTGATTCTATTGTGTTTCTTTGTATTCTCTGTGAATGCCCACAGGAAAATGAAGCTCAGGGCAGCTGTATCATGACATATATGTACTTTGATAATAAATTCACTTTATTGCTGTTCCAGATATCAATGAGTGTGACTTAACGCCCGCATGCCCATCAAGAACGATTTGTATAGACGGAATCAACAAGTTCACCTGCATTTGCCCAGCTGAAGGATGCTATGCAAATTCTGAATCATAAACAGGCAGTCGTGAAGGACTTGTTATGGATCTTAAATCAGAATCAATATTTACAATTAAATATGGAGCTGAGCTTGAATCGGAAGAATCAAACTCAGATGCAGGATTTCAGCCAAAAATGATGACCATCCTTCTGTCTTCCACAGATGCTATCTAACCTACTGAGTTTCCTCAGCATTTCGTTGTTGCTTCAGATTCATACAGGGGGTTGGGGGGGGGGGGTCCTCTCTCTTAAATAAGCATTTTCTGGCTCAATCAGCAAACACTGCTTGCAGTGCCAAACAGAAGCAGGTTCCCAGGTTTAGTAAATAAGACAAAAACACTGACTACAAACAAGCATTTTCTTGCTGCTCCAGATTCCAGCACCTGTCTCTTGTGTCTCCAAAATCATTGTCAATGTCCACCAACCTCTTCAACTTCTGCCATTAAAGTCTGGATTCTACAAATCCCAGTGATCAGTTGTCGTTCGGTACACAAATTAATACCTATGTAATGACTTTTATAAATTGTTCTTTAAGCCACACACTGAAGTTTTCGCAAATAACGAGAATCAGGACCTTCTATAAAAGCAACTGCAGAAATAAGGCATCCGTTAATCTCGTGAGACCATGGATTTGCACCTTGGAAGGTTTCAAGGATGTAGGCCTGGGCAAGGTTGTATGGAAGATTGGCAGTTGCCCATGCTGCAAGTCTCCCCTCTCCACGCCACCGATGTTGTCCAAGAGAAGGGCATTAGGACCCATACAGCTTGGCACCAGTGTCATCGCAGAGCAATGTGCGGTTAAGTGCCTTGCTCAAGGACACACACGCTGCCTCAGCCAAGGCTCGAACTAGCGACCTTCAGATGACTAGACGAATGCCTTAACCACTTGGCCACGCGCCAAGAAAATATGATATAGAAGCAAAATTGGCCCATTGAGTCTGCCACCCCATTCTATCATGGCTAACTTAACATCCATTTCAACGCCATTCTCGGGCCACATCAAGCTGGGAAAGCTGTCATCCATAACCTTCCTTCTTTTGTAATAACCCTCTTACTATGCCAACCAGCATGGGTAAAGTGCTCATCCGGGGCACTGGGGTGGTATGCGTATGGAACCACGTATCCCCGTCAGCAGAGGCTGCACCACTTTGTGGGAAGCCAAGGGTAGGCCTAGGAGCTGCATAGCCAGTAAGTGCCATTCAGTGTCCAATGAGTGTCCACCTTCACAGCACCATTTGGCATAGACACAGCCGTCCCAGGATATTGTTCCTGCTCACACTCACCCTATCCACTGACTTGTACCTGTGGTTATCATATCACCTACACCAACGTTCCCTGTCAGGTGGGGAAATCACTTTCAGAGTCAGGACCTTTCAGTTAAACAAATGGTATGTCGGGAAATACCAGCCCTTAAACCACATACTCCACCAGGGGCTATTAACAGTCAAGCCTGTTACAAAACAATGGGTCTAAGTTGGCTGCAATAGACTACTCCCTTCCGGCTCCCCCCAACACAGAATGCTAAAACCTGACAGGCTAGATCATTTCCCCCAACAGTCATTTTCCTTGTCATCAAAATGGATTGAAATTAGTGGCCTCTCTTTGGCACTGGAGTACAAATCCAGCAATGTGACGCATTGGTCCAACGTGCAAATTCTAATGCTAACATTGGGAATGTATTGTAGGATATCCCAGCACAAGTCAGCATTGACCACTTTGCCACTTGATAATGCAGGGAGATACAAACTCACTCATTCCTAGTTAGTCACTGGGTATTCAGTCACAAAAAACACCCAAAAACAACAACTTCTGGAATTGCTCCCCAAATGCTCTGACCCTCTGAAATGTGGGCATTTCATATCTGAAATAAAGATGCCCAGATTTCTACCACGTTAACTCAAATTTCACATGGTCAGAGTGAAATGTGGGTTTATCCCTAAAACCAATTGAATGGGAAACAATTGAGTAACAGACTAAAAAACAAAGGAGGCAAATAAATGACAGACTGAAAATGCAGACAAAACAAACAAAGAAAAATCCAGGCTTGTTTGTACTTCTCTTCCTTAAGAAACATCGCATGCAACTGCAAAATTTAAATACAAACAGCTAATTTTCACTTGGGGGAAATACACACTTACCAAAGAACGAAAGAAAAGAACAAAGTAACCCGGTGGGGCCTGACATAATCATACAGTCTCTTAAAGGCAAAAACCTCACACATATACACACGCTAGAGCAACATTTCTCCCGCACTCAAACCATTCACACTCTACTTACAGGGAATAGGAATGGAGGCTGAATGACTCTGCCCCCCGCCTCCCCACTCCTTACAGGAATGAGGCATGAAGGCACTAACCACCCTGAGACCCACTGCCACCGGAGGTCAGCCATAGCCTTCTGTAGTGCCTCTAGTGCGGGATATAGAGAATCCTGAATGGAATGCAAAGAATCCAGCAGAAGATAAAAGGAACCCTTATCAGAAGAGGGCTTGAAGAATGCCCCTTCCCTGTTAATGGCCTCCTTTTCCCACCTTCCTCCAAGTTCCACAAACTACAAAACTAAATATTCCACAAACAGACAGAGCTAAAAGTGCGCACGAAGCAACCCTTCCCACTGGATCCGTGCGGCGTGCCCTGGGGAGAATGGAAAGAGATTAAGCCTCCAGCACATGCTATTCTTTACACCCGGGGTGTTTAAAACTGAACACCAGAGCTGTGACACACAAGGCATCCAATGGGAAAGAGCTGCAGCAGATTTCAAATGGGCCGATCAAAAACTGTCATGGCGGAAGCAGCTTTCAGCCGACAAACAAGCCAAACCCACACACGGTTTTGCAGCAGGTGCTGGTATCACGCTTGCCCCACTCCCTGACCCCCGCTGCTTGCTGCTCGAATTTCGATCCTCAACATTCGCCACTTTTCCTAAGCCACTCGACCCCTTCCCTGCACTCAGCACCTGACCCCCATTGTGCAGCGCTCATAATCAGACCCGCTCCCTGTGCCACACGACACCTGACCCTCTCCCTGTGCCACTCGCGACCTGACCCTCTCCCTGTGCCACTCACCACCTGTGCCACTCGCGACCTGACCCTCTCCCTAAGCCACATGCCACCTGACCACATTGGAACAGAGAGAATTTCTAGTTGTAAAAGTGCATTAGTCATGCTAAATAATACAAATATCTTGATTATTCGCTACCTGACCCTCTCCCTGTGCCACTCACCACCAGACACTCTCCCTGTGCCACTCGCTACCTGACCCTCTCCCTCTGCCACATGACATCTGTGCCACTCACGACCTGACCCTCTCCCTGTGTCACACGACACCTGACCCTCTGCCTGTGTCACTCATGACATGACCCGCTCCCTGTGCCACTCGACACCTGACTGCATTGGAACAGAGAGAATTTCTGGTTGTAAAAGTGCATTAGTCATGCTAAATAATACAAATATCTTGATTATTCACTACCTGACCCTCTTCCTGTGCCACTCACCACCTGACCCTCTCCCTGTGCCACACACCACCTGATCCTCTCCCTGTGCCACACGACACCTGTCCCTCTCCGTGCCACATGAAACTTGACCCTCTTCCTGTGCCACTCGCGGCCTGACCCTCTGCCTGTGTCACATGAACCCTGACCCTCTCCCCGTGCCACATGAACCCCGACCCTCTCCCTGTGCCGCAAGACACCTGACCCTCTCTGTGCCACATGACACCTGACCCTCTCCGTGCCACACGACACCTGACTCTCTCCGTGCCACACACCTGACCCTCTCCCTGTGCCACACACCACCTGACCCTCTCCCTGTGCCACACGACACCTGACCCTCTCCCTGTGCCACACACCACCTGACCCTCTCCCTGTGCCACATGACACCTGTCCCTCTCCATGCCACATGACACCTGACCCTCTTCCTGTGCCACTCGCCGCCTGACCCTCTGCCTGTGCCACATGAACCCCGACCCTCTCCCCGTGCCACATGAACCCCGACCCTCTCCCTGTGCTACTCGCTGCCTGACCCTCTCCCTGTGCCGCAAGACACCTGACCCTCTCCGTGCCACATGACACCTGACCCTCTCCGTGCCACACGGCACCTGACTGTCTCCGTGCCACACACCTGACCCTCTCCCTGTGCCACACACCACCTGATCCTCTCCCTGTGCCACACGACACCTGTCCCTCTCCGTGCCACACGACACCTGACCCTCTTCCTGTGCCACTCGCCGCCTGACCCTCTGCCTGTGCCACATGAACCCTGACCCTCTCCCCATGCCACATGAACTCTGACCCTCTCCCTGTGCCACACACCACCTGATCCTCTCCCTGTGCCACACGACACCTGTCCCTCTCCGTGCCACGCGACACCTGACCCTCTTCCTGTGCCACTCGCCGCCTGACCCTCTCCCCGTGCCACATGAACTCTGACCCTCTCCCTGTGCCACACGCCACCCGACCCTCTCCCTGACGCACGGTTTAGGATTGGTGAGTTGTGGTCAAGCTATGTTAGCATCATAAGCTTGGTGACACTTGCGGGCTGCCCACGAGCACATCCTTGGACTGTGTTGGACGTTGACGCAAACGATGCTTTTCACTGTATGCTTCAATATTTCGACATACATGTGACAAATAAAACTAATCTCTGAACCTTTAAATAACACAAAAGTTTTTCAAGACAGAAGAATTTGACCAGAAAATGTCCATTATAGTGCAAAATGATCAGAGGTCATTGTGTTACCAAACTGTAGTGACCAGGGGTTTGCCAGTTGGTTCAACAACCGAATGTTTGATGGAAATGAACTGTAATTGTTCTGATCTTGGGGAAGGTACATTGAGATTGCTTAGAACACTAATTCATTTCAAACATCAGAACACTCGAGCAGTTGGGAGTTTCACAGTCAGCGTAACTTTTACGCTTGGATAAACATTGGGAGGATTTGAACAGCTTTCACACATTAATCAAGATATTTGTATGACTTAGCATAACTAATGCACTTTTACAACCAGAAATTCTCTCTGTTCCAATGCATGAACAGACTGAGAAGAAAGGTGCTCCCCTTTTCTGCTGTCAACATTACCAGAATTTATTTCCAAAAATCCATGCTCTGTGTACTCCTGTGAAAGTCTTTCAAAATCGTTGGTTATTTATTAACAGAAATATTTGCAAAACAAAGAAAAAATACTGATTATATAAAGAGTGTAACTGTGATTTGAGTGAGGTAGATCCATTTTCAAAATCTCTCATCGTGTCTCTCCAATACATCGGATCGGACGGTGACAAAGCAAGATGACGCTCGCCCTAAGTTATGGGATCATCTTGTTGTTTCTCACTGGCTGTCACACAAATGATGGTAAGTATCAACGAACTCTCAGTGCAACCCGTTCCTCCCATCCGTACATCTCCCCCAGCTGACGGTGTCCCTCCCACGGCGGTGACTTTGGGTGAAGGTTGTTGATAGGAATTGTCAGATCATAACTTGAGACTTCTGCACTCTCTTCATCCCTGGCAGGTGATCAAAGTTTCCTCTAATTTCCTTTAAAGCTGCACGGACCAACCATTGTTCTGAGCAGGAAATTTTTACACGGCCTGAAAACTACATGGCATTTTAAATGTTTTTATTTGTAACATGCACACTATGAATATTTAGAATGAACATTGAAAAATCACACACTTCTGATTTCATTTATTAATCAGAGGGTATAATGAAATACAGTACGTCAAAGAAAATCTTTTATGTTTTGTAACTTTTTCTCATCAGTTTTCATTCCTGCTGCTTGTTAACATAGGCTATGTGCATGGGAGCATTTCAGTTACTGTGCAGCTTAGAGGGAACAGTGCAGGTGATTCAGCTTGCTGCACTGTTAGACACTGTGTCTTTTCCTTTCACCATCTCCCACTGCCAGGGTGAGACTGAGAAACAACAACCAATGTATCCCTTAAGATGAACAGATTAATACAAGTAGACTTTGAAATTAGTTGTATTAAGCTAAGCAAGGAATTGAGAAAACAGATTTTGTGTAGGAATTCCCAGTGATTTTGTTCCCAGCTAGTGGACTCCAGGCAAATGTGGAAAGACTGTTTAATTTCTGATTATAAGGGATCCTGTATAACTGGAAGTTGTTTCCCCGTACAATGTATTATAAAAGCTAACATGAGAAATCTCTGTTGCTTTTTACTGAGTAGAATAAGCTTGCGATCCTAGTGAGGATGTGGTTACTGAGATTGTTTTTCATTTTATGAAGCAAAGGTGAATAAGTAACTAGCAATTTGTTTCATCATCTTATTTGCTTATCCTGTCAAGGCTGTTGTCAGAATAATATTTAAAGTTTTGGTTACTTCAGTTCATCTCTTCATATCTGGAGAGACCAGCCTGAATGTTGTGTGACTTTCAACAGTGTAGTCTCATCACAGACAACGACAGTGTCGGCTTTTAACATCTTCTTCTTCTTGGGCCCTTAGCTCCCAGTGGGATAAAGGCCATTGATGACCTCCTGTCTCCATCATCCAAAGTCGATGGTATGGTTGGAGTTTATCAATGTTTCTGTAATCAATTATATCAGCTGAACAGGGTTTGATCTATACAGCTTCACCTGAGCCCTGTTGAATGGCCTTAGTCATCTCCACCTCGGATGGTGGGGACGTGGTGTAAGCTTTTAAAGTTAATGAGAAGAAAATTTCAGCTTTTATACAATTCCAATCTTAGTGCAAGTACACACTAAAGCATTTCAGAGGTAATAGTCTTACGTCATGACACAGTTCTGTCAGCAGACAGGCACCAGATGTTTAATACTGTGGATGTGTTATTGAGTCTTCCTACAGAAACCTTCCGCTCTGCAGCTCCTGTCTCGAATCCGCAGAGCAAACAACCTTGTAGAAGAGGTTAGACAAGGGAATCTGGAGCGAGAGTGTGTGGAAGAAACATGCTCAAAGGAAGAAGCCCGAGAGGTTTTTGAAGATGATTCCAAAACGGTAAGGACAAATTTTCTAGGTCCAATTCCAATTTACCCCTTGTTTTCTTCACCCCTTGGATGGTGAGGTGGTGATACATCTCTACCAAAGGAAGTGTAAGGTTCTCCTTTCTTCCGCTAACCTGCAGGTCCCCCTTGGGCAAAGTGTGGCATCCGCTTAGCCCCCTGATCAGGGACATATGAAGCCATGGGAGTAGGTAGTGGATGGTCGTATGAGCAGCTGGTGCACATCACAGTCCTGGTTATGCGACCACTGACGCCAGACAGACAAGAGTATCAATAGTGGCTGGGGTCACCTATCTTGTAAAGACACTGCCCAGAAGAAGGCAATGGAAATCCTCTTCTGTAGAAAAATTTGCCTAGAACAGTCATGGTCATGGATAGACCATGATTGCCCACATACAACACAGCACATAACGATAATGATGATGGTGATGTTTTCCACCCTCCAGACTGTTGTCTCATTCATTGTCCGCTCAAGGAATTCAAAGGGTCAGGATAATAAGACCATAAGACAGAGGGGCAGAATTAGGCCATTTGGCCCATCAAGTCTGTTCCATGAATCATGGCTAATTTATTATCCCTCTCAACCCAATTCTCCTGCCTTCTTCCCGTATCCTTTGATGTTACCATACCCATGACCATGAGGCAACCCATGCAGCATATTTTCAGTCTGTCCACTACTGGAGAATGACACAGTTCATCTCATCTCATAAACTCCATCTTGTCCTACTGGTGGGAGGATCCGTCACTTTGATGGGTGGACACAAGACTAAGGGGACTCAAGAGAAGAAAGTTAACTGAAACCAAGACTAAGGAACATCATTACCATGTCTACCACTACCCATCAGGACTTCAGTGACCTCACCAGGCTGACCAATATCAGTCAGGTCTTCCAGTGGACAACATAAACCACCTCCATGTTGCAGCCCCATCATTAGGACCAAACAGCACAGCATCAGAGTACAAGGACATTCCTATAAAGAAGAGGTGAGGAGGAATTTCTTTACGCAGAGGGTGGTGAATCTCTGGAATTCATTGCCACAGACAGCTGTGGAAGCCCAGTCATTAAATATATTCCAAGTGGAGATTTATAGGTTCCTGATTTGTCAGGGCATAAAAGGTCACAGGGAGAATGCAGGGGAATGGAACTGAGAGGCATAATAAATCAGCCATGACGTTATGATGAAGCAGACTCAATGGGCCAAATGGCCTAACTTGGCTCCTTTGTCTTCAGGTCTTATAAACATAGAAATGGCAATCTGATAAAATCTGAGATAAAAACAGGAAATGCCAGGTGAGATGCGGTGGATTGTGGGGTCCCCAAAAGTGACTGCACGGGTTGATATGGAGGTTAAGAAGACATATGGTGTGCTTGCCTTTATTGGTCAAGTCACTCAGTTGAAGAGTCAGAATGTAATGTTGCAGCTTTATACAACAGTAGTGAGGCCACATCTGGCTTTTCTGTTCATCTCTGAGCCCCTCATTACAGGGAGGGTGATAAGCCTTTAGAGAAGAGATTCACCAGGATGCAGCTTGGATTAGAGGGCAAGTGCAATAAGGAGAGGTTGGACACATTTGGTTCTTTTCCCTGGAGCTGTAAAAGCTGAAAGGCGGCTTGGGCCAAATGGCCTAATTCTGTTCCTATGTCTTCAACTGAATTCAATTTCAATTCAATTCAACCACACAAGAATACCCATGAATACAGCCAAATGAGACAGTGTTACTCCAGGGCCAAGATGTAAAACACTGTACTACCAATCACACACAGTGCAAAGCACCTGTAATGCCCTGGTTAGGATTTCTACTGCCACGCTGTGAGGGATTTGATTTTAGCAGTTTTCTGTAAAAGGAGTGTGTGTCTTTGGTGAGAGTGTTTTAGTTTTGGCTGAAGATAAGAAGCCATGTTGTTCAATTTAGGAACATTGTGTCAGCCAATCAGGATGGTGGTGTGGGGAGAAGGTTCTAGAGAGAGCTGGAAGGATAGAGACATCTGACAGACAGTGGTCGGGTTCATGGTCTTTAAGTGGGAGATGCGGAGGGGAGAGGATCAAGGAAGAAACCTGGTGCTTTGTATCTGAAGGGAAAACCCTAATGCAAGGAGTGCTTCATGAGGTGAAGAAGTTCAAGAGGGGAAGTTCTACCTGTGAATGGTGATGAGAATTCTGCACCATGAGTAAAGCGGTATACCTAACCACTACAGAAACAAACTCCATCGTCTATGTGCACATTTATACTGGTTTAATTGTAATGGCTCTTGTTCTTCCTTTTCTTTTTCCCATTAATTGTTGATAAAGCTGAAATTGGTAAATATTCTTTCTTTATAATTTTATGCTGGTGTACAATCTGTTATTCCTTGGTGACCAATAATTGTGCGTGGTCAGTAATTACACAGCATTCACTCAAATCAAGGTTTCTTTAATGGTAATTCCCAACATTCCTGTTTGGTTGAACGCCAAATCCTACCAGCCCTATACATACAATACAGTTTAGGAAAGGTAGCCTTCTCACCGCTGAGCTACGGTGAGGGGGTTACATTTGTCTTGTGAAGCTGGTCTGGTGATCAGAGTATAATGTTGGCCTAGCTCCTTCTTCCAAAGATCCTGCTAAGCATTTCCAGCACCGTCTGCTTCTGTTCCCATTCACTGATGTCTGAGACCAAGCCACCAATAATGTCCTCACCAGATATTGTACTAAGCCAATTGTTAATAATGTATTTCTCTTTTCACTCTTTAAGGAATCCTTCTGGCAACTCTACGCAGGTATGTGGTTCTCCATTTTATCATTCTCACAAAGCTGCTGGGACTTTCACTTTAAAGGACGCAAGTTCTAGCCACCAATGAGACAACTTTCCCTTCATGCATTGATTTTAATGGAAAGAAGGATTAGAGGTGGTCAAGGGAAATAAACATCATGTTGTACAGAACGCTGGGAAGACTCAGTGGGTCAAGCAGTATCTGTGTTGGCAGAAGGTGTGAGTCGATATTCTGGATCGAGACCCTGCATCGGGACGGAAAGGGAAGTGGAAAGTTACCACTATTTATTTATTTATCAAGTAATAGAAAAGTACAGCAGAGAAACAGGCTCTTTGGCTTATCTATTCTGTGCTAAACTATTTAAGCTGCCTACTCCCATTGACCTGTACCGGGACCGTAGCCATCCATAACCCTGCCATCCTTGTAGCTATCCAAACTTCTCTTAAGGATTGAAGTCAAGCTCGCACGCACCACTTCAGCTGGCAGTTCATTCCACACTCTCACAAACCTCTGAGTGGAGAAGTTTCCCTTCATGTTCCCCTTAAAATTTTCACCTTTCAACCCATGACCTCTGGTTGTAGTTCCACACAACCTCAGTGGAAATAGCCTGCTTGCATTTACCCTATCTATACTCCTTTTAATTTTATATACTTCTATCAAACCTCCCTCATTCTCCTACATTCCAAGGAATATAGCACCAAACAGGACGTTCCAGATTTAACCCAGGCCTAATCCCAGGATAATTTACAATGAACCTGCTCATCTACTAAATTGTCCTGTGGGAGGGAAATGGAGAGGCCAGTGGAAACCCATGCACTCATGGGAAGGACATACAATCTTCTTACAGCGAGCATCAGAATTGAACTTTGAACTCTGCCGCCCCGAGCTGTAGTAGATCTGGTTCCTGTGTTCTGTTCTTCCATGATCTGTGGTCTAACACCTACAATGGCATGCATTTTAATCATCTTAACAAACAAGATTCAAAATAGAATGTGTAGATAAAGATTATGGTATAAAACTATAAAACATAAGAGCAGAATTAGGCCATTCGGTCTACTGAGTCTGCTCATGGCTGATTTACTATCCCTCTCAACCACATTCACCTGCCTTCTCCCTGAAAACTTTGATATCCTGACTAATCAAGAACCCAGTAATCTCTACTTTAAATATAATCAAATGACTTGGCCACCACAGCTGTCTGTGGCAATGAACTCCACAGACTCTCCGCCCTCTGGCTAAAGAATCCAGGACCAACTTTATTCAGAACGTATATTTACATGTATTTTCTGTGTTGTTTTGATGGACTTGTATAGATTGTATATTAAAGTAATGGACCTTTAATTAGATTCCTGCGATACTGGGCATAATTTGCTCCCCTTGCTGCCAAGCAGAAATAAAACCCCTTAATTTAATTTCCAATTTCCAGCCAAGCTGAGGTGTAATTCAATGATCTGTCAAAATAATGGGACCTGTTGGAACACCACCATAGGACCACAATGTAAATGTCTCAGAGGATTCAATGGAACCTTCTGTGAAACAGGTAAGAGAACTTTCATTCTCAAACGTTGAATTCTGACTGCAGGCATTAGGAAGCAGTAGTACCTTGATCAGACCTATGATGGGTTATGGTATCTGAGAGTAACATGGGGGCTCAAACACCCTGTCTTGCATGGGTTTACTGTATGTTTAGAAGATAGTTGGACAGGTAGATGGACAGGAATGTTTTAGAAGTTTATGGGGCAAACAATGGGCACTGTGGTTAGCATGGCAGAGTTGGGCCAAAGGGCCTGTATCTCTGCTGTGAAATGCAATGACTCTACTCTGGTACTGCTTGCTGTTTAGTAGGGTCTTGGATCAGAGATGGCATCAATGGGGTTAAACTCATAAGTTCTTGGCACAGGGTCCCTTTGTTAACAGCCAAAGGAACTAAATTGTGTAAACATCAGAGATGGGGGAGCAGGGATTTGGAAAGGAAGAATGAGTGAGAGATAGATAGATAGATCGATAGGTCGATAGATACTTTATTGATCCCAATTGAAATTACAGTGTCATAGTAGCATTACAAACACACAGATATACAAATCTTAGAAGAGAAGTGAAAGAAGAATAAAAAGAATAAGAAGCTTATTACGGTAAAGCAGGTTCACGGGTTTGATAAGTGAGACAGAAGACGTTAATAGAAACATAGAAAATCTATAGCACAGGCCCTTTGGCCCACAAAGCAGAGCTGAACATGTCCTTACCTTGGAAATTACCTAGGGTTACCCATAGCCCTCTATTTTTCTAAGCTCCACGTACCTATCCAAGAGTCTCTTAAAAAACCCTATCATATCCAACTTCACCACTATCGCCGGCAGCCCATTCCACGCACTCTCCACTCTCTGCATAAAAGCTTACCCCTGACATCTCCTCTGTACCTACTTCCAAGCACCTTAAAACTGTGCCCTCTTGTGCTAGCCATTTCAGCCCTGGGAAAAAGCCTCTGACTATCCACATGATCAATGCCTCTCATCATCTTATATACCTCTATTAGGTCATCTCTCATCCTCCGTCACTCCAAGGAGAAAAGGCCAAGTTCACTCAACCTATTCTCATAAGGCATGCTCCCTAATTCAGGCAACATCCTTGTAAATCCCCTGTGCACCCTTTCTATGGCTTCCACATCCTTCCTGTAGTGAGGCGACCAGAACTGAGCACAGTACTCCAAATGGGGTCTGACCAGGGTCCTATATAGCTGCAACATTACCTCTCGGCCCCTAAACTCAATCCCACGACTGATGAAGGCCAATGCACTGTATGCCTTCTTAACTACAGAGTTAACCTGCGCAGCATGAGTAAGCAGGTTAACCACTTATTTACAAACAGTAAAACATTCAACCAACACACACAAAATGCTGGAGGAACTCAGCAGGCCAGGCAGCATCTACGGAAATGAGTAAACAGTTAATGTTTCAAACCGAGACCCTCCATCAGGACAGACAATCATTCAACCAGACATCTAAGCCACCGTAAGTTACATAAAGTATGACACTAACCATTCCATAACACTAAAAACTCAATCAGTACTTCATTAATTCTCCCCAAGTTAAATTAGCTAAGTGTGCGTGTGGGCCCTCCTGTATCCGTAGCATGCTTTCCCAATGGTTCTTGAGCAATGGTCACGACCTCAGTGTGAAGGTGAGCCCCTGGAGACGAAGGAAAGACAGCCAGTCTCTAGCATGTGTTATTCTTATAAGACTGAGGTGCCTGGAACTGGACATTGGTGTCATGCCACACAAGGCAACCAATGGGAAAGAGCTGCTGCATCCTTCGAATGGGTCAATTGACGACCAGCATGACAGAAGCAGCTTCTGAGTCACAAGTAAACTAACCCCTTCACATTACAAGGGGCTGGTCATGTCTGAACTGCCAACTACTGCTGATCACCTGACATGTTAAACTTCATTGAAGTCTTTGGGGACATTCTACCACTTTGCTTCCTCCTTCCTATTCTCTGAATGTTAAGTCCATCTAAGGAGAGAGGCGTTACAATTTGAATTGCTGTGAATAATGGGGTGGAAGATGCAGGGACTCAGAACATCCAAGAATTATCTGGATGAGAACCTGAATTGCCAGGTCTTTGTGAAATGTGAGGAAGTTCGGGCCCCATATCTAAGGAAACACGGGATGGCCCTGGAGGAGGTTCAGAAGAATGAATCTGGGAATGAAAGATTTTACATATCAGTGACATTTGATGGCTCTCACTTGTACTCAACAGATGTCAGAAGAATGAGGGGGCAATCTCATTGAAGCTGAAAGGTCTGGATTAAGTTGACATGGAGAGGATGTTTCCATTAGTAGGAGCATGTAGGATCCAAGCACATGAATAAAGAGATGCCTCTTTAGAACTGAGATGAGGAGGAATTTCTTCAGCCAGAGTAGGGAGAATCTTTGGAATTTGTTGCCAGATTGCTGAAGAGGCCAAGTCGTTGGGTGTATTTAAGGCAGAGATTGATAGCTTCTTGATTGTTTGGGGGGGGGTCAAGGTCTATGGAGAGTAAGTGAGAGAATGGCATATCAAACAAAATATCAGGCATGATTAAGTTGGGCACTAGACCCAATGGGCTGAATGGCCTATTCCGCTCCAATATCATGGCTGAGTGGGATGAGTACAGGTAGTTTCTGAGTGGCTTGCAGGGATATATTGAGCTGAATGTGTCCACCTTTCTGAACCTGTGACTAATTCTCAATCACTAAACCTGCAAGCTCATGTACACTGACTTCACCACTTCAGTTCAGCCATGTCTCCAGTTTGAAATTTCCATCCTTGTTTGCTCTGATGTGCGACAATTTATGGACTGCAGGTTTTGGTAGCGAGGCGATGACTTACTACGTTAAAGCAAATTCGTTCATTTATTCTGTTCATAATCAGTCTTGTATGCCATGAAATTTTCTGTTTTGTAGAAGCAGTACAAAGACACAAATTTGCTACAAGTTACAAAATTAATTAATTATCCATAAATAAATTTAAAAAGGAATAGTAAGGCAGTGTTCATGGTGTACCATATGAGATCGATTGCAAGACTGTGGTGCTGCAACGGTTGGTCCTTCTACGTGCAGAAGGTACTCACTTTTGGATGCAGGCTTTTAAGTGTTCATGGCAGGCAGGATGGGAGCACAGCTCATGCAGTGTTAATTGCCCAGCGTGTAATGCTACTAACATGACTCAGAAAAAATGTTTAATCATACTACTCTGTTGTCATTCTCACTCTGCACATGTGTAACCTGTTGGTTCATGGGCCATTCAGAAATCTGGCAGCAGAGGGGAAGAAGCTGTTCTGGAATTGAGTGTGGGTCTTCAGGCTCATGTACCTCCTTAATGATGGATGCCACCTTCTTGCTGTACTGCCCCTTGAAGATGTCTTCAATGGTGGGGAGGGTTGCAGTCATGATGGAACTGGCTGAATCTACAAGCATCTGTGGCCTCTTGTCCTCCTGTGCATTGCAGCCTCTAGATCAGGCTGTGATGCACCCAACCAGAATGCTCTCTATAATCTGTACATGTACAGATTATGCTAGAGTCTTTTATTGTAAGCCCACCACTTTACTGGGGCATAGGCCGCCGACATCAGCTCGCCAGAGTCCTCTGTCCTGGACCAGTCTATCAAGTTGTCCCCAGGATCTCTGAAGATCTTTCTTCCTCCAACAATGAGACCTTTGGAGCTTTAGTTATCATTTCTTTAGCCAATGTTCCAACCCTTGCCCTTTCACAGCCGGGCTTGGGATCATGCACAGCAGAATTCTAGGATCTTTGGTGACATACCAAATCTCCCTGTAATCATCAGGATGCAGAGCAGCTGTATGACTTCTTTGTGAATGCATCAACGTATAGGATCCAGGAAGTTGTTCATCCTTTCTACTGATGACCTCTCGGTGAGGGCTGGCGGGCTTTCTCCCCATTGCTCATTAGTAGTGACTCTACAGCACAGGCAGTAGGAATGTTGCAACACAGTTTCCTGGGATTCAAGTTTAATAATGACTTGCAATGCCGCTTGCATTCAGATTGTACACTTCGTTGTGCCTCTACTTTCTTAGAAATTGGTGAAGATTCAGCATGCCATCTAAAACTTTGACGTACTTCTACAGATGTGTGGTGGAGAGTAGACTGATTGGCTTCAACATGGCCTGGTATGGGAATAACAATGCTCTTGAACAGAGAAACCTAACAAAATGTAACAGATAATACAGGCCCTCCCCACCGTTGAGCATATTTACACGTCCACTGGCACAGGAAAGCAGCATCCATTATTAAGGACCCCCTCCATCCAGGCCATGTTCTCTTCTCACTGCAGCCATCAGGAAGGAGGTACAGGAGCCACAAGTCCCATATGACAAAGTTCAGGAACAGTTGTTATCCTACAGTCATCAGGCTCTTGAACTAAAGGGGATAACTTCACTCACCCAAATACTGAACTGATTCCATAACCTATAAGGACTCTACAACTTGTGTTCTTGATGTTTATTGTTTATTTATTTATTATTGTTTCTTGTTATGTATTAGTACAGTTTGTAGTCTTTTGCACATCAGTTGTTTGCTGTCTTTGTCAAGGGCAGTTTTTCATTGATTCCATTGTGTTTCTTTGTATTCACTGTGAATGCTGGCAAGAAAATTAAGCTCAGGGCAGTTGTATCATGACATATATGTGCCTTGATAATAAATTTACTCTGAAGTTTAAATTTACTTTTAATGTTGTTGTTGTTGTTCCAGATATCAATGAGTGTGACTTAACGCCCGCATGCCCACCAGGAACAACTTGTGTAGACGGAATCAACAAGTTCACCTGCATTTGCCCAGCTGAAGGATGCTATGCAAATTCAGAATCAGACAGTCATGAAGAGATTGCTATAGACTTATAACTCTCGCTTTGGCTACGACTAAATATAGGGGGTGACAGCCCCTGGCCCAGCCAAACTTAAAAAATCTCGTTTGGGTGGATCCTGCACGATGTGTCCCGTTACAAATCAGCACCCCAAAATAACAAACAATACACAATATGCGATTAAATGATTAAGCTTTATAATTCTTACTTTAACTATATGGTTAGTAAAGAAAACGAAAAAAAAAGAAAAAGGGCCCAATCTTATGAAACAGTCTATTGCGCAATGTTGGAGCTCACTGATAAGCTAATTGTCCACCATCAAGCTCCTCCGATCATCACTGCCCTTCGGACCCTCGCTCCAAGTCCACCTCATCCGGTGGTCTACCAACTCTCTCCATTCACGTCTTCTCTCATCTCTCCCTGGCAAAAAGACCACGAAAATCTCTCTTCCAGACTTACAAGAAAGAACAACAGCATTCCAAATCCTGTTATCTCTAGTCATAACCTAAACATTGCTGCTACAGAGAAACCATTATATTATCAGCAAAACCATACAGCATGTTACACAGCAGTGAAACCCTACAGCATGTTACAATTTTGAAGAATAACAAAAATTTACAACTAAATGTGGTGATGAGCTTGATGAGCTGCAGAATTTCGGCCTGCTGAGTTCCTCCAGCATTTTGTTGTTGCTCCAGATCCAAGCAACGGTCTCTTGTGTCTCCAAAATCACACATTGTCAATGTCTACCAATCTCTTCAAGTTTTGCCATTAAAGTTTGGATTCTATGAAACCCAATGATCAGTAGTCATTCGGTACACAAATTAAATCTTATGCAATTACTTTTATAAACAGCTGTAAACCTTTACACTTTAAGCAACACACTGTACCTTCTGCAACATAACAAGTATCAAGGCTTCTTCTATAAGAGTAAAATACTGCAGATGAAACCATATGATATAGGAAAAAAATCGGGCCATTCAGCCCATTGAATCTGCTCTAGCATTCTATCAAGGCTGATTTAACATCCCTCTCAACTCCATCCTTGTGCTTTCTCTCTGTAATCTTTGACAACTTAATCAAGAACTTATCAACCTCCGCTTTAAATATAGCCAATGACTTGGCCTCTACTGTCGTTTGTGTCAGTGATTCACCTCCCTCTGGCTAGAGAAATTCCCCATCTCTGCTATAAGGAGGCATTCTCTTCTGAGGCAGTGCACTCACAATTTCAGGTCCATTCACAAACCTGAAGGAAAATGTATGGTTTTGCCGCAGGTGTTGATGTCGTGGCTCTCTGCGCCTGACCCCCACCTGCCTTACACCTGATCCACCCTCCCTGAGTCTGATCCCGCCACCCCGGTGCCTGACTCCCTCCCTTGCACCTAACACTCCTCCCCTGAGCTTGCCTTCCCTTGCACTTGATCTGCTACCTGCGCCTGAACCCCCTCCTTGTGCCTGACCCCTCCCTGTGCCGCTCTCCCTCCCGCAGTCTCACTCACCTCTCCGCATCAGACCAGGCGCGCTAGGCGGGGCCTCGGGTGGCGGAAGTCGCGCCCACTCCGGGCCTCTCCGCTGTGTCCCGCGCGGCCTGCTGTCTGCTGGAGCTGCGGCGCCGGTGAGTTCCGCGGTGGCGTCAGGCGGCTGAACGGGACTCGGGTGGGCGAGCGCGGGGGGCGCGTTGGAGATGGCCACGGCCTCCGTGGAGACCGCTCGACCTCGGCCCCGGTTGCCATGGCGATCCCGCCTCCCTTCTCCCAGCACGGGGGCATATTCAATCACAAACAAGAGATGCTGGAAATCCGAGTAACACACAGACACACACACACACACAAAATGCTGGAGAAACTCAGCAGGTCAGGACTGCTGAAGGGTTTCGGCCTGTAATGTCGACTGTACTCTTTCCCATAAATGCCGCTTGGGCTGCTGAGTTCCTCCAGCATTTTGTGTGTGGTGTCGTGGGGGCACATCCACATCCGGAGCCTGAGGTCCGGGAGCGCGCAGCCACTTGTACAATGTTGTGCCGAACCAGTTAAATTAGTAATCAAAAGGCCAACTAAACTAATCCCTTCTCCCTAGACAATGTCCACATCCTTCCATTTTCCTCATATCCACGCGCCAATCTCAACATCTAACTTATCTCATTTTACCACCACCCAGGCAGAACACTCCAGGCATCCACCACTTTATGTGTAAAAACAAAACTTGCCCCTCACATCACCTTTTGGTTTACTCCTAATGTATTTTACCTTGAATACATGTCCACTGATATTCGACATTTCAAACCTGGGAAACAGATATTCCCTGTCTACTCTATGCCTCTCATAACCTTACAGATCTCCACGCAGCTTCTGGCGCTCCAGAGAAAGCAACCCAACTTTGTCCAACCTCTCACTATAGCACATGCCCTCCAATTTAGGCATAATCCATAACTCCCTGACTTTTAAACTCAGTGCCTCAACTGATAAAGGTAAAAATATCTCGTGCCTTTTTAACCCCTCTATTAACTGTATGGCTACTTTCAGGGAACTAGGATCTTGACCAAAGATCTCTCTGTTTGCCCCTGAACAGTCTTAACAGTGTACAGTCTCTTTTAATTTGACCTACAAAGGTATGACACTTTACATTTGGTTGGGTTAAACTCCATATGCCTTTTTTTTTGGCACAATTTGTTCTCTTTTGCCCACTGGTTGTCTGCCCTGTCTTTCATTGATTCTGTAACAGTTGTTATTCTATTATAGATTTGTTGAGTCTGCCCACAAGAAAATGAATCTCAGGGCTGTATATGGTGACATATATGTACAGTGATAATAAATTTAGTTTGAACTTTGAAGCCAGCCATTTGCATTTTCATCCAGGTCATTCATATAATCGCCAACAGCAGAGATCCCTGCGGAACATCACTAATCACAGACCTCCAGCTAGACTCAAGTCTCTTTGACCACTACATTCTGTGTTCCATGGGCAAGCCACTTCTGAATCCAAATAGCCAATTCACTATTTATCCATGATGTTAATCTTCTGGATGAGCTGCCTTTTACATTTGTATTGCATGAAGTTCAGACAATACATAGTTCTTCTATTGAGACCACTCATTTAGTTACTCCCTGTAATCATTATATTGGGTATCATCATCATTATGTGCCTAGTTGTGTGATGTATACGATCATGGTCTTGACCATGATTATTCTTGGCAAAATTTTCAACAGAAGTGGCTTGCCATTGCCTTCTTCTGGGCAGTGTCTTTACAAGACTGGTGACTCCAGCCATTATCAATATTCAGAGATTGTCTGCCTGGCATCAGTGGTCGCATAACCAGGATTTGTGACTGGCACCAGTTCAAAGTTAAAAGTAAAATTTATTATCAAAGTACATTTAATGTCACCACATACAACCCTGAGACTCATTTTGCTGCGGGCATACTCAGCAAATCTATAGAATAGTAACTATAACAGGTTCAGTGAAAGATGAACAGAATTGCAGAAGACAACAAACTCTGCAATTGCAAATATAAAGAAATAGGAATAAATAATTAAACATGAAATAACAAGATATAGAGTCCTTTAAGTAAGATTATTGATTATGGAAACAACTTAATGGATGGGCAAGTAACTGTAGTTATCTCCTTTTGTTCAAGAGCCTGATGGTTAAGTGGTAGTAACTCCTGAACCTGGTGAGCCTGAGGCTCTTGTACCTTTTACCTGATGACAGCAGTGAGAAAAGAGCATGGCCTGGGTGGTGAGGATCTCTGATGATGGATGCTGCTTTCCTACGACAGTGTTTTATGTTGGGAGGGCTTTACCTGTGACGTAGTGGGCCGAATCCATTACCTACTGTAGGATTTTCTGTTCACATGACCATCCACCTACCTGCTCCCATGGCTTGATGTGACCCTGCTCAGGGGGAGAGGCTAAGCAGGTGATGCACCTTGCTCAAAGGTGACCTGCAGACTAGCAGAGGGAAGGAGCACCTTACACCTTCTTTGATAAAGACAGATCTCCACCCTGCCACCCAGTATTAGATATATTTGCAGAAAATATCTCCTTAATATTCCCTGTCAGTTGAACAGATTTTTCCTTGGTCTACTTGTGTCTCTTTTGTATTTTAGAGTGCTTGTTTCCACAATGGAGGCTGCACAGAAGGAACAACTGATCTTTGTGACACGGAAGTCTTTAAGGATGAACCAAAAGAAGAATTTTCCAGAATCGAGGTGCTTGCAGCTCCTCGCTGAAGTTCTAGCGGTAGATTGTGGATTAAAGCCTGCTTTCTTGTTTGATTACTGCTTGTCAAATGCAGAACAGATCCAGAGATATGTCCAGGAGCTGCAGAAAATGGGGCTTCTCTCCGAAGACCTGCATATCCTCAGCATACAAGACAATATCTTAATAATAAATTTAGACAGAACTGTCAGACGCTTGGAAAGAGCTCTTCCAGAAAATGGTGTTCGGATCATCGATGTTTCTGTGCATAAAGATGACCCACAATTAGCGGAGTTATTGGTGTCAAATCAAGTCAAAGCCCAGATGGATATTATTTGTAAACACTTAAGATCCCTGGTAACTCAAACAGGGAGAAGTAATTCAGGTTTTGTTACCACCAGTGAGATTTGCTGTTCAGACTGGAACCTCTGTACAGTGTTTGGTTTCCTCCTTGGGTTCCCTGTTTCATACTGGTTTGATTTCAACAAAAGTTTTGAGAATTGCTTAGGCATGACTCAACTTCGGGCTTTCACCATCTCTGCTTTTTGTCCCAGAATCAGTAAAAACCTCAAACACCGAATGTACTCATTCAGTGTACCAGAAAGCCTTTACCCAGATTTACACAGCACCGTAGAGATGTGGCATAGGGACCTGCAGTCAGACTTTAACCTGCAGCTCTCCTTCTCTGATCTCTGCATTTCCACCGATGCAGTGTGTCTGCCTTGTATTACGTTGTAAATGTCATGCACTGCAACACTTCGACACAAAAAATACAGCGTCACAGAGCATAGTAAGAGTAAGAGTTCGGCACGGACTGGAAGGGCCGAGATGGCCTGTTTCTGTGCTGTAATTGTTATATGTTTTATGGTTATAGTCAAAGGAAATGATTCATAAAGAGATATTAAGCTTGATGGGCAAAGGAAGGAAGAGGGACAGACTTGGGAAGTGAATTCCTGAGCTTCGGATCTAACACTAGGATGCTAATGATGGAGTAAATCAAGGATTGGGTGGTGGTGTGGTGATACATCTTTACCAAAGGAGGTGTACGGTGTTCCTTCCCTCCGCTAGCCTGCAGTCAACCTTGGGCAAGGTTGAGCATCTGCTTAGCCCCCCACTCAGGGACATGGCAAGCCATGGGAGCAGGTGGTGGAAGGTTAGGTGAGCAGCTGGTGCATATCACCAGTCCTGGTTATGGGATCATTTACGCCAGGCAGAGAATCTTGGAAGAGTATTGATAATCGCTGGGGTTACTCCTCTTGTAAAGGCACTGCCCAGAGAAAGGCAATGGAAAACCACTTCTGTGGAAAAAATTGCCAAGAACAATCATGGTCATGAAGACCATAGTAGCCCATGTCTTACGACAAGGCACATAATGATGATGATGTAATTAAGGATATATTGAAGAGGTTTGGAGGGAGACACGATAGCATAGTGGCGAGCATAACACTAGTACAGCGACCAGGGTTCACTTTCTGTCTCTGTCTGTAAGGAATTTGTACATTTGCTGCGTGACAACATGGATTTCCTCCAGGTGATCTGGTTTCCTCCCACATTCCAAAGACGTATGGGTTAGTAGGTTAATTGGTCACATGGGTGTAATTGGACAGTGGGTCATTCCCGGTCGGAAGGATCTCTTACCGTGCTATACATTTAAATAAAATAAAGGTTTAAGTTGAAAGAATGTCAAGACATTTACTGCCTGAAAGAGACTGTAGGCTTTATTGCACCTCATACTTCCATCATTACCAGTTCCAGCTTCCTCTTGGACATTCACAATTCCCAGCAGGTTTATGGGAAGATATGAAGCTTCTTCATCATGGGCTAAAGGGCCTGTACTGTGTTGTACTCTTCTATGTTCTTCAGGTGCTATCGCAACATCTATTGCATTGGCAAGCAATGATTTTATCAAGGATCAGCTTTATTCACCATGTACATTTACAGTACATGTGCTAAAGTCTGAAGCACATATTTATAGTTAGGGTGCCCAAGACTTGCACGGTACTAGATTTGTCAACGTGGAGTGGAGAGCAAGTCTGTATATCTGGCAGGAGCAAAGCATGTTGGGAATGGCAAGGGAGGGACAGATGGCAGAGGAGTGCCAGGAGCGGGAGTTGGCACAGATGCAGACACACCGGACCTGAGACGCCAGGCAAAGCAATTTGATTCCAAACAATTGGTTTATTAATCATTACAGATTGTCTCGCTGGTGCTTTCCGCCCCCTCCCCTCTCCCTTCCCCTTTTCCCAACCACGATTCCCCTCTCCCTGCCCCCTTCCCACTCTTCAGTCCACAATTGAGACCCATATCAGAATCAGGTTTATCATCACTCATATGCCGTGAGATTTGTTTTTTTTTGCAGCAGTGGTACTGTGCAATGCATAAAATTACTATAGTATTGTGCAAAACTCTTAGGCACAGAAAACAAAAACATTTAACAATTACAAAGAGTTATAAATAATTAGTCTTATTGTAACATAGTATTTTAATGTGTGGGCACGTGGCCAAGTAGTTAAGGAGTTCGACTAGCGATCTGAAGGTCGTGAGTTCAAGCCCCAGCCGAGGCAGCGTGTGTGTCCTTGAGCAAGGCACTTAATCACACATTGCTCTGCGACAACACTGGTGCCAAGCTGTATGGGTCCTAATGCCCTTCCCTTGGACAACATTGGTGTCGTGGAGAGGGGAGATTTGCAGCATAGGCAACTGCCGGTCTTCCATACAACCTTGCCCAGGCCTGCGCCCTGGAGAGTGAAGACTTTCCAGGTGCAGATCCATGGTCTCGCAAGACTAACGGATGCCTTTATTTTAATGTATTGCATTGTACTGCTGCTGCAAAACAACAAATTTCATGACATGTCAGTGATATTAGACTTGATTTTGATGCTGAATTATGTAAGAAAAAAGTAGAAGTGAAAGTACAGATATGAAATAAAGTGTCCCTAAAACACTATAAATGGCAGCATATATTTACAATGTAAACATCGTCATAAAAACGGTTTTAAGTGTTTATAGTACAGTGCAGTGACGGGGTAATAGATATGGGGGGGGGGCGTGTGGGGGCTGCCTTAATGGTTGATGAGATTAACTGCCTGGGGAAGAAGCTTTTAAGATGGTGTGAAGTTTTTGTTTTAATAGCCCTATAGCACTTTGCCAAAGGGAGCTTTTGGGGAAAGGCAGTTTGCTGGGTGGGTGGTGTCCGCAGTGATTGTGTGCTGGGTTAGGTGTAACTGTCCATTGACAAACCAAAGGTAGCAGAGTAGTTCAAATTCAAGATTAATTGTCATTCAACCTTACACATGAATACAGCCAAACAAAACAATGTTCCTCTGGGGCCGAGATACAAAACACAGTCTTTCATTGAATCTATTATGGTTATTATTCTATTATGGATTTATTGAGTTTGCCTGCAAGAAAGTGAATCTCTGGGTTGTATATGGTGACATATATGTATTTTGATAATAAATTTACTTTGAATTTTGAACTTTATTTATGGCAGCAGTTGGAATTGGTGAAAAATGTAAGAATAGTTTGAGGAAGGTCTTACAGCTCAACCTTTTCAATTTTCTTTCTTCATCCCTCCTGGGCCGCACCTCTCCTTCAGATGAGTGACATCTTCTTCATGATCACTCACGGTGCCTTTGGAAATGCAGAATTAGGCTGTTTGGCCCATCGAGTCTGCTCCGCCATTTCATCATGGCTGATTCAATCTCCTGCCTTCTCCCTGTATCCCTTTATGCCCTGACCAATCAAGAATCTATCAACCTCTGCCTGAAATATAGCGAAAGGCTTGGCTTCCGTAGCTGCTTGTGGCAAAGAACGCCACAGATTCACCACTCATGGCTGAAGAAATTCCTCATCTCCGTTCTGTAAGGACACCCCTCTATTCTGAGACTGTGTCCTCTGGTCTTAGCCTCTCCCACCATAGGAAATATCCCCTCTACATCCACACTGTCAAGGCCTTTCACCATTCAATAGGTTTCAATGAGGTCACCCCTCATTCTTCTGAATTCTAGTGAGTACAGGCCCAGAGCTATTAAACACTCTTATATGACAGGCCGTTCAGACCTGGAATCAGCACAGCCTTTCTCAGATAAAGGGCCCAAAAGTGCTCACAATACTCCAAGTGAGGTCTCACCAGTGCTTTATAAAGTCTCAACATTACACCTTTGCTTTTATATTCTAGTCCTCTTGAAATAAATGCTAACATCACATTTGCTTTCCTTACCACAGTTTCAACCTGCAAGTTAACTTTAGGGAATCCTGCAAAGGACTCCCAAGTCCCTTTGTGCCTCATTTTTTGTAGTTTCTCTCCACTTAGAAAAGAGTCAACCTTTTCATTTCTTCTACCAAAGTGCATGACCATACACTTCCTGGCACTGTATTTCATCTGCCATTTCTTTGCCCATTCTCCTAATCTGTTTGTCCTGCAGCCTTTCTACTTCCTAAAAACTACCTGCCCTCCACCTATCTCTGTATCATCTGCAAACTTTGCAACAAAGCCATCAATTCCATCATCCAAATCATTGACATATAACGTAAAAAGAATTGGCCCCAACACAGACCCTTGTGAAACACCACTAGTCCCAGCAGCCAACCAGAAAAGACTCCCTTCATTCCCACTCTTTGCCTCCTGCTAATCAGTCACTGCTTTATCCACGCTAGAATCTTTCCTGTAATACCATGGGCTCATAGCTTGTTAAGCAGCCTCATGCATGGCACTTTGTCAGAGGCCTTCTGAAAATTCAATTACGCAATGTCACCCAATTCTTCTTTGTCTATCCCGCTTGGTGTTTCTTCAAAGAATTTCAACAGATTTGTCAGGCAAGATTTTCCCTTGAGGAAACCATGCTGACTATGGCCTATTTTATCATTTGCCTCCTGAGACCGCATCCTTAATAATCAACTCCAACATCTTTCCAAACATTGAGGCCAGATTAACTGGCCTACAGTTTCCTTTCTTCTGCCTCTCTCTCTTCTTGAAGAGTGGAGTGATGTTTGCAATTTTCCAGTCTTCCAGAACCTTTCCAGAATCTAGTGATCCTGAAAGATCATTACTAATGCCTCCACAATCTCTTCAGACACCTCTTTCAGAACACTGGGGCGTACACAATCTGGTCCACATGACTTATTTACCTTCAGACCTTTCAGTTTCCTAAGAATCTTCTCTCTGGTAATGGTAACTTCACACACTTCATGACCCCTGACACCTGGAACTTCCACCACACTGCTAATATCTCCCACAGTGAAGACTGATGCAAAATACTTATTCAGTTCGTCTACCATTTCCTTGTCCCCATTAGTACGTCTCCGATAACCACTCTATTATACTTTATGTATCTGAAACTTTGGTATCCTCTTTAATATTATTGTCTAGCTTGCTTTTGTATTCCACCTTTACCTTCTTAATGACTTTTTAGTTGCTTTCTGTTGGTTTTTAAATCTTCGCAATCCTCTAACTTCCCACTAATCTTTGCTCTATTATATGCCCTCTCTTCAGCTTTTATGCTGGCTTTGACTTGTTAGCCATGGTTGTGTCATCTTTCCTTTAGAATACTTCTTGCTCTTTGGGATGTATATATCCTGTGCCTTCCGAATTGCTTCCAGAAATTCCAGCCATTGCTGCTCTGCCGTCATCCCTGCCAGTGTTCTTTTCCAACCAATTGTGGCCACTCCTCTCTCATGTCTCTGTAATTCCCTTTACTCCACTGTAATACTGTTACACCTGACTTCAGCTTCTCCATCTCAGATTTCAAGGTGAATTCGATGATATTATATGTCTACCCATGGCCTCCTCTACTGTAAAGATGAACCCACACTCAGGTTGGAGGAACAACACCTTATATTCCGTCTGGGTAGCCTCCAACCTGATGGCATGAACATTGACTTCTCAAACTTATGCTAATGCCCCACCTCCCCCTTGTACCCCATCCGATATTTATTTATATACACACACATTCTTTTTCTCTCTCTCCTTTTTCTCCCTCTGCCCCTCTCACTATACCCCTTGCCCATCCTCTGGGTTATTTGCCCCTCTCCCCCTTTTCTTTCTCCCTAGGCCTCCTGTCCCATGATCCTCTCATATCCCTTTTGCCAATCACCTGTCCAGCTCTTGGCTCCATCCCTCCCCCTCCTGTCTTCTCCTATCATTTTGGATCTCCCCCTCCCCCTCTCACTTTCAAATCTCTTACTAACTCTTCTTTCAGTTAGTCCTGACAAAGAGTCTCGGCCCAAAACGTCGACTGTACCTTTTCCTAGAGATGCTGCCTGGCCTGCTGCGTTCACCAGCAACTTTTATGTGTGTTGCTGGATCATATTATGATCACTTACCCCTAAGAGTTCTTTTACCTTAAACTCTCTAATCAATTCCAGTTATTTGCACAACACCCTGTTCAGAATAGCTGATACTCTAGTGGGCTCCACCATGAGCTGATCTAAAAAGCATCTCATAGGTATTCTAGAAATTCCCCCTCTTGGAATCCCACACCAACCAATTTTCCCAATCTAACTGCATATTGAAATCCCCCATGACTATTGTAACATTGCCCTTTTGGCAGACATTTCCCACCCCCCTTTCTAACTTGTAGACCACATCCTTACTACTGTTTCGGGGGTCTGTATACAACTCCCATCAGGGTTTTTTTTACCCTTGCAGTTCATTAGCTTTATCCACAAGAATTCAACACCTTCTGACTCTGTCACCTATTTCTAATGATTTGATTTCATTTTTTACCAACAGAGCAATGCCACTCCCTCTCCCTTCCTGCCTGTCCTTTCAATATAATGTGTATTCTTGGACATTAAGCTCCTAGCTGTAATCTTCTTTCAGCCATGATTCAGTGATGCTGACAATATCATACCTGCCAATCTGCAACTGTGCTGCAAGTTCATCTACCTTTTCCATAAACTCAACAAGATATGGGGATGTAGCGGAACAGGAAACTGAAACTGAACCTTATCTGCCCAAGTTTCTGCCCAAAAACACTACAGCATTCACATCCCACACCAGCAGGTTTACCAAAACAAATTAATGGAAGGTTAACTAGACACTTGCCATTATCTCAAAATATTGATTTTATTTTTCACCTTACAAAAAATGTATTTTACAGCCCAAGTCAGTAAAGCTTGGTGTGAATACTTTCAGTCCTTTTGCTGTTTTAACTATGAACACTGTGACATAATCTCAAGTCTCTGTGAGTTTAATGATGCACTCTATTAAGTGAGAGTGTTCCATAGTCATGAAATTACAGAGTTAACTGTACAGCATAGAAACACCATCTCCATCTTTCTTTCCTATCTAGACGATTCCCAGTTGCCACATTAGAATCTTATCCTGCCATGCCTTGCTTATTTAAGTAGAGTGTGGGGAACGAGCTGGCAGTGGAAGTGGTGGAAACGGGTTTGATTTCAACACTTAAGAGCAACTTGGATGGGTACATGGGTAGAGGGCTATGTTCCAGTTCAGATCGATGGGATCAGGCAGCATAATAGTTCAGTATGGAATTAAGGGTTATGGGGAAAAGGCAGGTAGATGGAGCTGAGTTTACGGACAGATCAGCCATGATCTTATTGAATGGCGGGGCAGGCTCGATGGCCTACTCCTGCTGCTATTTTTTATGTTCTTATTAGAGGGGCCGAAGGGCCTGTTATGTGCTGTAATGTTCTATGAGTCTATGACTCTGCTGTGACAGACTCAAAGTGCTGGAGGAACTCAGCGTTTATGGAGGGGGATAAACAGTCAACATTTTGGGCTGAGAGTCTTCATCAGGACTGTGTTGCTCAGGATTTGCAGCATCTGCTGAATCCCTGGTGCTTATCTTTAACTGTGCCTGATTTTCACCTCCTCAGACTGTAAGTTCTAGATACAGATGACTTTCAACTTTACCTCTCAGGTTCCTTTAAAACTCCTGACCTTAAAACAAATGTCTTCTCGTTCTTAGTACCCTTATGATAGGGAAAAGATCGTGGCTAGCTGCCCTATCTAAGCCTTTCATAATCATATATAACTATCTGGTCACCCTTCAGACTCTCACAAGTCCAGCCTGTCCATTCTCTTCCCATAACTAAAGTTCTCCAACATAGATAGCGTCATGGAGTCATAGAAAAGTACAGCCCCTTCAGCCCATCCAGTCCATGCCAAACTTTTTAAACTACCTACTTCCAACAACCAGCACCGGGACCATAACCCTCCATACCCCTACCATCTATGCATCTATCCAAACTTCTCTTAAACATTGAAATTGAGTTTGCATGCACCACTTGTGCTGGCAGCTCGTTCCACACTCTCACCACCCTCTGAGTGAAGATGTTTCCCCTCATGTTCCCCTTAAACTTTTCATGTTCTGTATTTTTTCCAGTGCAATAATATCCTTTCTATAGTGAGGCAATTAGAACTGCCAGTGTTTTATAAAGCTGCAACATAACGTCACAACTCCTAAATTATATGCCCCGACTTTTGAAGGCAAGCATGTCTTGGGCCCTTTTCATCATCCCCCTGATTGTAGTTTCCACTTTCAGGGAACTGTTGACTTGCACTTTCAGACCTCTCTGTTCATCTACATTCCCGAGTGCCCTACCATTTACTGGTTATGTCCTACCTCTATCTGATCTCCCAACGTGCATCGTCATGCACTCATTAGAATTAAATTCCATCTGCCAACGGTCTGACTAAATTCTGCTGCAGCAGTCCACAACCTTTCTCACCATTCATAAATTCACCAATTTGTTTTCTTTTGTGTCATCCACAAGTCAAAGTCACTATACAATATCCAAGTCACTAAATAATGTACGCTTAATGACCACTTTATTAGGTACACCTGTACACCTGCTTGTCATTGCAAATATCTAATCAGCCAATCATGCGGTAGCAGCTCGATGCATAAAAGCATGCAGACATGGTCAAGAGGTTCAGTTGTTGTTCAGATTAAACAGAATGGGGAAGATATGTGATCTAAGTGACTTCATCTGTGAAATGATTTTTGGTGCCAGATGGGCTGGGTTGAGTGTCTCAGGAGCTGACGATACATTGGGGTTTTCACGCACAAAAGTCTCTAGAGTTTACAAAATAGGGTGCAATAAAAAACATCTAGTGAGTGGCAGTTCTGTGGGCAAAAACACCTTATTGGGTATCTAATAAAGTGGCCACTGAGTGTTTATCACAAACAGTAAAGGTCCAAGCATCAATCCCTGAGGTTCATCACTAGTCACAGACTTCTAATTCTTACCCCTACCATCTGCCTCCTGTCACCAAACCAGTTTTGGATCTTAAACGTAAATGCTTGTTCACACTGAAGAGAGTACACATAATGGTCATCAGACCCAAGAATATAAAAAAAACTTTCTGCCAGTTAATCATGCAAATTCCATCTGTTCCAAAATAACCATAAGATATAGGAGGAGAATTAGGCCATTTGGCCCATTGAGTCTGCTCCACCATTTCATCATAGCTGATCCAATTTTCCCTCAGCCTCAATCTCTTACCTTCTCCCTGTATCTCTTCATGCCCTGACCAATAAAGAGTCTACCAACTCCTGCCTTAAATAGATATAAAGTCTTGGCCTTGACAGTTGCTTGTGGCAAAATGAATTCCACAGATTCCCCAAGAAATTTCTGCTCATCTCCGTTCTAAGAAGAGGCCCCTCTGTTCTGAGGCTGTGTCCTCTGGTCCTAGGCTCTCCCACCTTAGAAAACATCCTTTCTACATCCACTCTATCAAAGCCTTTCAACATTCCACAGGTGTCAATTAGGCCATTACAAAAATAACATTACAAAGAGGTATCAATCAAAATGTTAAATTTTCTCCCAATATTTTGCAGCTGTTCAGGAGGAAATTCTTATCGAATTGAGTTTGACACCTTGACTGATTCATGTGCCAGACCTGTGTTCTTGCTAATACAGACTGCTGTATTGAGCATCAAACAGTTTTTAATTGTTCTGGTCCCAAATGCCTGATACTCAAAGTATAATGGTGGTGACCTGGAAATATTCAGGAGAAAGTTAGCTGGACGTTTTTTGTGGCAAGTACCTACACAGAACGTGGGACATTACAGTAAAGGCCCATCGGCCCATAATGTTGTGTCAACCTTTTAACCCACTCTAAGATCAATCTACTCTTCCCTCCCACCTGCAGTACTGTGCAAAAATCTTAGGCACATAAATATAGCTAGGGTGCCCAGGACTTTTGCACAGTGCTGTGTTTGTCAACGTGGAGTGGAGAGCGAGTTTGTATATCTGGTGGGAGCAAGGGATGTTTGAATAGTGAGGGTGGAGTACCACGGGAGGGGTGTGGGACAGGTGGCAGAGAAGGAGTGCCAGGGGCAGGGGGTGGCGTGGGTGCAGACACACACAGCCCTGAGACACCAGGCAAGGTCATTTGTTTCCAAACAATTGGTTTATTTATCATCACAGCATATGCCTCTGGTGCTCCCTGCTCCCTCCCCTCTCCCTTCCCCTTTTCCCAACCATGATACCCCTCTCCCTGCCCCCTTCCCACTTTCAGTCCACAATAGAGACTCATATCAGAATCAGATTTATCATCCCTTGCATATGTCATGAACTACAGTACTGTGCATATCTTAGGCACCCTAGTTATATATACAGTATATGCCTAAGACTTTTGCACAGTACTGCAGTCCTCCATTTTAATATCGTTCATGTGCCTATCTAAGAGTCTCTTAAATGTCCCTGAAGTATCTGTCTCTACCACCACCCCTTGCAGGGCATTTTACACACTCACCTCTCTGGTTAAAAAAAAACCTGTCTCTGACATTCCCCCTTATATATTCCTGTAATCACCGTTAAATCATGCGCACATGTATTAGCCATTTCTGCCATGGGAAAAGGTCTCTGTTTGAACATATTTGATTGTTAAAGATGCTCATAAGAAAATATATTTTATTCTATGTACAGTGAAGTGTGATTGGACTATGATACCCATTGCAAGGTAATTGCCATCTCTGCCAGCCTTTGGCACTGGGAAAAGTAAAGAGACTATAAGAGACAGTTAAGAAAGCTGCATCTGGTGATATTCTCTAATCAGAAAACAAATTTTACACAAATTATTTACAACATTGACAAAAGTATGCTTCGTTGTATTTAGTAAGGGGATGTGTCCAACACTGATTCGCTCACTCTTTGGGCCGTGACAATACAGAGGTGATTCACCCTCTTGACAACTGAATCATTTGTTGTACCAAGTCAGAGTGTGTTTAAGAGTCACACAGGCCACATCAAATAAGGACAGCAGATATTGTTTCCTGAGAGCCTTAGTAAATCAGATTGTATCTCCTAACAGTCTCATAAGTTTAGACTTACCCTAACCTAGAGTCATCATCATCATCACCATCACCATCGTTATGTGCGAAGTTGTATGACGTGGGTGGTCATGGACTTGATCATGACTGTTCTTGGCAAATTTTTCTACAGGAGTGGTTTGCCATTGCCATCTTCTGGGCAGTGTCTTTACAAGACCGGTGAACCCAGCCATTATCAGTACTCTTCAGAGATAGTCTGCCTGGTGCTAGTGGTTGCAAAACTAGGACTTGTGATATGCACCAGCTGCTTATATGGCCATCCACCACCTGGTCTCATGGCTTCACGTGATCCTAATCGGTGGGGGGCTAAGCAGGTGATACACCTTGCCCAAGAGTGACCTGCAGGCTAGTGGAGGGAAGGGATGACTGGTGCTTCCTTGATTAGAAACATATCTCCACTCCACAACCCATTACCTAGAACAGGCATTTTAAAACATTTGAATTTGCTGGGTTAAGAGTTTAAATATTCCCGCTGTTACGTTGATATCTGAACAACAAGGATTGTGAGTTAAGGTCGTTGGTGTGCTTAATCAATAAAATACCATGTCCCAGCTGAACTGGACATAAAATATTTCTTTCTGCTTTGAGGGAATTGGCCGTTGGAGATGCATCTAATGTGAAATATAGTCACGAGGGTAAATATTTCAGATTTGATCAGATTGTGCTATTCAGCTTAGTATAGTGAGAATGTGCAAATGGTTAGTCTCTTTAGCACCTGACCATTTCCCAATATTCCACATGACCAGTTAATTTTTTAAAATATTTTAAGATTTTAAAAAGTATCAGTATTTCTGTTCTAATCGAAATTTGGTGTTCAAAGTCATTTGCAAATTTGTGTCAGTGCCATTGAGTTTCTCAGAGAGGGATTTTGTCCAGATTTGCACAAAGTACAGCAAACCCTGCTACCATTGCTGCCATCAGGAGGAAGGCCACACATCGACAGCAGCGCCTCTGGAAAAGAAGAGACAAATTCTCTATTAGTACAGTACCACATAATACATTTGCTGTTAAATACATGTACTTAAGGTGAGAGGGAAATAAGGTTCTATCTTATTCAACCTTTCCCTAGAACGCAGGTCCTCCCGTCCCAACAACATACTTGTAAACTTTCTCTGTACTCTTTCTTTTTACTGATATTTTTCCTGTAGGTCAGTGGCCAGAACTGCACACAATACTCTAAATTTGACCTCTCCAGTGTCTTATACGTCTCCAACATAACATTACGACTCCTGCGCTCAGTACTCTGAATTATGATAGCCAATGTGCCAAAAGCTCTCTTTCTGATTCTATCTATCTGTGATGCTACTTTTAAGGAATTATTGATCTGCATTCCCAGATACTGATGGAATAGGGGATATGAAGAACTTGTGTGCGAAAATAGATTCACAATAAAGGGCCAGTCATGACGTACAAACCAACTCACAGACACTCTCAACCTGCCTTGGCCACTTTTCATCTTTTATTGCTACTATTTCACATATTGATGTGACTGCTTGTTTTATAATAATAGTGCCAGTAACATTATGCTGTCTTACAATAAACATGCACCTTGCACTATATGTCAACGTTCAGGCCATGTCACTCAGGCTCTACTAATATTACCTTGTGACTTTATGTGCTTGATCATAAATACAGTGCCTTGAAAAGTATTCAGCCCCCAACCCTTTGTTCACATTAATAAGTATTTCAAGCAGGGATTTCGACTAATTTAACTGAAAATTTTTATTTGTGAACCACATGGTCCCTTTTTCACAGTAGAGCCCACAAAACCAGAAAAATCATAAAGCATGAAAAATTAAAAATTAAAAATCTGAAATATCAGCAGTTCAAAAGTATTCCTCCCCATTTGCTCAGTAATTAGCTGAACTACCTCTCACAGCTATCACAGCCAGTTTAAAAACGCAAACACGAGGAATTCTGCAGATGCTGGAAATTCAAGCAACACACATCAAAGTTGCTGGTGAACACAGCAGGCCAGGCAGCATCTCTAGGAAGAGGTACAGTCGACGTTTCGGGCCGAGACCCTTCGTCAGCCAGTAGTCTTTTTGGATAAGTCTCTATTAGCTTTGCACATTGCGATGGAGCAACATTTGCCCATTCCTCCTCACAAAATTGCCCAAGCTGTGCCAGGTTAGTTGGCGACCAGTGGTAGACAGCAGTCTTGTGGCCTTGCCAGAGATGTTTGATTGGGTTAAGGTCCAGAGTCTGATTGGACTACTCAAGGATATCAATTTTCTTCATCTGAAGCCACTCTATAGTTGCTTTGGCAGTGTGCTTTGGGTCATTGTCCTGCTGAAAGCTGAACTTCCTCCCCAGTTTAAGCTTTCTGGAGAAACTAGCAGGTTTTTATCCAGAATCTCTTTGTATTTACCAGCATTCATCTTCTCTTCAATTCTGACCAGATTTCCGTCCCTGCTGCTGAAAAGCGTCTCCATAGCATGGTGCTATCTCCACCATACTTTACAGTAGGGATGGTGTTACCTCCCTGATGCACAGTATTAGATTTACACCACACGTACTGCTTAGTGTTGAGGCCAAAAAGTTCCACTTTAGTCTCATACAACCACAAGACCTTCTTCCACATCATTACAGTATCTTCTAAGTGATGTTTTTGCAAAATCTTGACAGGCGTTGCTCCATCACATTGTGCAAAGCTATTAGAGACTTATCCAAAAAGTCTACAGGCTGTAATAACTGCAAGAGGTGGTTCAAATAATTTCTAATCAAAAGGGAAGAATACTTTTGAACTGCTTACATTTCAGTTTTTTAATTTTTAGTTTTTTCATGCTTTAACATTTTCCCTGTTTTTGGAGTTCTCTGAGAAAAAAAAGAACATGATTCACAAATAAAAATGCTCAGTTAAATTGATTAAAATCCCTGCTTGTAATATTCATCCAGGTGACAAAGGGTTGGGGGCTGTATACTTTTTTCCAGGCACTTTATAGACATAAAACACAGAATAGTTCAGCACAGGAACAGGCCCTTCGGCCCACAATGTTGTGCTGAACCGGTTAAATTTGTAATTAACCATCCTAACTAATCTTCTCTGCCTACACAATGCCCATTTTCCTCTCATTCATGTGCCTATCTAAACGTCTCATAAAAGTCTCTAATGTTTCTGTCTATACCACCACCCCAGGCAGTGCAATGCACTAGTGAGGCCTCACATCGAATATTGCGAGCAGTTTTGGGCCCCTTATCTAAGAAAAGATATGCTGACATCAGAGAAAATTTAAAGAAATTTCGCGAGAATGATTCCGGGATTGAGTGGCTTATCATGTGAAGAGTGTTTGTTGGATCTGGGCCTGTACTCACTGGAGTTTAAAAGAATGAGGGGTGGAGGATCTCAATGAAACCTATCGAATATTGAAAGGCCTCGAGAGAGTGGATGCAGAGAGGTTGTTTGCTATGGTGGAGGAGTCTAAAGCCAGAGGGGACACAACATCAGAATAGAGGGATGTCCATTTAGAACGGAGATGAGAAGAAATTTCTTTAGCCAGAGAGTGGTAGGTAAATTCTTGATCGGTCAGGGCATGAAGGCATACAGGGAGAAGGCAGGAGATTGGGGCCAAGAGGGAGTTGGATCATCCATATCGAAAGGGCAGAGCAGCATCACTGGGCCAAATGGCCTAATTCTGCTCCTGGACCTTATGGTCTTATGTGCTGTGTGTGCTTATATACGCTGTGTTTTGCACCTTGGCCCCAAGGAACAATGTCTCATTTAGCTGTGTTCATGTGTATGGTTGAATGACAATAAACTTGATCAGCAAAGCAAACTTGGAAGGCATGTTAGAAGTAGAAGTGTAGCCCTTGCTCCACCAAATCCGCTGATCTTGGAGCCAGTGCTGCCTCCCTGCGCCGATTCCATATTCTTTAATACAATTGATATCAGAATCTATCTGTGTTGAGCCTCCACAGAGAATTCCAGAGCTTCTCAACCAGCCAACTCCATTTTCCCTGTCTTGTGTTTTTACAACCATCAAAGTTTGGAGGGCTTTCCTATTTGTTATGATCTGGATTAGTCAAAACCTACCCAAAATCAGACCCAATAACCCAAACACCCAGTAAAGTAAGAATCTTTGCACTCAACATTAAATTATGTCATTCACTCTCATATTTTGCAGAGACTTTGGAGAAAATGTGATAACCAAAATACCAGAGATGACACGGACAGCATTTAGAAAGCTGTATAAAGGTTTAGGAAGTATTCATTCGAGTTTCTAAAAAAACACAAATAGTTTGGTCTGATGGTTCACAACATGGAAATGTATTGGTCTATTTAGATATTAACCGAATTTCCTGTTTTGGAAACAACGAAGTCTGACAGGATTAGGTGCATATATTTTCAGATTGGATAGAATTAAAAATACTTGATGAGAATTGTTGAAGCAGATAAAAGCTTTGTCATTGTGACTAGCAATGCTGGAGATGGAGATGTATGAAGTGGAAAAAGAATTTAATTGACCGATAATGACCTAAAAGTCCACAGAATCTTCCAGCATGAAATAATGCAGTGGGATCCTGATGTACAAAGGCCCTCTATCATTTAACTGAAATACTAACATGCTAATTTATCATTTTTATTTTATTTAATGACCGGTACAAGAAGATTTCAGGTGAAATCAATGTCAGAGGTTTTACTCCCAGTGGTCCAGAGAGTAACATTAGCCAGATTATAGAGTCATACAGCATGGAAAGAGGCTTTCGGCCCAACTCACCCATGTTGACTGTATCCCACTGAGGTAGTCTCACTTGCCCATGTTTAACCCATGACCCTCTAAACATCTCCTATCCATTTATTTATTGAGGTGGCTTTTAAATGTTAATGTACATGCCTCAACCACTGTTTGTGAGAGCAAAGTACAAATATACACCACCCTTTGCATTAAATGAAGGCAGTTTTCATTTTAAAAAATGGATAAACTCATGGAATATTATCTGTAAAACATGACCAATTTCAGTTTGTCATATGATAAAATGAAACTGCTGATGACAAACTATTACTAGGAGCAGGTGCGTGCGTACTATTCAGTATCAGTCACCACAATCCAAACCGTCCAAATCTGTTGCAAGCCAGTGTCCCTCAAACAGAAGTTGTTTAAATGCAGAACTGATGTAATTGGCTCAAAGAGACTCAAACATGAGAAATTCTGCAGATGGTGAAAATCCCTTTCAACACACTCCAAATGCTGCAGGAACCCAGCAGGTCAGGCAGCATCAGTGAGAAAGAATGAACAGTCAATGTTTCGGGCTGAGTCCCTTTTTCAGGACTGAAAAGGAAGGGGGAAGATGCCAGAATAAAAAGCTGGGGGGAGGGGTAGGTGGGAAAGGTAAAGGGCTGGAGAGGAAGAAATCTGATAGGAAAGGAGGAGGGGACCGAGGGGGAGGTGATAGGCAGGTGAGACGGCATAAAAGCTCAGAGTGGTGAATGGATGAAGGAGGGAGGGAAGATTTGTTTGCCAGGAGAAATCAATATGCCATCAGGTTGGAGGCTACCCAGACAGAATGTAAGGTGTGGCCTTCCACCCTGATGGGAGCCTCATCTTAGCACAAGCGGAGGCCACGAACTGAAACGTTGGAACGGAAATGGGAACTGGAATTTAAATGAGACCTATTCTGAAATGTTGTAGAAGTAACTTTCACTCCCCATTTGCAGACTTCCTTGTAGTCTTTGCTCAAATCGTGTTTTTCTCCAGTAGAGATTATGTATAATGTATGTTTAGTTTAAGTCTTTCTCATGAATGCTGTTTATATGATGCTATGCTCCTGTAGTGCTGCTCTTGCCTCAGTAAAGCAGCCAGCATAGCCAAAGACCCCACCCACCCCACATATATTCTCTTCTCTTCCATCGGGCCGAAGATACAAAAGCCTGAAAGCACCTATGACCAGGCTCAAGGACAGCTTCTATCCTGCTGTTAAAGGACATTTGAACAGTCCCATGGTATGGTGAAATGGACTCTCGATCTTACAGTCTATCTCATCATGAATTTGCATAGTATTGTCGACCTGCACTGCATTTTCTGTGTCACTGGAATATTTTATTCCATACTGTTATTCTTTTACCTTGTACTACTTGGAATGAATTCATCTGTATGGACAGTATGTGTCGTTTTCACTGTACCTCAGTATACAGTTTGTGACCATAATAAACCAATTTTAAAGTGGTTTTTATATTGCACCTGTACATATATGTACTTTTGCATCTGCCAGTAAACTTGACCTTGATTTTAAATGCTGTATTACATGGACTCTGGGTGAAAAATAAACTGTACAAATTGAGTTGGAGCTTGATGGGCCAATAAAGATTTGACTGGAACTTGACACAAAATCGTTATTAATCCCTTTAAAATGCAATGCAGTCTCATGTTGGTTCTGGTTATGCCTGGCTGAAGTTTCTTCATAGTGTGAGCCCAAAGAAATTTGAGGACTGGTGAAATGTTTGGTTTCAACTAGGTTACATCAGAGTAACACACTCAAAATGCTGGAGGAACTCAGCAGGTCAGCAGAGGGTCCCAACCTCTGCGGACCCCTTGTTTAATGGTATAGGTCCATGGCATAAAAAGGATTGGGAACCCTTGATGTATAAGAAGGAACAGTAGCCAACGTTTTGTGTCAAGATTCTTCATCACGACTTTTGATGGTCCAATTGAAGGTTCTCAGCTGAAAAAAATTGGCTCTTTTCTCCTCTCCATAGATGCTGCCTGGCCTGCTGAATTCCTCCAGCATTTTATATGTGTTACTCTGGGTTTCCAGCGTGACAATGCTTTCCAATGTTTGTAATTTGTAAAAATAAATGTGTTACTGAGTGTTTAGGGAGAGGTGGCAATAGCGTTGATTTTATACTGCTCCAGCAAAGAGCTACTACACATAAGCTGATCTTTAGAGGGACACACAAGAGAGAAGGAATTAGAAAGAGATACTGGAATGTTGATAGAATGGGAGGAGGTTCAAGTAGAATATCTTAAGACATAGGAACAGAAATAAGGACAATTGTGTCTGTTCCACCATTCCACCATGACTAATTTATTATCCCTCTCAACCCGATTCTCCTGCCTTCTCCCCGTAACCTTTGCTGCCCTGACTAATCAAGAACCTGTCACCCTCTGCTTTAACTATACCCAATGACTTTACCCAACTATACCCAATAGCTGTCTGTGGCAGTGAATTCCAAAGATTCACCACCCTCTGGCTAAAGCAGGGGTTCCCAACCTGGGGTCCATGGATCCCTCGGTTAATGGTTGGGGTCCATGGCATAAAAAAGGTTGAGATCCCCTGTGCTAAAGATTTACCAGCTCTAGCACAAGTAGGTTTCTGGGCAGATATAGTGCTGAATATTGAATGTAATTCCTTGCAAACATTTTTAGAGTTTTTAATTTTTAAGTTAGTGAGTTAATTAGAAAAGCATTATTAATTTTTTGTTGGGTTAGTTTGTGATTAAAATTCTCAATGATAACAAGAAAAACTTGTGCTAGATCACGTGGCGTGCATTATTTGTCAACCAGTTTCCATAGTGAGTTCATGCAGGTATCTCAGGCCTTGAAGTGGCTGAGTAGTTGTTAATCTCTGGTATTTGTCTGGCTATTTCTCACCTTGCTCTGAGTCTGGAACAGGTTTCAGAACCTCACCTGGGAAGGTCTCTTCTTAACTCTCCCCGGCTCGTTCCTGGGGCCCTGCCGCTGTTTGAGCTGGGCCTGGCGCTCATTCTGCACAGCCGCGAGCTCCAAATGAAGTCCAGCACACTGGAGGGTTGACGAGGAAAAGAAGATTATACGATTTGAACAGTCAACTACATCATAGACACAGGTAGAAGATAGAATTCACAGTTCAGTGCACTGGACAGTGATATCAGTGGAACCAGTCGTCTGGGATGCTGACAACATTTAAGAAGATTCCAGAAGAGCATCTGAAATGCCTAATCATAAAAGTTTGGGAGCTGGGATTAATACAGGAGTCGACCCTCAGACTGACGTGGATCAGATGGGCTGAATAGCCTGTTGCCTTAACGTTCAATTCTATGACTTCTAACATCTCAGCTGCAATACTGAAGAATTTCTCACCAGAATGAGCCACATCTCTTCCCAAGAATTCTGCCACAGTTACAAAATCTGGCATCTGCAATGTCCAGCTCATAGGATCTAATCCGTCCAATTATTACCCAGTTATCAGCCTAGGCCAAATCATCAATGATTTTCCTTCCGTTATGAGGTCAGAGTAGGGGATGTCCACAACGTTCAATCCCATCTGCGGCTCCCCCACCCACCACCATGCCCGCATGCAGCAAGACCTTGACAAGAGACAGCACGTGAGTGTAACGCCATTACAGCACCAGCAACCCTGGATTCAATTCCCATCGCTGTCTGAAAGGAGATTGTACATTCTCCCCGTAACTGTTTTGGTTTCCTCCCTCCCACATTCCAAAGACGTACACATTAGTAGGTTAATTAGTCACATGGGTGTAATCACATGGTTTCGTTGGGCCAGAAGGGCCTGTTACTATGCTGTGTCTCTAAATAAATAAAGTTGGAAGTAATTTTCATGCCATCAAAAGTATCAGAGAATGATCATCAAAAAGAGAAAGTCCATATTGTATGACGGGGGCGATCATGATCTTCCCGCGACCATGATGGTTCTTGGCAAATTTTTCTACAGAAGTGGTTTGCCATCGCCTTCTTCTGGGCAGTGTTTTTACAAGATAGGAGACCCCAGCCATTATCAATACTCTTCAGAGATTGTCTGCCTGGTGTCAGTGGTTGCATCACCAGGACTAGTGATCTGCACCAGCTGCTCGTATGACCATCCACCACGTGTTCCCATGGCTTCACGTGACCCTGATCCGGGGGGGGGGGAGAGGGGGGAGGGCTAAGCAGGTGCTACACCTTGCCCAACAGTGACCTGCAGGCTAGCGGAGGGAAGGAGCATCTTACATCCCCTTTGGGAGAGACGTATCTCCACCTCGCCACCCAAGCCATATAAATACTGGGACTTAAAGAGCAGGTGGCAGGTTGGTTATCTTGCATCAAGTGAAGCCCCTTCTGATATCCCAGAGACATTCTATCACTGACTAGACACATGTCAGGAGTGTGATGACGAATTCTCCACTTGCCCGAATGACTGCACCTCCAACAAGTCACAAGAAGCTTGATACTGGCCATGATGCACTAATAATGAGTTAAACTTCTGCCGTGTAAATCACTTTGCCTCAAACACAGTTGGCCCATCTTTCATGGAATGAGACAGGAGTGAAATATCCTCCTCCTCATATGGCATAAAACATAATCGGGTTAAACTCACAAATCACGCCATGCTTTCAGCTCTCTGGGACAAACAGACTTTTCCAAATATGTCATAGAGTCATAGAGAGCACATAACCAGGCCCTATGGCCGTGCCAAACCGTTTAAACTGCTACTCGCATTGACCTGCAGCTGGACCATAGCCCTCCATACGCCCACTATCCATGCCGATCAAAGTAGAACCAGAGATTGCTAAAATGGGGAATTTTAAGTATTGTTGACCTTAAAGGGACATTCTTTGAATGAATTGCTATAAATTGGCATGTGGTATTTCTCAGCTTGTGGCACTCTACATTCTGACTGGTGGCATCGGAGACTGGTACGGAAACTCCAAAGCACAGGGATACCAGAGGCTATAGAAAGAGGTGGATTTGGCCAGTGCCATCATTGGTACAGCTCTCCCCACCAGTACAGTGCAAAAGACTTAGGTGCTTATATATAGCTCGGGTGCCCAAGACTTTTGCACAGTACTGTAGTAATTTTATGTATTGCACTGTACTGCTGCCACAAAACAAAACAAATTTCATGACGTGTGTGAGTGATGATAAACCTGATTCTGATATGGGTCTCAATTGTGGACTGAGAGTGGGAAGGAGGCAGGGAGAGGGGAATCATGGTTGGGAAAAGGGGAAGGGAGAGGGCAGGGAGTGGAATGCACCAGAGGGACATTCTGTAATGATGAATAAACCAATTGTTTGGAATCAAATGGCCTTGCCTGGTGTCTCAGAACTGGGTGTGCCTGCACCAACATCATCTACCGCCCCGACACTCCTCCTGTTCTTCCTCTCCCTCACCTTTCCCAGCATCCTTTGCTCCCACCAGATTTCAAGCTCGCTCTCCGCTCCACGTTGACAAATACAGTACTGTGCAAACGTCTCAGGCACCCTAGCTATACATTTTTTAAATTGAGATACAGCATGAAGTAGGCCTTCCAGCCCTTTGAGCTGCACCGCCCAGCTATCCCAGTTTTAACCCTAGCTTAATCATGGAACAATTCACAATGACCTATTATCCAACCGACAGGTACACCTTTGGACTGAGGGAGGAAATCTGAGCACCCCCCCCCCCCAAGGCAGTCACAGGAAGAACATACAAACTCCTTACAGACAGCAATGGGAATTGAATTTGGGTCATTGTTACTGTAAAGTGTTGCACTAACCACTATGCTAATATGCCTGCTGTGTACATACATCTACTGATGCTTCTGGACACATCTTCAGTGATGTTCCTGGAATCATCGGGTGTTTTGGGTCTTTCAACATCATACAACCTCCTCCAGGTGACCCAGCCGGGGCTGATCAGACCCCAGCTTGTGTCCAGATGGCTAGCTACTTATGACTCCATGGCTCCCCTCTTTTGAGCCACAGCCATCTTGAGGCCCTCTCTGCCACATCGGTGGTACTGCGGATGGCTCTCCTCTTCCTCTCTCCCTCGATGCCCAAATTGCTGAAGGCTGTAACTAAGGAACAGGCTACGAATCCCCTCCAACCAACCTCCACTGGGAGACACCTCACTCAACTTTGGCACAGAACTGTATGTTAATCTAAGTTCATGTCTGACCTTGTACTGTACTGTGCTGCTGCAGCAAAACATTAACTTTCATTGCATTTCTACCGTGTGTAGGTATGCCTATCACACTAATAACCAAGTTTGAGTTTTTAATGTGTGGGATTATTGATGAAGTATTTCTGTTCAGCATCTGGATGGGTATAATTTTCTCACCTCCTCCTGTTTAGCGTGGAGCTGATGTAATTGCCTTTCTAGTTGCTCTTTCAGTTGTCTGATCTCCAGCTGACGAGCCACCTCACGCTGTTCGGTCCTGGCATAGGACTCGCCTGCAATGAATCAGAAATGACAGAAAGTCTGCAGGACGCTGGAAATCCAGAGCAACACACACAAAACGCTGGAGGAACTCCGCGGATCAGGCAGCATCTGCGGAAAAAAATAAACATGGGTCCCGATGAAGGGTCTCGGCCCGAAATGTCGGCTATTTACTCCTTTCCATAGATGTTGCCTGACCTGCTGAGTTCCTCCAGCATTTCATGCCTGTCGCATTGTATCAGAGTCTAGGTTCGGAATCAAGAGGCAAACGACAGCAGTTGAGATACCGGGGAGCTGGACTAACCGTTCTGTAGCACAGTTGTCTCCTGCTCTGCAGTGTCAGTGACTTGGTTCTGTAGCGTGCCTGCAGTTTGAAGAAACGTGGAAAAGGATTAGTGTCATCTTGGAGCATTTACAGCACGGATACAGGCTCTTCAGCCCAATGGAAACACACAAATTCAACTCATTAACGGATTTCAATTTTATTCCAGACATTTGTTCACCATGCAAAATGTAACATTCCATGATATTGGCTCCCTGTTCTGTAAGCTCATGATATCATTTAACATAGAACATAGAACAAAAGTTTAGGCTCTTCAGCTGACCTTTTGACCTACTCCAAGATCAATCTAACCTTTCCCTCACACATCATCTTCATCATTATGTGATATGTCATATGACATGGGCGATCATGGTCTTCCTTCTCCATCCATGACTGAGATGGAAAATGAGCGAGCCATTATTAAATGATACAGCATACTCAATGGGCCAAATGGCCTAATTCTGCTCCTATATGTTATTGCCTTATAACCATGATTGTTCCTGGCAAATTTTTCTACAGAGGTGTATAAGATGATGAGAGGCATTGATCGTGTGGATAGTCAGAGGCTGTTTCCCAGGGCTGGAATAGCTATCATGAGAGGGCACAGTTTTAAGGTGCTTGGAAGTAGGTACAGAGGAGATGTCAGGGGTAAGTTTTTTACGCAGAGTGGTGAGTGCGTGGAATGGGCTGCCAGCGATGGTGGTGGAGGCGGATATGATAGGGTCTTTTAAGAGACTCCTAGACAAGTACATGGAGCTCAGAAAAATAGAGGGCTTTGGGTAACCCTAGGTAATTTCTAAGGTAAGGACTTGTTCGGCACTGCTTTGTGAGCCGAAGAGCCTGTATTGTGCTGTAGGTTTTCTATGTTTCTACGTGGTTTCCCATTGTCTTCTTCACACATAGCCCTCCAGTTTTCTATCATCCCTGTGTCTACCTAAAAGTATCTTAAATGTTCTTAATGTATCTGCCCTTACCACCACCTGATAAAGAAATTCTCATTAAATTTTGCAAAAATTCTCCCATGGAGCAGTAAGTATCCCAATCACACTAACCAAAGTCCCAACTCCTAATAGTAACCATCAGATATCTCTGAGGCCATCAATCTAGGTCCCAACTAGCAATAGCTAACCCTAATCACCAAGACTAACATTACAACTCCTAGCTGGCAGTAACTAGGCAGTGATCACCAAGGTCACAGAGCAGCATTTACTGGGCTCCTGAAGTAGTATCCAAGCTCTGAACCCTTCCCAAAGCAAGGCAAAAATTATCCATACTGTGTGTCACTGATACGATGCAATGGGTTGGTGAGTATCACCACAGGGGCCAGTCGCACTCACACCCAAGTGAATTCATCAGAAACCCAATAAGTAAAAGGAAAATTGGTCTATCCTCTGCCCCATGTGTCCACCATGGACTGTGAGTATGGACCTAGGTTGGTATGAACATAAAACATAGAACATTACACACCCTTCATCCCACAAGGTTGTGCCAACCCTCTAACCTGCTCTAAGATCAATCTAACCCTTCCTATATAGCCCTCCATTTTTCTATCACCCTTTTCTATCTAAGAGCATCTATGGAGGGAAATGGATAGTTGATGTTTTGGGCCAAGACCCTTCATCAGGTCCAAAGTATTTGTTCCTTCATAGATGCTGCAGATCATGCCGAGCTCCTCCAGCATTTTGTGTGTGTTGCTGAAGGTTTCCAGCATCTGCAGAATCTCTTGTGTCTCTGGAAGATGCTGAGCCTGTTTTTTGGAAGGTTCTGCACGTTTACTTGTTGACCACACTACAGAAGGTATCTGCACTTACTCTGAAGGTTCATTATTGTAGAAGCCATTCTTTGCTGTTGCTCTTCAGCTTTTTGTAGTTCAGCTGCAGGAAAGAACATCAATTATTATTTTCCCCACTCACAGTACAATAGTGTCAGCAATTGTGTGTGCATTTTGTTTGTGTCGTTAATGGTGTCAGTTGTGTGTGTTGTTAATGGTGTCAGTTCTGTGTGCATTTTGTGTATGTTGTTAATGGTGTCAGTTGTGTGTGTGTTGTTAATGTTATCAGTTATGTGTGCATTTTGTGTGGGTTGTTAATGGTGTCAGGTGTATGTGTTAATTGTGTCAGTTGTGTGTGCATTTTGTGTGTGTTATTTAATGGTGTCAGGTATGTGTGTGTTGTTAATGGTGTCATGTGCGTCTTGTTAATGGTGTCAGTTTTGTGTGCATATTGTGTGTGTTGTTAATGGTGTCAGTTGTGTGTGCATTTTGTGTGTGTTGTTAATGCTGTCAGGTGTGTGTGTTAATGCTGTCAGGTGTGTGTGTTAATGGTGTCAGGTGCGTGTGTTAATGCTGTCAGGTGTGTGTTTTTAATGGTGTCGGTTATGTGTGTGTTAATAGTGTCAGGTGCGTGTGCATTTTGTGTGTGTTGTTAATGCTGTCAAGTGTGTGTGTTAATGGTGTCAGGTGCGTGTGTTAATGCTGTCAGGTGTGTGTGTTAATGGTGTCAGGTGCATGTGTTAATGCTGTCAGGTGTGTGTTTTTAATGGTGTCGGTTATGTGTGTGTTAATGGTGTCAGGTGTGTGTGCATTTTGTGTGTATTGTTAATGCTGTCAGGTGTGTGTGTTAATGGTGTCAGGTGTGTGTGTTAATGTTGTCAGGTGTGTGTGTTAATGGTGTCAGGTGCGTGTGTTGTTAATGTTGTCAGGTGTGTGTGTTAATGGTGTCAGGTGCGTGTGTTGTTAATGGTGTCAGGTGTGTGTTTTTAATGGTGTCAGGTGTGTTTGTTAATGGTGTCAGGTGCGTGTGTGTGTTAATGTTGTCAGGTGTGTGTTGTTAATGTTGTCAGGTGTGTGTTTTTAATGCTGTCAGGTGTGTGTTTTTTTAATCGTGTCAGGTGCGTGTGCATTTTATGCATGTTGTTAACAATGTCAGCTATCACACACTGGGCAGCTCTCAGTGTCTCACTACATCAATAGTGCTGAGGTCAAGAGCTTCAAGTTCCTAAATGTGAACGTCACCAGCAGTCTGTCCTGGTCCATGGTCAAGAAAGCTCACCAATGCCTCTCCTTCCTCAGGAGACTAAAGAAATGTGGCAATTCCCCTCTGTCAATATCTCAGAAAATCTGTCCTGGACCCAGCACGCTGATGCATTCATGAAGGATACACGCTGGCATTTCTATTACGAATTTGAGATTTGGTATGTGACTAAATTCTCCAGCAAATTTCTACACTTGAATTGTGGAGGGCATTCTGACTGGTATGGAGACTCTACTGCACAGGATCGCTAGAGACTGCAAAGGGTTTATGGACTCACCCAGCTCCATCGAGCTCAACTCACCCAACTATTCAGGACATCTTTAAGAAGGGCAGCATCAATCACTAAGGATTCTCACCATCCAGGACATGCCTGCTTCCTGAGGAGGCTCAGCAGCCCGAACAACAATTCAGAAACATCGTCTTCTCCACCGTCAGATTTCTGAACAGTCCATGAAGCCTATGAACACCAACTCACTAGTCATTTTCTCTGCACTGCTTCTGCAATATGACTTTGTGCTGTGCTGCTGCCACAAAAGAACAAATTTCATATCATATGTCAGCGATAATCAACCTGATTCTGATGCTGATTCCCAATCCAGGCATACCTCTGCTGATTAGAAGCTGCTTTTGCTTGAGTTCATTGTCTTCTTTCAAGGCTTCAATTTGGTTCAGGAGTTCCTGGGTTTGATTTTCAACAGTCTCCAATTTGCTCTGTAAATTCCTGAGTGCTGTACCATCACTTTCTGCTCTCTGGGAAAAACAGCGATGAAGCGATGAGGGAGAAAGATAAAAAAAAAGTAAATACAAGAGATTCTGCAGATGCCGGAAATCTTGAAGAACACACAGAAAGCGCTAAAGGAACTCAGCAAGTCAGACAGTATCTACGGAGGGGAATAAGCAGTCAACATTTCGGGCAGAGGCCTTTCATCAGGACTCAGGATGACCTGATGATGGGTCTCGGCCCAAAATGTCGACTGTTTATTCACCTCCAATGAAAAAATAATCTGGCCAATTATTTTAGAGTAATGTGAAAAGCGAACAAAATACAATGGAGTAGCAAGCAATGTTCCGGAGCAATTCAGCAGGTCTTGCAGCATCACAGATGCTGAATTCCTCCAGAATATTGTTGCTCCAGATTCCAGTATTTCCGTGTCTGGTGTCTCCAAACACAAGGAGATGCCAGCAATCTGAACTAAAAGCAGAAGATGTTAGGGATACCTGCCAGGCTGGGTAGTATCTGTGGAGAACGAAACAGAGATTGATGGCTTTTCATCTTTGGCATATCTAGTTGAAGTGGTCCTTCACAGACCTCAGTTTTGTACTGGCCAGTGAGTTCAGCGATCCTGGGCTGGGAACTGGCCACAAGCAGTATGGGTGGTTGTTGGAATCTCTCCTGCACCCATCCGGTTACTTCCACTCAATAGCAGTCCTCCATAGCACCCAGGGCATCTTCAAGGAGTGATGCCTCAAAGAGGCAGCATCCATCATTGAGGACCCCCATCACCCAGGACGTGCCCTCGTCTCATTGCCACCATCAGGGAGGAGGTACAGGAGCCTGAAGATGCACACTCAATGATTCAGGAACGGCTCTTCCCCCGCTGCCTTCAGATTTCTGAATGGAAGTTGAACCCATGAACACTACCTCACTATTTTTTTATTTCTATTTTTACACTACTTATTTATAGTAATTTATCTATTTTTTATATTTTATATGTGTGTGTGTGTGTGTGTGTGTGTGTACAAATTCAGGAGATTTTTGGACATCAGGAGATTTGTCAATGATTTTAGAAATGAAGTTACTGAGAAGCACATGAATTAAGAGAAGGATATAGGATATTTCGGGTCAAGATCCGCCATCAGAGGCTCTCAATGGCACTTAAAAAGTATGGGGATGGGCATTTGAATTGGCAAGACTCAATAGCCAATAGAGGAAGTGGTGGTAAATGGTAAGTGGTGCTATAGATACAGGTATGGATATGTGGATAATGGTATAGGTAGCGGTATGAACATGTGGATAATATAGGTAGTGGTATGGACATGTGGATTATGGTTTAGATAGTGGTATTGTCACGTGGACAGTGCTACAGATGATAGACCAGACATGTGGATAGTGGTATAGATATTGGCATGGAAATGTTGGGCCAAAATGCCCTTTTCTGTGCTATATGACTGTATGACAATTTTGTCACTTTTCATTTATGCTTTCTTTAAATGCTTTCAGAGTGGAGGAGTCAGGGTCCACGGACAGAACGTTACCTGTAGCTTGCTCTCTACGATGTGCAGTCGATCGGTAGTCTCTGAGCACTGGGCTGTCAGTTCAGCACACTCAGCCATCGCCCTGTGATACAACTCTTTCCAGTGGGCAGACTCCTGTTCCTCTTCCCTCAGCGATCTCTGCAAACACAGACACTCAGCGTTAACCCCCCTTTACCAACCACACTCGGAACATTGTGCCCAGTTCTAATTGCCTCATTACAGGAAGGATGCAGAAACTTTAGAGAGAGTGCAGAGGAGATTTACCAGGATGCAGCCTGGATTAGAGAGCGTATCATATGAGGATAGGGTGAGCAAGCTGAGGCTTTTTTCTTTCAAGCGAAGGAAGATGAGAGGAGACTTTATAGAGGTGTACAAGATGTTGAGAGGTGTAGATAGAGTGGACAGCCAGAGACTTTTATCTCAGGGTGGAAATGGTTAATACAAGGGAGCATAATTTTAAGGTAATTGGAGGGAAGTATAGGGGGGATGACAGAGGTAAGTTTTTTTACACAGCTGAATCGTCCTGCCAGGGATGGTAGAAAGGCTGATATGATAAAGGTTTTTAAGAGACTCTTGGTAGGCACAAGGATGAAAGAAAAATTGAGGGCTATGCAGGATGGAAGCATTAGGTTGATCTTGGAGTAGATTACGAGTCAGTATTGTAAAGCCTGTGATATGCTGTACTTTTCTATGTTCTAAATCTTTTGCTTTAATTAAAATTATCTGAAAATTCAAGCTCATACAGTTCCTTCAGCTTGGTGTGGCATTAGCACGAACTAATGTGTTTACAGTTGCCCCTTTTCTTATGCTATTTGGTCAATTTTGACTGAGGCAGCTTGCAGATAACAAAAGGCACAGCGCCTTTGAATATGCCAGGACTCTTTCGATTTTCTGTTTTGTATTCAGTGTTTTGTCATTCTTTTTTTTTGCTGTTTGTGCAATTTGTTTTTTTTTTTGCGTGGGTTGGGGGGGGGGTTCCATGGCTTTCTTTGTTTTGTGGCTGCCTGTGGGAAGATGAATCTCGGGGTTGTATGCCGCCGACATATAATCAGGTAGATAATAAATGTACTTTGACTTTAGAGTTGTGCTTTTGAAAAGTAATTTGGCTGCTGACTTTAGCAAATGCAACGTTGATGCGGCTGATGAGATTCGATTTATCACAAAATGCACTGGTAAATTTCCATTGGCTATTGGTGGAGAGCTCTCTGACTGTTGTATCATGGCCTGGTGCAGAGTCTCCACTGCACAGGATCGCAAGAGGCTGCAGACGATTGTAGAGTCAGCCAACTCCATCACAGGCACAACCCTCCCACCATCGAGGATCTGCAAGAGGTGGTATGTCAAGAAGGCGGCATCCATCGTTAAGGACCCCCAAAATCCCGGACACGCCTTTTCCTTATTGCTACTCTTATGGGTGTCGGGGTGGAGATACTGTACGTCTCTACCAAAGTAGATGTAAGGGGGCCTGTCCCTCTGCTAACCTGCAGGTCACCCTTGGGCAAGGTGTAGCACCTGCTTAGCCCCTCCGATCAGGGTCATGTGAAGTCATGGGGGCAGGTGGCAGATGGTTCACATGAGCATCTGGTGCATATCACAAGTCCTGGTTATGTGACCACTGACACCAGGGTATTGATAATGGCTGGGGTCACCTGTCTTGTAAAGACACTGCCCAGAAGAAAGTAATGGAAAACCTCTGTGTAGAAAAGTTTCTCAAGAACAATCTTGATTGTCCATGTCATATGACACAGCACATAATGATGATGCTGATGACTATCAGAGAGGAGGTACAGGAGCCTGCAGACATACACTCAGTGTTTTAGGTACAGCTTCTTCCCTTCTGCTAACAGATTTTGGTACAGTCCATAAACCCATGAAGACTGCCTTGTTATTGTTTCCTTTTTTGTTTGCAATTTGCAGGAATTTTAGTCTTTGCACTATACTGTTACTGCAAAACAACAAATTTCACGCTGGATAAGTCAGTGATAATGAACCTGACTGTGAGCCTGAAGTGCGGGTGATTTTTCATCGTGGCTCTCTTTGCTGGGCCTTTCTCAGCACCACCAGCTGTACCTGAGCCCTCCACACCTGCCACTCACCTTGACATTGTCCAGACTTTGTTCCACCGTAGTTTTCTCCTCGATCGCTCTCTGGAGTGATTCCTTGGCCATGTTCTCATACTTGAGTTTCTGTTCCTGCATTTCGATCATGCTTTCCTTGACACTGTCTTTTGAGTGATTCTATTGGAGAAAAACAGAGGTGTTCCATGTAGCACCAGGGAGGAGAAGTTTCAATGGAAGAAAGGGAGACAGGCATTATGAACACTGAAGGTCATTCATTTACTTACTGGTCACTAGCACCATTTCCAAGTTGTTTCTTCTACTTACTAATTACACTACCTGAGTTATAGGGGAAAGTTGAATAGATTAGGACTTTAGTCATAGTCATACTTTATTGATCACGGGGGAAATTGGTTTTCGTTACGGTTGCACCATAAATAATTAAATAGTAATAAAACCATAAATAGTTAAATAGTAATATGTAAATTATGCCAGGAAATAAGTTCAGGACCAGCCTATTGGCTCAGAGTGTCTGACCCTCCAAGGGAGGATTTATTCTCTGGAATGTAGGAGATTGAGGGGAGATTGGAAAGAGGTGTACAAAATTATGAGGGGTACAGATGGTATAAATGCAAGCAGATTAGGTGAGACTAGAACTAGAAGTCATAGGTTAAGGGTGAAATATTTAAGGTGAGAGAGTGGAACGAGCTGCCAGGGTAACAGGTGGACGTGGGTTCAATTTCAACATGTAAGAGAAGTTCGGATAGATACGTAGATTGTAGGGCTATGGTCCAGGTTGTAGGTAGATGGGACGAGGCAGAATAATAGTTCAGGGGGACTCAGCTGGGCCGAAGGGCCTAGTTCTCTGCTGTAGTGTTCCACAACATTCAGTCCATTAAATCCAACCTAGCAGCCAGAAAAGCAATGGCTCGGTCCCTTTGCCCTTCTCTTTCCCCTGTAATCACACAATAATCTGCAGATGCTGGGATCAAAGGAACACTCACAACATGCTGGAGGAACTCAGCAGGCCAGGCAGCATCCGTGGAAACGATCAGTCAATGTTTCGGGCTGGAACCCTTCGTCAGGACTGAAGAGGGAAGGGGCAGAGGCCCTATAAAGGAGGTGGGGGGAGGGTGGGAAGGAGAAGGCTGGTAGGTTCCAGGTGGAAAACCGGTAAGGGGAAAGATAAAGGGGTGGGAGAGAGGATAGGCAGGAAAGGTGAAGAAGGAATAGGGGAAAGCACAACGGGGAGTTGAAGGAGGCGGAACCCTCTGCCCCTTCCCTCTACAGTCCTGACGAAGGGTTCCGGCCCGAAACGTCGACTCATCGTTTCCACGGATGCCGCCCGACCTGCTGAGTTCCTCCAGCGTGTTGTGAGTGTTCCCTTTCCCCCATAAGCCTGTGATGTGCATCCATCGGCCTCCCTTTCTTCCTTTGAAGGCTTAACTTTACAGGGGCCAACTAACTCTGGGATGTGGGTGGAAACCAGAGCACCCAGTGAAATCTCACATGGATACAGGGTTAGAAAATGACCTCGAAACTTACAAAATACAAAAACAATCATAGAAAATGTAGTCTCATGGAAATTGTTAGTTCTCTGATCTATGTTCAGTCATGAGGTCTCATAAAAATTGTTAGACCTCTGATTTACATTTCTACCCAGTAAAGTACCTTATCAGCATAAACTTCTCAAGAAAGAATGGTGGAACAACCAGCGGGGTTGGGATTTAAAGTTATTGGCTGGAGAACGAGAGGAGGGTTATAGAGAATGTTCTCACACCGAGGATGGAGGGACTGTGAAGCCCATTGTCTGACAGAGTGCGGGAAATACATTTATCCCCACATTTATCTAGTACCGGGACAAAATCCTAACAACAGAATAGAACTTTGTTGGCATAGCTCAAGACAACAATATTGTGGTGCACAGTGCTCTATTTGTCAATGTGGAGCGGAGAGAGAGTTTGTAAATCTGGTGGGAGCAAAGAATGTTGGGTATGGTGAGTGTGGAGTGCTATGGGAGGGGTGTGGGGCAGGTGGCAGAGAAAGAGTGCCAGGGGCAGGGGGTGGTGTGAGTGCCAACACACCCAGCTCTCAGACACCATTTGGTGTCATTTGGTTCAAACAATTGGTTTATTGATCATTACAGAATGTCTCTCTGGTGCTTCCCACTCCCTGTCCTCTCCCTTCCCCTTTTCCCGACCATGATTCCCCTCTCCCTGCCCCCTTCCCACTCTCAGTCCACAATAGAGACCCAGATCAGAATCAGATTTGTCATCACTCACATACTGTATGTCATGAAATTTGTTTTGTTTTGTGGCAGCAGTACAGTGCAATACAGAAAATTACTACAGTACTGTGTAAAAGTCTTAGGCACCCTAGCAATATGTAAGTGTTTAAGATTTTTACACAGTGATAATAAACCTGATTCTGATACGGCAATTAACTGGACTGTGACATTGTAATCAGACTCTTGAATTAAATGCTGTTTAAGATATACAATGTTTTGCACACAGTGTAAAATTCTCTTGATAAAAATCTCTTAAATAAAATGTTTTAGATTCATCTACAATAAAAATTACTCCTGATCTCACCATCTACCTTGTCATAGTCCTTGTACCTTATTGCCTGCCTGCACTGCACTTTCTCTGTAACTGTAACACTTTATTCTGCATTCTGTTACTGTTTTCCCTTCTACTACTTCAGTTTACTGAAGTATGGAATGATCTGATGATATACAGATAAAAACTTCTCCCTGTATCTCGGTACATGTGACAATAATAAAACAATATCCATTCATTCTGAATAAAATCTACAGCTCGGCAGTTGAACTCTGTTGTCTTCTCTCTACATCCACAGTTTACTGTTATGGAACTCTTCTGTTCCATAGAGTCATAGAAAAGTACAAAAGTAGGCCCTTCAGCCCATCTAGTCCATGGCCAATCATTTAATCTGCACCGGGACCATAGCCCTCCATATCCCTACCGTTCATGTACCTGTCCAAACTTGTCTTAAACATTGAAATCGAGCTCGCATGGACCATTTGCGCTGGCAGCTCGTTCCACACTCTCAAGACCCTCTGAATGAAGAGGTTCCCCTTAAACTTTTCATCTTTCACCCCTAACCCACGACCTTTGGTTGTAGTCTCAGTGGAGAAAGCCTGCTTGCATTTGCCCTATCTGTCCCCTCGTGCGTGACTTCCCATCGTTGTGGGAAACTGCACATTTTTGTTTTGTACTTATTTCTGGCTGTAGGGTACAACAGAAAGCCTCATTTCACACGCACACACTTTTCATTCAACAACCTTGAAAAATTCCCTCATTGAACAATGAATTCCCCTACCTGCGCCCAGGTGTGTAACTGAGTCTCCAGTGACTGCAGTTTGCAGCGCAGCGAATCATCGTTCAGTTGTACCTGAAATGAGGATTTACAGGTGAGTATAGACCAAGCAAAGTAGAGTGTGATGTCAGGTTATGCGTCCAGCCCTGGGGAATTAATCTCAGCTACAGGCTGTGGGGATTCTGTCCGTGTTTACACCAGCATTGTAACAATGGGATTGGGTTCCAGCAGAAATGCAACCCAGATTTCGGAGGTTCACATGGATTCAATCTGACATTTGTGACTCAGTGATTGTCCGTGGACCATCTACAGACCATCCTCACACCATCTACAGACCATCCTCACATCACCCACAGACCATCTATACACCATTCATGCACCATCTACGGACTATCCACAGATCATCCATGGCCATCCACACATCATCCCTAGACCATCCAAAGACCATTCATGTACCATCAATGGACCCCTTATCTAAGAAAGGATTTGCTGACATTGGAGAAGGTTCAAAGGAGGTTGACAAGAATGATTCCAGGATTGATGAGGGGTGTTTGATGGCCCCGGACCTGTGTTAACAGGAATTCAGAAGAATGACGGAGTGATTTCATTGAAACCTATCGAATGTTGAAAGGCCTCGATAGAGTGGATCTGGAGAGGATGTTTCCTATGGTGGCAGAGTCTAAGATCAGAAGACACAGCCTCATATTGGAGAGATGTCCATTTAGAACAGAGATGAGGAATTTCTTTGACCAAAGAGTGGTGAATCTGTGGAATTCATTGCCATAGATAGATGTGTTAGGACAAGTGACTGGGTAGATGTAAATTGGAAGCTGGTAGGTTCTCGATTAGAAAGGGCATCAAAGATTACAGGGAGGAGGCAGGAGAATGGGGTTGCAACGGATAATAAATCAGCCATGATGAAATGGCGGAGCAGGTTCAAATGGACCAGATGGCCGAATTCTGTTCCTGTGCCTTATAGTCTTATGAGTCTCGGTTCGACAAGCCGCAAATGGCAACCACACGATTCCTACCTTCCACGATTTCTCTGCAGCCTGCAGGAGCGTGGTAAGCAGCTGCTGGAGGACTGCCATCTTCTGTTTCAGCATCACCTCACGGTGCAGAGCTTCCTGCCGGGGAGAGATGCCTAAGAGTCAGTACAAGCCCTCCAGCTCAACAATCAAACCGCACTGCATTTCAAACACATCCTATACCCACTTGATTACATCGAGCTGCATCTTCAAACAGGGATAAACTAAATTAAAGAATCCACTCATAGTTGAAGATGGTTAAGTTTAGTTGTCGGTCAACCATACATGAATACAGCCAAATGAAACAATGTTACTCCTGAGCCAAGTTGCAACATACAGTACCAACACAGTCATACACAGCTCAAAGCTCATATAGCACATACAAGATAGCAGTATAATACAGTCACACCAAAAAATGTAGTTCAGGACCCTGAGTCAATGAATGTTGCAGAAATCTACATGAGCACAATGCAGCTGGTCTTCTGCCGAGTGAACACTAGGGGGCAGCACCGACTCTAGCTTGGACGCCATGCCACACCTCCGCTGGTGGAGCACACTGACTCTGCTGCCTCCCTTCTGGGTGGCTGTAAACAGGCGACACCACGGCTTGAGGCCTAATCTTCGCTACGACGGAGTCCACACGGCTTCCTCACTGTCCACCAATGAACCAGTGAATCAGACTTGCAGCATACCACATTAACAATGTCCAACAGGGTCAACACAAAACAAGAGACTAAGGCGATCACTCGTTGTTAGACATGTCAGTATTTACATTTTTAATTATATTATATCTAACTTTGCATTGAATTTCAGAGTTAGATGGCAGATGAATTACCTTCAGATACTCTGACAGTTGCTTGATCTCCTGAAAAACATAAAATGCAGGAATTTCGTGAAGGAGACAAAATTAAATTTTGATTTAAATCCATCAAGACCACACTGCTGGCAAGACTTCGCCCCTAGTCTCCAACAGTCCTTAAAAGACCACGCCCTCTCCCATCCATCCTACTGAGAAGATCACTCCAGGTAGTGTTCAGTTTGTCCCCCTAGCAACCAAAGTTGAGAAATTTAATTTCCTCAATTGTGTCTGCCACTTACAGTAGTTATTGGTGACTGGAGTTGCTTTATCCACCCACAGGTTGTGAGGGTTGAGCCCAGTTGCTCCGGAACTGAGGATGGCCCCTTACCAGGGGTGGAGAAGAGCCAACACTGAGTTCGGATGTGGACCCGGAGTCCTGGACAGAGACACAGACCAGGACAGGACTGCAGATCTATTTCCCTACAAGCCAGATGGATTTTTACAACAAAGCAGAGGGACACACGCGATGCTGGAGGAACTCAACGGGTCAGGGGGCATCTTTGGAAGAAAATGGACAATTGATGTTTCAGGTTGAGATTCTTCATCTGGACTGGAAGCACAGCTGGTATGAAGAGAGGGAGAGATGGGGTGGAGCAAGAGCTGGAAGGTGATGGGTGGATCCAGGTGAGAGGGGTGAGAGAATGGTGTCAGTAGCTTGGGGGTGATGGGTGATAGGCAGATGAGGAAGTGAGAGTTTCAGATTAGTGTTCGAAGCTGGGAGGTGATGGGTGGATCCAGGTGAGAGGGGTGAGAGAATGGTGTCAGTAGCTTGGGGGCGATGGGTGATAGGCAGATGAGGAAGTGAGAGTTTCAGATTAGTGTTCGAAGCTGGGAGGTGATGGGTGGATCTGGAGAGGTGGGTTGATAACATTTCTGCCTCTACCACCATCCCTGGCACCTACCACTCTGTGTTAAAAAGAAACCTACCTCTAATAATTGTCCCAGGGTGGAAATGGTTAATACCAAAGGGAAATGTCAGAGGCAAGTCCTTTACACAGAGGATGGTGGGTGCGTGGAACATACCACCAGCAGTGGTGGAAGACGTAGATAAACTTGGGACATTTAAGAGAATCTTAGACAGGCATGTGGGTGACTAAAAAATGGAGGGCTACGTTGGAGGGAAGGCAAACACGAGGAAATCTGCAGATGCTGGAATTTCAAGCAACACACACAAAAATTGCTGGTGAACGCAGCAGGCCAGGCAGCATCTATAGGAAGAGGTACAGTCGACGTTTCGGGCCAAGACCCTTCGTCAGGACTAACTGAAAGCATGAACATTGACTTCTCTAACTTCCGTTAATGCCCCTCCTCCCTTTCGCACCTCAACCCTTATTTATTTATTTATTTGTTTGTTTCTTTTTCCTTTTTTTCCCTCTCCCTTTTTTCTCCCTCTGTCCCTCTCACTATAACTCCTTGCCTGCTCTCCACCCTCTGGGCTCCCCTCCCCTCTTCTCTTTCTCCCTAGGCCTCCCGTCCCATGATCCTCTCCCTTCTCCAGCCTCGTATCCCTTTTGCCAATCAACTTTCCAGCTTTTGGCTCCATCCCTCCTCCTCCTGTCTTCTCCTATCATTTCGGATCTCCCACTCCCCCTCCCACTTTCAAATCTCTTACTATCTCTTCCTTCAGTTAGTCCTGACGAAGGGTCTTGGCCGAAAACATCGACTGTACCTCTTCCTATAGATGCTGCCTGGCTTGCTGCGTTCACCAGCATTTTCTGTGTGTGTTGTAGGAGGGAAGGGTTAGTTTGATCTTAGAGTAAGTTAAAAGGTCAGCATAATAACCTGGACCAAATGGCTTGAACTGTGCTGTAGTGTTTTACGTTCTAACATCTCCCCTAAACCTTCCTCCACTTAAATGGATGTCCTCTGGTTTTTGTCGTTGACGCCCTGGGAAAAATCTTTGGCTGTCCACTCTGAATATGCCTCTTATAATCTTATACACCTCTGTCAAGTTGTCTCTCATCCTCCTTTGCTCCAAAGATCAATCTTTCCACACATCAGTGACCAGGTGAAATATGTTCACTCTGTACCCACAGTGACACCCAAAGCACAAGCACATTACTGCAGCAGACAGAGACACCAAGCCCCGTAGACAAAGACTGCTGCAAATTTTCCTCACCTGATCCAGAACTGCGACTCCGCATCTGCGAAGGAAAATACAACAAGAGCATTAAAGGCAGTCGATGGGCAGAGAGTGAGTCACGGTACATGGTGCAGGAGATGCTAAGCTGTAGACTGTGTACCAATGTCAGCTACACATCAGGACCCTCCGCTAGGGTGCCGCCCCAACCTAAGTGGCATCTGTTTCTGCATTCAGATACATCCGCGGATGTGCTGGGCACATCATCAGCGGTGTAGCCTGGGGTCGGGTATTTCAGCATCAGATACCCTCGTCCAGGCGACCCAGCAGGGAGATCTGGCCCTGGCCTGTGTCCACGGGTCAAATCTCTTGGTCCAGAGCCATCCGGAGGCTCGCTCAGCAGCCTCTGTGACGGTCCTGATGGCTCTTTTCTTTACTGCCCCGTAATGCCAAGGAGAGGGTAGTATTTACTGCCTCAGTGTATATATGTTATCTGCCCAAATGGCACACAAACTTAGACTTTATACTGTAGCTCCAACTCAAAGTCAAGTTTGTGTAAATCCCTACATGCACAGTCGCAATGAAAAACTTACTTGCGGCAGCATGGTAGGCATACAGTATCATATAGTCAGCATTCACCAGAAAAACATAAACTGCACACACTCTTTACAGGAAAGAACACAATTAGAACAACACGAGTTTAACTTTGACGAAATGTGGACATTGTGATTAGGTGCAAGAATGAAATGGCTGAAGGGAAGTAGCTGTTCTTGAATGTTGCGGTGTGGGGCTTCACCCTTCGTTGCCTCGTTCCTGACAGTAGCTGAGAGAAGATGGATGCTGGGGTTCTTTGATGGTGGATGTTGCCATCTTGAGGTGGGGATGGATGTATTGGGATGATCTTGGTACTGGTGACAATGATAAACCCATACCTGTACCTGTGACCAGAATCTGACCTGCCTTGAGGTACAGTAAAGGGATGAGAGTGGGAGGGGGGAGGCACCACGAGAGAGTAGTGAATAGTGTAACACTTTAGAGCACCGGGGATGGGGGGGGTTCGATTCCCGCCACTGTCTGTAAGGCGTTTGTACATTCTCCCTGTGACCGCGCGGATTTCCACAGAATGCTCTGGCTTCCTCTCACATTCCAAAGGCGTACAGGTTGGAGCTGGTGAGGTGTGGGTGTGCTCTGTTGGTGCCAGAGGTGTGGGCTGCCCCCAGCACATCCTGAGATTGTGTTGGTCGCTGAGACAAACGGCACGTTTCACTGTTTGTTTCGGTGTACGTGCGACCAATAAAACTAATTGTTTTTCTTTCTTTCTTTGACCACCATGTAGGAGGAGGTAAAGAATCATGGGTAGAAACTCATCTGTGGTCCCAGACGCTGGCTGGGACCTGGACAGTCCCTCCCCAGCACTCAATGGAATCAAAGTCCAGGAATGTGATGGAACTGATTCCGCCCCCCCCCAATACTTGTTCAAACTCTGCACCGACATCTTACCATCCCCGTTGCTTTCTGAGGTGTTTTAACTGGAATAATTCCCCTCCCAATACTTGTTCAAACTCTGCACCAACATCTTACCATCCCTGTTGCTTTCTGAGGTGTTTTAACTGGAATAAATACTGGACACGAGGTAAATGAGCTGAGATCCAGCCCAAATAACAGTTCACACTGGGGGAGTTGGTACTTACTCTGTCTGCTGGCTTGCTTCCTTCCGGGACACATTTCCGAATCCACCGCTGTCCGCTGGCGGGACCTGGGTTGCTGTTCACAAATGAAGTGATAGACAGTGATTCAGAGATGCACACCCTTTCTAAACATTCAGGTACAACTATCCCAACTGCTCATATGTAGTGTCCACACTGGTCTCTGTGCTGCTCCCACATCAACCCAAACATCTACTTAATCCCCCTCACTCCCCCAAACCTCATCAAAGTCCTGACGAAGGGTCTCGGCCTGAGGCGTCGACTGCGCCTCTTCCTATGGATGCTGCTTGGCCTGCTGCGTTCACCAGCAACTTGGATGTATGTTGCTTGAATTTCCAGCATCTGCAGAATTCCTGTTGTTTGCCTCATCAAAATCTCCTCACTCTCCCAAACCTCCTCATCATCTCCTCAATCCCCCCACTCCCCCAAACCTCCTCATCATCTCCTCAATCCCCCCACTCCCCCAAACCTCATCAAAATCTCCTCACTCCCCAAACCTCATCATCATCTCCTCAATCCCCCCTCACTCCTGCAAACACCGACACCTCCTTAATCCCCCCACTGCCCCAATCCTCATCAAAATCTCCTCAATAGCCCCCTCCGTCCCCCAAACCTCCTCATCATCTCCTCAATCCCCCCTCACTCCCCCAAACTTCACCATCATCTCCTCAATCCCCCCTCTCCTCCAAACCTCATCATCATCTCCTTAATCCCCCTTGGCTCTTGCAAACCTCACCATCATCTCCTCAATCCCCCAAACCTCACCATTAACTCCTCAATCCCTCCTCACTACCTCAAACCTCACCATTATCTCCTCAATCCCCCACTACCTCAAACCTCACCATCAACTCCTCAATCCCCCCTCTCTTTCAAACCTCATCATCATCTCCTCAATCCCCCCTCACTCCCCCAAACCTCACCATCATCTCCTGATCCCCCTCACTGCTGACCAACTCCCTCTTCATCTCCTCATTCCCCCCATCCCATCTCACATCCTTCAATACCCCTCACTCCCCTTTTCCCCATCATTTACCCCCCAGTACCACATCATCTTCCGTTACTTCCCCTCACTTCCCCTCAGTATCTCCTTGCTCCATCATCTCTTCATCACTCATTCCCCCTCCCTCACTCCCCTCTCACACAGGGGGTGAAGGTTCAGAACCACCCCTCACATTGATTGGAGCAGATCCAAGGCTGACAGATGTCTGTCTATCAGAAGGCTAAATCGGGGGGAGTGGGGTGAATGGGGGAGGTTGGTCACGGTCTCCTTTACTGATGGAACCGATCTGAGGAACAGAGTGGGATCATCCTGTTCCCGTGTTGCTACCGTCAGAGCCCAGCGGGTGGAAGTTAGAGACAGAGGTTCGGGAAGCATTGTGTGGGCTTGGCAGGGTCCCTGTCTGTTTTGATTTTCCTTTGTTCTATCAACAATTAGTACAACGATCATGAAGGAACAAGCCCTGCGCCTCTTTCCTGACTTCTGAGAGAACCTTGGATTAAAAACATCAGAATCCAACAGAGGGCTGGGATGCCCTCACAGTGGCAGCATGGCTGTGCCCATCTCTGTAATTGTAACTGTCCTCGTTGGGACGGGTCCCATAACCAGATGTTCCTTCTTGGGTTGGATGGTAACACTAAGATAAATCAGAGAGGGCCACACGCCACCAAACCACGTTTCCACTTGGTGTCTGCGCGCACGATGGCACTGTTAATATGCAAAGTACAAATTCCTGACCTTCTAGACATTAAAGCAGCTGTTCATTGATAAATAACTGGATGCAACATTATAAAAGAAATAATAATATGACCCCCACCGCCCAGAACGTGCTTTGTTCTCATTGCTCTCTTCAGGAAGGAGGTACAGGAGCCTGAAGGCACACTCTCAACAATTCAGGAGCAGTCTTCCCCTCTGTCATCAGAACTCTGAATGGACATTGAACCCATGAACACTACCTCACTACTTTTTGGATTTCGCTTTTTGCATGACTTATATAATTGAATTATTTAACACACACACACACATATATATATAAACCATATTACTTATCGTAATTCTTGTTTTTTTTCTTTATTACTGTGTATTGCAACACACTGCTGCCACAAGGACAACAAACTTCACAACATATGGTGGTGATATTTACCCTGATTCTGATGCAACATGGTATCGGCCCTCTGGCCCTTTGAGCTGTGCTGCACACAACCCCTGATTTAACCCTAGCCTAATTTCGGGACAATTTACAATGACCAATTAACCCAGTAACTGGTACAGCTTTGGACTGTGGGAGGAAACTGGAGCACCCGGCGAAATCCCACGCATTCCACAGGGAGGACGTACAATCTCCTCAGAGACTCCCCCAGAGGTGATCTCCGAACTCCGATGATCTGAGTTACAACAGTCTTGCGCTAACTGCAACACTACCGTGGCGACCAGTTGGAATGGATATAGGAAGGAGATAATCCTATTCAAATACACAAATTAGCGACATTAGGTAGAATGGTGGATTTCATGAAACACAGACACTAAAACAATCCAAGCCATATGAAAGTAATCACAGCAGACGATTAACCGGAGAGTCTAGTCGTGCTCTTGGCTGTAACTCCCATCAAAATCTGATTGGGCTCAGAGTGCAGGTCAGTCAGGACGTGCACACAGGAGATTCTGCAGAAGCTGGAAATCTTGAACAGCACACACGTTGCTGGTACAGTTGCGTAGCGGTTGGCATAACGCAACTACAGCGCTAGCAACCCAGATTCAGTCCCACCGCTGTCCATAAGGAGTTTGTACGCTCTCCCCGTGACCGTGTGGGTTTCCTCCAGGTGCTCCAGTTTCCTCCCACAGTCCAAAGACGTGCCAGTTGATGGGTTAATGGGTCACATTGGTGTAATTGGGTGGTGGCGGCTCATTAAGCCGGAAGAGCCTGTTACCAAGTTGTATCGCTAAATCTAACAGTGAAGTGCTGGAGAAGCTTAGCACTGGTATACAAGTCCTGATGAAGGCTCTTGGCCCGAAACGTCGACTGTTTATTCCCTTCCATGGATGTTGCCCGCCCTGCTGAGTTCCTCCAGCATTTTAGTGTGTGCTATTCAGGACATCCACATCCTCCAACCCGAGGTCCTGACTTCTACCCATCATTACAGACAACGACCAAACCCCAAACATGTACCAGCTTCACACACAGAATGCACAAGAGGAGGTCATGGAGCAACACGTTGGAGCAGGAATGGGAATGAGAATTAAAATGTTTGGTCAACAGGAAGTCCCATTTGAGGCTGATGATGCGGAGGTGCTCAGTGAAGCAGTCCCCAAATTGCAGAGGAGGCTGTATCGGGAGCCCCGGACACAATAGACAACCCCAGCAGATTCGCCGGTGAAGTGTCACCATACCAGCTGTACTGCTTCCAGCTCTCACCTTTATCTCTTTTGGAGTCCTTCTTGAAGATGGCATCGGTCTGGTTGAGCGTGTCGGTGAGGAAACTGAGAGTCGAGTCTTTTGCTGCCCTCTGACTGAGCTGGCCGCTTAACGACAAGCCACCGTTAGCTAACCCAACCTGTGGAAAGACCTGCAGAGTGAGAGAGAGAGGTAGAGAGTGAGATCACTTGTATTGTCAGGTAGCAATTAAACCAGACCGAACATGACTGAACATGGCGGGCTTGCTATGTTAGCACTAGAATATGGGGCGATACTTGTGGGCTGCCCCCAGCAATCCTTAGGTATTTCACTATATTTTTCAATGTTCATTTGTTCGTTATCTGCTGTGTCGTATGACATGGGTGGTCATGGTCTTTCCATGACCCTGATTGTTCTTAGCATCTTTCTACAGAAGTGGTTTGCCATTGCCTTCTTCTGGGCAGTGTCTTCACAAGACGGGTGACCCCAGCCATTATCAATACTCTTCAGAGATTGTCTGCCTGGCGTCAGTGGTCACGTAACCAGGACTTGTGATATGCACCAGCTGCTCATACGACCATCCACCACCTGCTCCCGTGGCTTCACATGACCTGGATCGGGGGCTAAGCAGGTGCTACACCTTGCCCGAGGGTGACCTGCAGGTTAGCAGAGGGAAGGAGCGCCTTACACCTCCTTTGGTAGAGACGTATCTCCACCTCAACACCTTGCTTTCAATGTATATGTGATACCTACATGAATTTGAATCAGAAGGTCAAGACTCTTCATCGAGACTGGAAAGGAAGGAGGAAGAGTGAAAATAAGAAAAGGGGTGGAGAGGGGAAGGAGTAGAAGCTGGCAGGTGATAGGTGAAACCAGGTGAGGGGGAAGGTAGGTGGGTGGGGGAGGGGGGATGAAGTAAGAAGCTGGGACACGATAGGTGGAAGAGGTAAAGGACTAAAGAAGACGGAATCTGATAGGACAGGAGAGTGGACCATGAGGGAACGCGAAGGAGGAAGGGCTCCAGAGGGCAGGTGAGGAGAAAAGAGGGGTGAGAGGTGGGGTACCAGAAGGGGGAATGGAAAAAGAGAGAAGGGAGGAAGGCGGGGTGAATAAGTAACCGGAAGAGACTCGACTTGACACAACTGGCTGAGGCTCTGAAGGAATTTCCTGGGTACCATTTACACTAGAAATGTTTGTTATGTTGATCTGTTGCTCCTGTATCTTTTTCCCCGCACTGACTCAACACTGACGTAAATGTCAATGGAAGCAAGCTTCTGTTGTTCAGGCAGAATGTGGACATGACTGGCAGAGACAACTTCCACTATCAGATCCAGAAGCTGTATTGCCTTATAACCATTGACGGCACAACTGAGAGTGAACTACAGCATTGCCACAGAGACTAACATGTGTTAGGAGATGTACTCCTTTCCTGGGACAGGCCTTACAAGATAACCTGTCACAATAGAATTACCAAAGAACATTGAAGATGAGAGGGGGTAGGTTCAAAGAGGATGGGAAGGGTAAGTTTTTTATACTTTATACTTCATTGTCGCCAAACAATTGATACTAGAACATACAATCATCACAGTGATATTTAATTCTGCGCTTCCCGCTCCCTGGAGTACAAATCGATAGTAAATATTAAAAATTTAAATTATAAATCATAAATAGAAAATGGAAAGTAAAGTAATGCTAAAAAACCGAGAGGCAGGTCCGGATATTTGGAGGACACGGCCCAGATCTGGGTCAGGATCCGTTCAGCAGTCTTATCACAGTTGGAAAGAAGCTGTTCCCAAATCTGGCCGTACGAGTCTTCAAGCTCCTGAGCCTTCTCCCGGAGGGAAGAGAGACAAAAAGTGTGTTGGCTGAGTGGGTCGTGTCCTTCATTATCCAGGCAGCATGTTTTTTTTACTCAGAGAGTTGTGGATGCCTGGAATGCACTGCCTGGTATGGTGGTAGAAGCAAATACATTAGAGACTTTTAAGAGATAGATGCATGAATGTGAGGAAGATGGAGAGATATGGACATCATGTAGGTAGGAAGGATTGGTTATTGGGGGTTGTTTAATTTACTTTTTAGCTGGTTCAGCACAACATTGTCAGCCGAAGGGCCTGTTCTGTGCTGTATTGTTCTGTGTTCTATGTTCTAACTGTAGATGTCAGAATCTGAAATAAAAGCAGAAAGGTTGAAAGATCTCAACCAGTCGGGCAGCATCTGTGGAAAGACATACCAGTCAGGGTTTTGATTCACTTCCTGAGTGTTGCTTTGAGATCCATGTCTACTCCTGACCCAGAATGTTAAGATACTGTTTGAGTAGCTGGGGTTGGCGCGTTGGCCTTCATCAGTCAGGGGACTGAGTATAAAAGTTGGGATGGTATGATGTGGTTATCTAGAACAGTGATGAGACCTCGACTGGAATATTGTGTTCAATGTTGGTCATGCTGCTATAAGAAAGGTGTCCTTCAACTTGAAAGGATGCAAAAAATATTTACAAGATTTTTGTCAGGGCTTCAGGGACTAAGTAATAGGGAGAGGTTGGGCAGAATAGGAATTTATTCCTTGGAGTGTAGGAGACTGAGAACTGCATATATAGAAGTTCCCCCCTTTCCTCTATTCCCCACACTGACCTTTTAACTCTTATCAACAGCCTATCACCTGCCCCTGGGACCCTCCTCCTTCTCCAGCCCTTGACTCTTCCCACCCACCTGGACACCTATCACCTTCCAGCTAGCCTCCTTTTTCTCCCCCCACCCCACCTTTTCATTCTGGCATCCTTCCCCTTCATTTTCAGTCCTGAAGAAGGGTCTCGGCCTGAAACATCACCCATTTATTCACTTCCATAGATCCTGCCTGACCTGCTGGGTTCCTCCATCATTTGTGTGTGTGTGTTAGTATTGCAGAGGCATATAAAGTCATGAGGGGCACAGATCGGGTGAATGCGCACAGTTTTTTTCCAAAGATTGGAGAATCAAAAACTCAAGGGCACAGGGGAGAAAGGTTTAATAGGGACTTGAAGGGCAACTTCTTTACACAAAGGTTGGTATATATGTGGAATAAGCTGCCAGAGGAAGTAGTTAAGGCAGATAAAATAATAACTTATTAAAGAGATTTGGACAGATGTTAATTGGACGGGTGCCACAGTAACGAAGTGGTTAGCAGAACACTTTACAGTACTGGCGACCCAGGTTCAATTCCCACTGCTGCCTGTAAAGACTTTGTACGTTCTCCCCGTGACTGCGTGGGTTTCCTCCGGGTGCTCTGGTTTCCTCCCACAGTCCAAAGATGTACCAGTTGGTAGGTTAATTGGTGATTGTAAATTGTCCCGCGATTAGACTAGGATTAAATCAGGGGTTGCTGGGCAGCGGGGCTCAAAGGGCCAGAAGGGTCTGTTCTGCATTGTATCTCAATCAATCAATTAATCAATCAATCAATAAGCAAGTAAGTAAATAAATAAATAAATGTTATGTATGTTATGAGCCAACACTGTCAAATATTGCAAGCATGCTATATTGGTGCTGCAATGTGTGGTGACTCTTGCTCCCAGCACGTCTGTAGATTGTGTTGGTTTTAACTCAAACGACGCATGTGAGAAATAAACGAACCTGAATCTGAAAACTGGGACTCGCTTGGATGGGCACGGCCAGGTCGGGCCGAAGGGCCTGATCCCCTGTGACACTGTGAGCTCTTCCTGAATTTTCTGTTTTTGTGTCAGCACACAGTAGGGAAGTGGTTAGCACAACGCTTCACAGTACAGGCGACCCGGGCCCAATCCCCACTACTGCCCTGTACGTGGGTTTCCACCGGGTGCTCCGGTTTCCTCCCATGCTCCAAAGACGTACTGGTTGGTAGGTTCACTGGGCTTTGTAAGTTGTCCCGTGGTTAGGCTAGGGTTAAATCAGCAGTTGCTGACTGGCCCAGCTTGAAGGCCTGGAAGGGTTTATTCTGCCCTGTATCTCAATAAAATCAAATCAAATATAAAATAAATATTTACTTCACTAATGTCTTCCAGAGTAGGTTTATTGCTTCGGTCTGACCCAGTCTGTGTGTGACTACAGACCCACAGACACAGGTAAATTGCCCAATAACCCATTTGTAACCAGAGAAAGATGCTGACATGGACCCTGGATACTCATACCGAGATGAAAGTGTGCTTGCTCAGGGTGGTGGGCTGCTGGCATGAGGCTCATTCCCTTCATCAGGTCAGAGGGCACCAGGAGCTTTGGAGACGATGGCACCTAACGGTGAATCCTTTGCTTGCATCTTCAGAAACAGCTCTATTTCTATCTTTGAAATCTCTGTTTTCCCCTTTCAAGGTTGTTTTGAAGACCCTGACCTGGAGTTATGCGCTGACTTTGGTTTTTTACGGAAGTGGATCCCACTCTCAGCCAGCCGCTTTTCGATATGCCAAGGATGCAGCCTGGAGTACTGGTGCATCTTCAGGGTGCCGGATATTCCTGGCTCTGGAGGCGGGCGGATTCGAGGCCAGTGATGTATCGAGGGAGGCGGAAGATTGTAAGCAGTGAGCTGGCTGCTGGCTGTGTGCCCAGAGACTCGAATTCTTTGGGCACAGAGTTCAGAAAAAGCGACGCAACAGACTTTTTACACCATAAATCAGCGAGTTGCTTTGTTAAGCCTCCCCTCTCGCTGTGAAATGGGGACACCTCTTTTTCCCTTATTAGGGAAAGAGAGAGAGCCTATGGTATGTCGAATACCAGGTGAAGGAGTAGTGTTCGGGGTAATGCAAGTCCGTGTCTTTTTGATGCTTTGCCGCACACTTGAGTGCTCGGTGGGGGAGGGGGTGCCAATGCTTTTTTGCTGGTGGGGGAGGGGGGTGTCTTTGCTTTGCTGCTGTTTATGCATGGGAGGGGGGAGATGGGGTGGCTTTGGGGTTCTAACACTTAACTGTCATTCATTCTTTGGGGCACCCCTCTGTTTTGGTGGATGTTTGCAAAGAAAAAGAATTTCAGGATGTATATTGTATACATTTCTCTGACATTAAATGTACCTTTGAAACTATTGAATTACAGCAAGATCACTGACCGAGGAACAAAATACTACTATGTGTTAAAGATCTGGGAGTTCAGAAAGCATCAGGACTGATGCCACAGGCTTGATTTCCCTGTGCCCATTCTACTTCCCTGTTCCCATGCCACATGTTGGTCCTCGGCCTCCTCTACTGCTGTGAAGAGACCTCTCTCAGACTGGAGGAGCAACACCTCATACTCCGTCTGGGTGGCCCCCATCGTCAGGGACCCCTACCTCCAAGGTCAGGCTCTCTTCTTGCTTCTGCCATCAGGAAGAAGGTACAGGAGCCTCAGGACTCACACCACCAGGGTCAGGAACAGTTACTACCCCTCAACCATCAGGCTCCTGAACCAGAGGGGATAACTTCACTTGCTCCATCAGTGAAATGTTCCCACAACCTATGGACTCACATTCAAAGACTCTTCAACCCAACATCATCTTTTGATATTTATTGTTTATTCATTTATTATTATTATTTCTTCTTTTTGTATTTGCACACTGATTGATCGCCCTAGTTGTGTAGTATTTCATTGATTTTGTTATGGTTATTATTCTATAGGTTCATTGTGTGTGCCCAGAAGAAAATTTACTTTGAACTTTGTACCTGATAGCACGAACATTGAAATCTCTAACTTCTGGTAATTTCTACCCCCTCCCCCTTCTCTCTCTTCCTTTCCTGATTCTGGCTCCCCTCATCCCTTCTCTTCCTCTCACCTGCCCATCACCTCCTGGATTCTCTCCTCCATCCCTTTCTCCCATGGACAACTCTCCTCTCACATGAGATTCTTTCTTCTTCAGCCCTTTACTTTTTCAACCAATCACCTCCCAGCTTTCACATCATTCCCCTCCCCCACCCACACACCTTCCCTCTCACCTGGTCACACCTATCACCTGCCAGCTTGTACTCCTTCTCCTCCCTCACCTTCTTATTCTCACTCTTTATCCCTACCTTTCCAAACTTCAAAAGTTGTAAAGTTAGTTTTCTGTTTGGATGCCAACATGAGAGTGACTTTTAGCAGACGTCAATTCCTATACAGAGAGCCATCAGGGAGAGCTCAGTGCATCGTAAGACGTCAAGAGAGGCAGTGAGAGGACAGAATCTGAAGGATGCAGACCCAGGGACATGGTTCCAGAATGTCATCTGTTCCCTGAGGAGATGAGAAGCAATCTCTTTGGCCAGAGGGTAGTGAATCAATAGAATTCGTTGCCACAGAAGGCTGTGGAGGCCAAGTCATGGGGTATATTTAAAGCAGAGGTTGATAGGTTCTTGAATTTTCAGGGCATCAAAGGTTACAAGGAGAAGGGAGGAGAATGAGGTTGACCCATGATGGAATGGTGGGCCAGACTCAATGGGCCAAAGGGCCTAATTCTATCTTATGGTCTTAAGGAAACTTCCCTCTCATGGAACTGATGGAAGGAATTAGCCGTGTTCCACCCTGAGCGGCCACACCAGGATTCAGCCAAGTACACGTGCACTTGTGAATATGACAATAAGCTTGACTTTGGCTTTGAGTACGTTAGCTGTGGGCCCCACAGTAGCATAGCAATTAGCGTGGCGCTATTACAGCTCAGGGCTTCGGAGCTTGGAGTTCGATCCCTGAGTCCTCTGGAAGGAGTTTCTACGTTCTCCCCGTGCAGTGCGCGGGTTTTCGCGGGTGCTCTGGTCTCCTCACAAGTCTAAAGACGTGTGCGGTGAGTCGGTTAATTGTTCATTGTAAATTGTCCCATGATTTAGGTTAGGGTTAAATCGGGGGTTGCTGGGCAGCATGGCTGGAAGGGTCGAAGGGCCTATTCCACACTGTCAGTAAATAGATAGATCGATAGGTAGATAAACACTGGGCATTTTGAAATCAGGTCACTATTTTAATCCACAGGGCATGACCTACCAAAGACAAACAAGGACTTTTGAATCTCAGCAAGCTTGGAAGCCTATGCCCAGTGAAGAGTGTTGAAGTTGATTGATCGGGGATTTTTGCATCTTGTTCCATTTTAATACACCTGCATTAATCTACCAGCTTCACAATCTTAAGTATGACCGGGGGTGGGGGGTGGGGGGTGGAGGTGGAATCTGTACTATCTAATGGCTCTGTCAGGTCAAACTCCCTGTGGCTTATTGCTATCATTTGGACAGCCCTCTTGCTTGAGCAGTTTTTTCTCAAATTCTATTTCAAAGTTCAAAGTCAAAGTAATTTTATCATCAAAGTATGCACATGTCACCATAGACTACCCTTAGATTCATTCTCCTTCAGGCATTCACAGTAAAAACAAAAAAACACCAGTGAATCAATGAAAAAACACACAGAAACAAGGACATAAAACCAATGTGCAAAAGATAACACACTGTGCAAATACTAAAGACAAAAATAATAATGAATAAACAAGTAATAAATAATATTGAGATCATGAGTTGTAGAGTTCTTGGAAGTGAGACCCTACGTTGCAGAATCAGTTCAGTATTGGGGTGAGTGAGTGATTCAGGACCCTGATGGTTGAGGGTATTAACTGTTCCTAAACCTGGAAGCTTGGAAGATTTTCCAAGCCCCTTGGGTAAGAGTGACCATAATATGGTGGAATTCTTCATTAACATGGAGAGTGACGTAATTAATTCAGAAACAAAGGTTCTGAACTTAAAGAGGGGTAACTTTGAAGGTATGAGTCGTGAATTAGCTAAGATAGACTGGCAAATTGACGGTGGATATGCAATGGCAGGCATTTAAAGGTTGCATGGATGAACTACAACAATTGTTCATCCCAGTTTGGCAAAAGAATAAATCAAGGAAGGTAGTGCACCCGTGGCTGACAAGAGAAATTAGGGATAGTATCAATTCCAAAGAAGTAGCATACAAATTAGCCAGAGAAAGTGGCTCACCTGAGGACTGGGAGAAATTCAGAGTTCAGCAGAGGACGACAAAGGGCTTAATTAGGAAGGGGAAAAAAGATTATGAGAGAAAACTGGCAGAGAACATAAAAACGGACTGTAAAAGCTTTTATAGATATGTAAAAAGGAAAAGACTGATAAAGACAAATGTAGGTCCCCTGCAAACAGAAACAGGTGAATTGATTATGGGGAGCAAGGACATGGCAGACCAATTGAATAATTACTTTGGTTCTGTCTTCACTAAGGAGGACATAAATAATCTTCCAGAAATAGTAAGGGACAGAGGGTCCAGTGAGATGGAGGAACTGAGCGAAATACATGTTAGTAGGGAAGTGGTGTTAGGTAAATTGAAGGGATTGAAGGCAGATAAATCCCCAGGGCCAGATGGTCTGCATCCCAGAGTGCTTAAGGAAGTAGCCCAAGAAATAGTGGATGCATTAGTGATAATTTTTCAAAACTCGTTAGATTCTGGACTAGTTCCTGAGGATTGGAGGGTGGCTAATGTAACCCCACTTTTTAAAAAAGGAGGGAGAGAGAAACCGGGGAATTATAGACCGGTTAGCCTAATGTCGGTGGTGGGGAAACTGCTGGAGTCAGTTATCAAGGATGTGATAACAGCACATTTGGAAAGCGGTGAAATGATCGGACAAAGTCAGCATGGATTTGTGAAAGGAAAATCATGTCTGACGAATCTCATAGAATTTTTTGAGGATGTAACTAGTAGAGTGGATAGGGGAGAACCAGTGGATGTGGTATATTTGGAATTTCAAAAGGCTTTTGACAAGGTCCCACACAGGAGATTAGTGTGCAAACTTAAAGCACACGGTATTGGGGGTAAGGTATTGGTGTGGGTGGAGAATTGGTTAGCAGACAGGAAGCAAAGAGTGGGAATAAACGGGACCTTTTCAGAATGGCAGGCGGTGACTAGTGGGGTACCGCAAGGCTCAGTGCTGGGACCCCAGTTGTTTACAATATATATTAATGACTTGGATGAGGGAATTAAATGCAGCATCTCCAAGTTTGCGGATGACACGAAGCTGGGTGGCAGTGTTAGCAGTGAGGAGGATGCTAAGAGGATGCAGGGTGACTTGGATAGGTTGGGTGAGTGGGCAAACTCATGGCAGATGCAATTTAATGTGGATAAATGTGAAGTTATCCACTTTGGTGGCAAAAATAGGAAAACAGATTATTATCTGAATGGTGGCCGATTAGGAAAAGGGGAGGTACAACGAGACCTGGGTGTCATTATACACCAGTCATTGAAAGTGGGCATGCAGGTATAGCAGGCGGTGAAAAAGGCGAACGGTATGCTGGCATTTATAGCGAGAGGATTCGAGTACAGGAGCAGGGAGGTACTACTGCAGTTGTACAAGGCCTTGGTGAGACCACACCTGGAATATTGTGTGCAGTTTTGGTCCCCTAATCTGAGGAAAGACATCTTTGCCATAGAGGGAGTACAAAGAAGGTTCACCAGATTGATTCCTGGGATGGCAGGTCTTTCATATGAAGAAAGACTGGATGAACTGGGCTTGTACTCATTGGAATTTAGAAGATTGAGGGGGGATCTGATTGAAACGTATAAGACCCTAAAGGGATTGGACAGGCTAGATGCGGGAAGATTGTTCCCGATGTTGGGGAGGTCCAGAACGAGGGGTCACAGTTTGAGGATAGAGGGGAAGCCTTTTAGGACCGAGATTAGGAAAAACTTCTTCACACAGAGAGTGGTGAATCTGTGGAATTCTCTGCCACAGCAAACTGTTGAGGCCAGTTCATTAGCTATGTTTAAAAGGAAGTTAGATATGGCCCTTGTGGCTACAGGGGTCAGGGGGTATGGAGGGAAGGCTGGGTTCTGAGTTGGATGATCAGCCATGATCATAATAAATGGCGGTGCAGGCTCGAAGGGCCGAATGGCCTACTCCTGCACCTATTTTCTATGTTTCTATGTTTCTATTTTCCTGGAACGTCCCAGCATTCACAGTCTTCCTGCTTGTGTCCAGGTGTGATGGTGTGAAGATGGCTTTGAATGATGACTCATTCGATCTCTTTCCTTGAGAAGATCAGCCCTAACTAACTTCTATAACATCGATGATCTTTGTCTTACAAGGTATATTTCTCATAGGTTGACATGGGAGAGAGCCATTGGCCATCAGCAGTACAACTACACTATGTCCACCTTGCACGAAAACAGACTCATTCTTGTTCTAACTGTCTCCTTTCTTGTTAATTATGTGGTTATTTTATACTTTTCCTGTATATGTTTTGTCTCTGATATTAGGCCACTTCATCTAATATTTTTATTTGTTAATATGCCTGTGCACACATTTCACGTTTAATAACAACAGCAGTTAGACAGGTCTGTGGATAGGAAAGATCTAGAAAGAGACAGGCCAAACATGGGCAAATGGGACAGGCTTAGATGGGAAATGGGCTGAAGGACCTGATTCTGTGCTGTATGAGTCTGTGAATCTACATGTGTGTCTGGGAGATTGTGAGCCTTTAGAAATCCCTCCAAAGAGGCTGTGTCACTGTGTACTAGGCCAGGGTGTGGAGAACTTTGTACTAGGCCAGGCTTCTCGATGAGGTGGTGGGAGGGAAATCAGGCAGAGAATTGTGGTCTGTGAATCGGTGAACACCAACCTGCTATTTTACTCTCTTTTGTTCTGGTTTCTGGACTGTAGTTTGATTGTCTCTAGGTGCTTTTCCTGTTGCTTGCATAGTGGGGGTTTGGGGCTGGGTTCGGTGTTTCTGCTGGCGTGGGTGGGAGTGGGGGGGTCAATACTTGTTGCTGCTGGTGTGAAGGGAAGGGGGCTTTAGGCTTCGATGTTTCTATTGTTCCACAGGGTTTCTTTGTTTTGTGAACGTCTGTGAAGAGGATGAATTTCAGGATGTGTACTAAATAAATTCTGTAACTTCAAACCTTTGAAATCTTTGAAGTTCAAAGCAAATTTATTATCAAAGAATGTATACGTTACCATATATTGTACTTCCTTGAGGTTCGTTTTTCTTTCGGGCGTTTACAGGAAGAATTTTTTAAAGTATATGTAAACTAATCTGCCAAACAACCAAAGTGCAGAAGAAGACAAGCTGCGCACAAAGAAACGAATAAGTAAGTAGCAAGTAAATAAAACAATAAATACTGAGAACAGGAGTTGCAAAGAGTCATTGAAAGTGAACGTATGGAATCTGTTCGGAGTAACGGTGAGTGAGGCTCTCCACACTGGTTCAGGAGTGAAAACGCTTCCTGGTGTGAGCCCTGAGGCTCCTGTATCTCCTTCTCTCCTTCCTGGAGGGGGTGCTTGATGTTGGATGCTGCTTTCTTGAACTGTTTATTTTTAGATATATTTCTTATTATAACTTATAGTAACTTATAACTATTGCACTGTCCTGCTGCTGCTAAACTAACGATTTTCACGAGGTATAAACCTGACTCTAATTCAGATTCAGAAATGCAGACTGTCTTACCTGTGTTACTTTGATTAATGTTGGTGGTGATTGTGCTGGACCCCCAGCGTTGACTCCTCCTACGCCCTCCCTCCTGCAGGGCGCCACAGCGGGTGCCTTCGTCTTCGCCACGCTATCGTCCGCTGTCAGGTTCCGCCGCTTCAAGAACTCCTCCTGCCGCGAGCTCTGCTCTGCGCCACGCCGTTTCGGTGAACTGCGGCAGGAGGTGACGTTGTTTCGGCCGAAGAGGCTCTGGCGGTTCTCATGCCTGCGCTCGAGCTTCTCCTCGTAGCTCTCGGTCACCAGCCTCCTCTTCTTGGCTGAGCCCACGCCACCCTGGCTGAGACCCCGCTTCGGAGAAAGACCCGTCATCCTGAGAGTTGGCACTGGCCCGACAGGCCTCCTGGTGCCGATGTCGGTAACAAAGCGTTGTTCTGCCTGTACCTCAAAAACTGTAGTCGTATCCCAAGGCCCACCAATGTTCCTGCAGGTGAAATTAGATCCAATACTTGCAAATAAAACAAATTAACCACAGCAATATCAGGTTACTGACTAAATTAGATGCACCCAATGGTGATATCCAACAGAAACCATTATTTGGACTAGAAGCTGTTCTGTCATGCATAAATAACTGAAGTTTCAGACCAGTGCAATCAATCGCTCACAGAAGCCATTGCTTTCCTTTCCAATGGAATCCTTCACGTGGAGTGAAACTCTTTCACCTTCATCCAGACCTTTCGGTTATCCCTCTCCCTCACCCCTGGAGGTGCTGCCGTCTGCAGTTTAGGCGTCCAACACCATCTCAGCATCTCAAGCCAGACCATGGAAGGTTAGTGGGGCCTCACCACACGTTGTTTGTAATCCGCACACCGGACAGAGCCAGGGGTAGATCTGGTTGCAGAGATACTCGGACGAATGGAGTCTGTCTGTGGATGTTGTTTACATCCCAGCCTCTCCTCCCGATCCCTGCGAGCTCCAGGCTGAGTTGACCTGGACAGCTTCAGGCTTCTCAAAGTGAGAGCGATATTCCGCTGAGATGATAGTTTAGCTGTGGAGCTTGTCAGGTCTCTGTGCTCACACCGCTCTGCAAAGTAAAACAGGAAATATAATCTCTTTTTAAAATAAACCACCTCGCTTCTAACCTTCTTCCTGTCTCTCACTCAGCTGACAGTGTGGTTTCTTGCCTGCTCTGACAGTTAATTCACCGTTAGCTGTTCTGCGAAGAGTTGGACTCGCAGCTGGAGTGCATCTCGGCGCTGGGCAGTGGACAATTTCTTCTGTCCAAGCCCTGATGCAGTTGGTTGAGTCCAGCTATGGCAGTGTGGTGGGTTCTCCAGTTTCACCCTGGTTCTTGTTCCCGCTGACTCTGTTACACCCTTGTAACAGGCTCTATCTCAACCACACACTGCCAGCGATAAGCCAGTCACACCGGATATGGTTTGTCACAGGCCCCCGAGCCCTGTCAGATCTGTATCATTCTTTGGAAGGCGGAAAAAATTTGCAGGAGAGCAACAAATGTAAAAACACCAAGAAATAAAAAGAGCACACATCCTCACCAGGGGCCGTATCTTAGACTCACCACACACCAAACCCTAAATGCTTTATTTTTACTTCCAGCCCTTGGGGACTGCCTTGGTTTCATATCTTAAAACGAGCAGTTGCTTGCAAAATAGATTTTTAAAAAAAACTTTTTAAATTAAGTGCAGCGATGTGTGACGTCACCTTTTTGGTGTGGCTGGAGAAAATTACATTTGCAAAAGGAAGAAGACGTTTCTGTTTCTACAGCAGTTCCATAAGACGAGGGCTGTACAAAGAGCCGCTCGAGGAGGTTCTGATGTGCGCCTTGGGAAGTAATGCAGGCAACACAATGGCCAGTTTGTGCACGGTGAGCTCCCCCAAACAGTGAGATCTCATTAGCTTTAATTTCTTTAAATAGTCATTTCTCAGAACGTGAGCATTGTTGGAAAGCCCAGGGTTTATTATTTATCACTTATTACCATTAGAGAGGTGACAATAAGTCACCATCTTGATTTGAATTAATATTTGTGCTGTTACTCAGTGCTGTTGGGAAGGGTTTTGACCCGGATGAAAGACAAACCTGGCTTCACTTATCACCTTCTTGCTTGTACTCTTTCCCCTCCCTCCCCACCTCCTTATTCTGGCTTCATTCCCCCTTCCTTTCCAGTCCTGAAGCAGGGTGTTGGCCCGAAACGTCGGCTGTTTATTCATTTCCCTGGATGCTGCCTGACCTGCTGAGTCCCTCCAGCGTTTGTGTGTGTGTTCAAGCTCTATGTCAGGATGTTGTGTGACTCAGAGGGGAACCTGCAGATGGGGGCGGTCCCCTGGGCCTACTGCCCTCATCCTTCCCGCTACCAGATGCGGCCGGTTTGGCAGGTATTGTTGGAGTAGCCTGGGTGAGTAACTGGTGTGCGGTTTTGTAGATGTTGTTGGATCTGGAGATGACATTGTCCAGAAGGATCTTCAGAAGTCAAAGCTTTATGGTTGGGGATCTGGCTGGGGGGGACGTCTCACCAGGCTCTGGGGACTCATCCACCTTACGCTTGTGGAGAGCTAGTGCCTCGTCCTTCTTAATTTCACTGATCAATGGTTGAATTTTCCAACAACATTGTCTTTCTCCTTATTGAACAGAGATGAGACTTCACTTAGGCATTCTGGTTTCATTAACAAGTCAATATTTTAGTCCCTAAAGGATCGGACTTTTTCCTTAGTTTCCCTCTTGCCTGTAATAAACTGATAAAATGCTTTGGAACTTTCCTTAATATCAATGATTTTCACTCTTCTTGTTTGGAGACATGAACTACCACTGATCAACAGTATTAAGCTGATGTTGTTGAGGATAGTGTAGAAGGTGACCATTGGTTACAATGAGACATTGACCGGGTGCAGAGCTGGGCTGAGAGGTGGCAGATGGAGTTCAATGCAGAAAACTGTAAACGGATTCACGTTGGAAAGTCAAATGTAAAAGCAGGTAAACAGAGGGATTGCAGGGTCCATGCCCATAGATCTCTCAAAATTGTCACGCAGGTTAATAGGCTGGTTAAGAAGATGGATGATGTGGTGGCTTCATTAGTCGGGGGATTGAGTTCAAGACTGCAAGGTAATGTTGCAGCTCTATAAAACCCTGGTTAGACCACACTTGGAATATTGTGTTCAGTTCCAGTTGCCTCATTATAGGAAGAACGTGAAAGCTTTAGAGATGGTGTATAGGAGATTTACCAGGATGCTGATTGGATTAGAGAGAGTGTCTTATGACGAAAGGGTTTTTCTCAGGAGCGAAGGAGGATAAGAGGTCTTGATAGAGTAGACAGGTATCGCCTTTTTCCTGGGGTGACAATGGCTAATGCAAGAGGCTGTATTTTTAAACTGAATGAAGGAAAGATTAGAGGAGATGTCAGAGGTATTTTTTTACAGAGACGGAGGTGGGGGCTTGGAATGTGTTGCCAGGGGTGGCTGCTATAGCTGGGACATTTCAGAGACTCTTCGAAAGGCACATGGATGAAAGATAAATGGAAGACTTTGGGCTGTGGAAGAGGGTCAAGTTGGACTGATCATGGAGCAGGTTAAAAGGTGGTCATAACAGCATGGGCTGAAGGGCCTGTACTGTGCTGTAGTGTTCGATGATCATTTACTGTACCCGGTGCTCCTGGCATGTCCTCCTGTATATCAGTGAGACTTAGTGTTGAGTGGGAGCCTGCTTCGCTGAGCACCTACGCTCCTTCTTCAAGAAAAAGTAGGATCTCCCAGTTGCCACCCACTTCCTATTCCCATTCCAACACGACAATCCACGGCCTCCTCTACTGCCATGATGGGGCCTCACTCAGGTTGGTAGAGCAACACTTTATATTTTGTTTGGGTAGCCTCCAAATTCTTGAACCTCTGGTAACTGCTGCCCCCGCCCACTCCTTCACCATTCCCCATTCTTATTTCCCTCTCTCACCTCATCTTCTTACCTCCCTATCACCTCCCTCTGGTGCTCCTCCCCCTTCCCTTTCTTCCATGGCCTTCTGCCCCTTCCTATCAGATTTCCCCCTTCTCCAGCCCTTTATCTCTTTCACAAATCAACTTCCCAGCTCTTTGCTTCAACCCTCTCCTCACCTGGTTTCACCTGTCATCTGCCACCTTGTACTTCTTTCTCCCCTCCCCCCACCTTCTTACTCTGACTTCTCATCTTTTTTTTCCAGTCCCGATAAGGGGCTTCGGCCCCAAACGGTGACTGTTTACTCTCTTCTGTAGATGCTGCCTGGCCTGCTGAGTTCCTCCTGCATTTTCTGTGTGTTCCCTTGGTTCCAGGATTTGCAGAATTTCTCGTGTTTATGATGCATGTTTTGATGTATGTGTAACTAATAAAGTTGATCTCTCTCTCTCTCTCTTTAGATTCAACTGAAAGTGGACACTTGCAGTCTGCTTTTGACAGGTCTTGCCTTGTGATATTGAAATCCGTGATGTTTATGATATTGAAGGCCCCCCCCCCCATTCAGGACATTAAATCCAGCCCATTTTATCCCTTCCCAATACTTTCTTGAAGCTTGCAAAATTATGCTTCAAAATGCTCTCCCACTGACATTTTAATGACCTGCCAAAGTAAATTCATAAGCGTAGTTCCAGAATTACCCCTTGACTAGAATCTATGTACCGGCTCCAAAGGCTCTCCTGAATAAACTTAAAATTCCTTTCGGACTTAGTGATCCTGGTTATTGGGAAAATTCGAAACCCCCCTCAACCTTCACAATGGCCATTACTTGCAATTTAGAACATAGAACATAAAAGAGGACATTACAGGAACAGGCCCTTCAGCCCACAATGTTGTACCAAACTAATTCAACTATTCCCTCCTCCACACACAATTTCCATACCCCTTCATTCTCTGCAAGTCATCACCCCCACTGGAGCACAGGCCAGCGACCGCAGATCACCAATGTCCTCTGTCTTGGGCAACTTCCCTGCTCTTTTATATAAAGCTTTCTTCAGGTAGACTCCAACATCTCATGCAAAACCCAGCACCCATTATAGAACAGCTCTCCGTCAATACTCAGTCTAGATCAGGGGTTCCTAACCTTCTTGTGCTATGGACCCTTTGTCAGTCAGTGAAGCCTATGGATCCCTTTGTCAGTCACTAAAGCCTATGGACCCTTTCTCAGAATAATGTCTTTAAATATATAAAATACCTATGATTACAAAAGAAACCATTCTGACTGGCTGTATCGCTGTCTGGTATAGGGTGAGGGACTACTGCACAAGATCGAAGCAAATTGCGTTGTCCATCACTGGGGATCCCCACCACCCAGGACAGACCCTCTTCATACTGTTACCATCGGGAAGGAGGGACGGGAGCCTGAAGGCACACAGTCAGTGATTCAGGAACAGCTTCTTCCCCTCTGCCATCCGATTTCTGAATGGACATTAAATCCATGAACACTACCTCACTACTTTTTTATTTCTGTTTTTTGCACTATTATTTTAATAGACATACATATACTTACTGTAAATCAGTTTTTCCTCTATATTTATTTATGACATATTTCATTGTACTGCTGCCATAAAGTTAACAAATTTCACAACATATGTCGGTGATATTAAACCTGACTCTGATTCTGAAATACAGTTATCAAAATATTTAATAAATACAAATTTGTGATATGGTAATATATGTGCTTCTTCATTAACACATTAAATAACGAGATTATACATTTAAAATATAGGCAAGTTAAAATTAAATTTTCTTTTTAAAGACATGTCAGTGTGAGAGCTGTTATTGCTTATCTTGAATAGAACATTCAGCTGTGGGGTGGTGTTTGACAAAGCAACACACACGTCCTGTTGGACGTCCAATGGCAGGGCCGCCCGTTAGCTGGTCAGCTATGTCACACGAACGTCTGCAGACAGGAACACTGCGATCATGTTCGCCCTAGCAATGGGCCTAATACCTTCTTAATTTTGAAGCAATGATGATTGTGCCCTAAACAATATTTTGAGAAATCTGTCACAACTGTAATGTGGTATGAAAATATCCGTGATTTCTATTGGTGACAAAGCCACAGGTACGGCTAATACTACAATGGTTTGTTTTCCTGTGTTCATAATTGAAGGAAATGCTAAATTTCAGCTCGAAGTTAGTGAGAGTAAAGATCCAGTATTCAGGGAACATGAATAATCCTCGAAATGATCAACAGGTCGGGCAGCATCTGTGAAGAAAGAAACAGTGGTAAAGTTTCAGGGGGAAGTCTTTTCATCAGAACTGGATATATTATATGTTTTATACAAACTTAGAGACTTACAACATGGCCCAATGAAACCACACCGCCCCATGATATCCACGAGAAGTATTAATGCATACACCTTTGCAACGTGGGAGGAGGTACAGGAGATTGGCGACACACACTTGATATTTTAAGAATAGCTTCTTCCCTTCCACCAACAGACTTCTGAATGGGCCATGATGCTGGGATATATCCTAGGATGTGCTGGGACACATCATGAGTGGTGTAACATGGGGTTATCGAGTGTTTCAGGTCTTTTAACATCAGATGCCCTCACCCAGGCAATCCAGCCAGGGTTGATCAGGCCCTGGCTTGTATCCCAGCAGCTTTGGTCGACGGGTCACACCTCTTGGTCCATGGCCATCTGGAGGCTCGCTCAGCAGCCTCTGTGATGGTCCTGAAGGCTCTTTTCTTTGCATCCCCCATAATGCCAAGGAGAGGGTAAGTTCTACAGAACAAGCAGCCAGCAGAACCTCTACACCCCTCCTCTATAGGCTCACATCTCGCCTTCTACCACTGTCTTTATACTTTATTGTCGCCAAACAATTGATACTAGAACGTACAATCATCACAGCGATATTTGATTCTGTGCACTGCTCTACCAGCCCCTGGTAATCAGCTTTCTTACACTCAAACACCTCCTGAACCGAGTCTTCCCAATACACTGTCAGTTCTACCATGACCCCCTGCTTCGAGGTTTCTGACAGAATTGCCATGTCTCAGGGATGAAGGTGTGATGAAGTCAGGGAAGATCTTGCCAAGATTGGTTTCAGCTGCCAGTCGGACGTTGTGGTAAGCTAGCCTGCTGGTGATCAGTGCTGAGACTGTGGCTTTGACAAAGGCTATGGGCTTTCTGGGTTGGCAGAAATGCCTACTCTTGTTAATGTCCGGGGAGATATTTTCTGCCACATGAAGCCCAGAATACTACCCCGCCATTCCACTTTTGCAATATTTATTTATATTATTCTTTACTGTAACTTAAGGTATTTTTAATGTCCTTTGTACTGTACTGCTGCCACAAACCAACAAATTATCACGGCGATGTCAGAGATAATAAACGTGATTCAGATTCTGAGGCGGTATGCAACCATGAGGTGGCGCTGTGGACACGGTCCCAAGCAGGTGTCCTGCCTGGCTCTGGACCCGGCCAAAGTTAACACCCAACTTCAAAGTTGAAAATGAATTTATTATCAAAGAACGTATAAGTCACCATATACTAACTTGAGATTAAATTTCTTGCATTTACAGGAAAATAAATAAATACAATAGAATTTATAAACACTGACACCAATGTGCAAAAGAAGATAAATTGTACAAATAGAGAAATAAATACTGAAAATTTGTGTCGTACAGTTCTTGAAAGTGAGTCTGTAGGTTGTGGAATCAGTTCAGAGTTGAGGTGGGCCAAGTTATCCACTCTGGTTAAGGAGCCTGATGGTTAGGGGGTAATAACTGTTCCTGAACCTGGTGATTGGGGACCGAAGGCTCCTGTACCTGCTGCCCGATGGTCGCAGCGAGAAGGGAGAATGGCCTGGATGGTGGGGATCCTCAAAGATGGGGCTGTCAATGTGTAAATGTGCTCACTGGTGGGAAGGGATTTGCCTGTGATGGACTGGGCTGTATCTACCACTCTCCGCGGACGTTTCTATTCCTGGACATTGGTGTGTCCGCACCAGACTGTGTCTGCACGAAATCCTCAGGCAAAGGGTATGACAGAGACGAACAGGTGAGATATCCATTTCAGAGAAAGCGGCAGCGCCTTCACGACACGATTACACCGACCCCAGACTGCACTGCCGGCGCGGCTGCACGGCTCCCTTCGCCCCGGGGACCTCGGTCCCCCGCGCTGCCCCCAACAACGCGACCAGGCAACTGAAGACCCCCTCCGCAGACCACCCTGATGATGACTGACAGCTCCAAGCCCCGGCCACTGCGCCAGAACTTCCGGTGTTCCGAAAGTCGGAAAACTTGTGAACAGTTTGAAGCGAAGCTATTTTTAAATAAATGAACACTTACTACTTTAAAATATGAAAGGATACAGAACAACACACACAAAATGCTGGTCAGGCAGCATCTATGGAAAAGAGTAACCAGTCGACATTTCGGGCTGAAACCCTTCATTAGGACTCAGCAGTACAGGAACAAACCATTTGGCTCTGATCCTCCAGCCAAATTAAACTAACTTGAAGCAAAGATTAAACTAATTTATCTTTTATATATTTATCTCTTTAGATTAGATTAGATTATGAGGACCCTCAGTCCTCGTTTATTGTCATTTAGAAATGCATTCATTAAAAAATGATACAATGTTCCTCCAGAATGATATCACAAAAAAAGGACAAACCAAGACTAAAACTGACAAAACCACATAATTATAACATATAGTTACAACAGTGCAAAGCAATACCATAATTTGTTAAAGAACAAACCACGGGCACGGTAAAAAAAAAGTCTCAAAGTCCCGATTGACTCATCATGTCAAGCAGACGGCAGAAGGGAGAAACTCTCCCTGCCATGAACCTTTAAGCAACGACAACTTGCCGATGCATTGGAAGCACCCGACCGCAGCCGACTCTTGAGTCCATCCAAAAACTTCGAGCCTCTGACCAGCCCCTCCGATACAGCCTCTCCGAGCACCATCCTCTGCCGAGCGCTTTGACCCCGCTCCGGCCGCCGAGCAACAAGCAAAGCCGAGGACTCGGGGCCTTCTCCTCCGGAGATTCCGGACCAAACAGTAGCAGCGGCAACGAAGCAGGCATTTCAGAAGTTTCTCCAGATGCTCCTCCGTGCTCTCACATCCGTCTCCATCAAATCAGGATTGTGCATGGCACCCTACTTGACAAATAACAGACAGACAGAAAAATATTTTCATATTTTTATTTTTTAATATTTTATACTAAATAGTATTCAAATAAAATATTTAAATTTATAATTTATATATTAACGTAAACAGTTCCACAATCTATAGACTCATTTTCAAGGACTCTTCATCTCATGTTGTCGATATTTATTGCTTATTTATTTATTATTATTATTTCTTTTTCTTTTGTATTTGCACGGCTCTTGTGTTTTGCACACTGGGGTTGTCCACACCGTTGGCATGGTCTTTCATTGATTCTATTATGGTCACTGGATTTATTGAGTATTCCCAGGAGAAAGGTAATCTGATGGTTGTACGTGTGCTTTAATAATAAACTTACTTTGAACTTTAGAAACAAGATTGAATATCGCATGTAGGTAGAGGTCAAGTAAATGGCAGCCCACTCCTTGAGCGACTGCAGTGTGGCAGCGTGCAGGCTCCAGGAATGCATTGGAGCCAGCGTGCGTTTCTCTCAGCAGCCACCCTCTGCTGCAAGACAGTGAAGTCCCTCAGTCCAGTCTGTGTGATGCAAAGACCCGCAGGGACACAGTGCCCTCCGTTCAGCGACCCCCCCCCTCAGCTGCGGCCCAGTGGGGGCACAGAGTGGGCCAGCAGGACAGTGGGTGTTATAATTCTATACATTTAGGCAAACAGCATGATTACGGGTCATTCTGGCCCAACAAGCCCATGTGACCAATTATCTACTAACCCACGCATCTTCAGGATGTGGAGGGAAAGCAGGGGGAGCCCGATGCAATCACGGGCTGTTGGAGTGGTCATCTAGAGACAGGCATTCATTTTGTTTTTTATTTACAGGTACAGGGCAGAACAGGCTCTTCCTGAACAACCAGCTGCACCGCTCAGCAAACCACCTATCTGACCAGGGGACAATCTACAGCAACCAACTAACCTACTAACTGGTACATCCTTGCACTGTGGGAGGAGATCAGAACACCCAGAGGAAACCCACACGGTCACGGGGAGAATGTACAAACTCCTTATAGAGGGCACCGGAATTGAACTCCGAACCGCGACTCCCTGAGCTGCAATAGCGTTGCGCTAACTGCTACACTACTGTGGCGCCCCACCGAATGCGGACAATTAAATGTTCCGAAAGAAAAGCCATTCTCAGCAATACCGATAGTGAAACTTCTCTCCCCTTTAGACCTCAGTGTCTACCTCATTATGATCTGCACCTTATGGTCTGACTGCATGGCACTTTCTCTGTAGCTGCTACACTCTAGAGGTTTGAAATTAGCTTTATTTGTCACAGGTACATCAGAACAGACGGTGAAATGTGTCGTTTGCATCAATGACCAACGCAGTCCGAGAGAGACCGCAAGTGTCGCCATGCTTCTGGCACCAACAAAGCATGCCCGCAACTCACTAACCCTAACCTCTACGTCTATTGGAGTGTGGGAGGAAACCAGAGCACACGGAGGAAACCCACACAATCACAGGGAGAGCATACGGTACAAACTCCTTGCAGACAGGGATGGGAATTGAACACCAGTAACTGGAACTGTAAAGCTCTGACTATGCAATGTTTATTCTGTATTGCCTTCTTCTGTCTCAATGCACTGTGTGAACACTATGCAAAGTTCAAAGTACATTTATTATACAAGTACGTATACTTTATACAACCTTGAGATTTGTCTCCTTACAGGCAGCCATGATACAAAGAACCCTGATAGAATCCATTTAAAGCAAAAGAATATTGTCAAACACCCAGTGTGCAGAGAGGAAAAAACAGATTGTGCAAACATTAAAGCCGGCAAACGGCATTCAGAACTGAAGTTCACAACACCAGGCATCACAGCAGCCGATTCAGAAGGCCTCAGTCCAGCACAGAGCTGAGCGAATCCCGCGAGCCTCGTGCCAAACCGAGACAGGCTTTTTCCTGGTTTCATTTCAAATTAACTTCCCCAGATAGAATCGGTGATCAGGGGCAGGAGGAGGTGACCTGCAAAAGAGGCAGGTGGAGGGAATTCAAAGGGAAATTCAGAAGGAGGCTTGGCCCTCACCCAAGAGGAACACAGTTCTTGCTCCCTGGTTGGATGAGGGTGCAGTTTGCACCAGGACACAGAGGGGCACTCAGGTGGGGGGGAAAGTGAGAAAGGTAGGAGGTGGAGGAGAGTAGAGCTGGGGGAAGGACACTGTTCTCTGCAGCAGAGACAGAGAGTCCCGAAGGACAAGGCGCCTGCCTGGTGCTTGGGTTGAGGGCCTCAGCTGGGCTGCAGAATAACTTGGGGTGGGTGGGGGGGGGGAGGATCAGCTTGTTCTGGTGAGTGTAAAGATAAAATAAAGCGTCGCTTTATTTGTCAGGTGTACATTGAAACATCGAAATACGCAGTGAACGCCTTGTTGTGTTGATGACCAACACAACCTGAGAATGTGCTGGGGGCCGCCCGCAAGAATCAGCATGCTTCTGGCGCCAAAGTATCATATGCAGAACTTACTAACCCGTACATCTTTAGAATGTGGGAGGAAACCAGAGTACCCGGTGGAAACCCACGCGGTCAAAGGGGTGAATGTACAAACCCTCTACAGACAGCCACGGGAATCGAACCCCGATCACTGCTACTGTAAGGCATTACAGAAACAGCTACACTACCGTCCCACCCGAACAGGATGGAGGCAGAGGTCCCCCTCGGAACTATGAGGGGCTCAGAACTAAACGGAAAAGCAGAGCCACAAGACGATTACCTCTGTGTTGATACCTGGGGCACACACTAATTAGGAGGAGAGTTTGCTGGCTCTGGGCCTGTACTCACTGGAGTTTAGAGAATGAAGAGGAATCTCATTGGAACTTATCATATATTGAAAGGCTTAGACAGACAGGTGTGGAAAGGATGTTCCAATTTAGTGAGAGAGTTTAGGACCAGAGGGCACACCTCAGAATAGAACAACACCCATCTGGAACAGAGATGAGGAGGAATTTCTTTAGACAGAGGGTTGGTGAATCTGTGGAATTCATTTCCAGAGGCAGGTGTGGAGGACAAGTCATTGGGTACGTCAAAGGCAGAGATTGATAGAGATTAGTCAGTCTGTCACAGGGAGAAGGCAGGAGAATGGGACTGAGAAGGAAAATAAATCAGCCATGATTGAATGGCAGAGCAGACTTGATGGGCCAAATGGCCGAATTCTGCTCCTGTGTCTTATGGAAATATCTAGTCACTGAACAGTTTGATTAACACCATGCAGTGAGGGTTGTTCTCTTGCCCAAGATCAGACTACAGGCGCTGAGATACTGTATATCTGACATTGCCTTGATTTTCCTTACCCTTGTCTGTGACAGGATTTGCTAATCATTGCTGCCAACCTGAAGGGAACCGTGCACTCAGTGTTACATAAACAGCAAAGGTTGTTTTGGCTGGGCTCACTGACAGCATTACAACAGCACAAGTGTACCTCGCTCCATAAAGGGCCAAGAGCTGCCCTGGTTTGGTGCCAGTGACCGCTGTTTCACCAGATGAATGGGCTATGGAAACTTTTTACTCTCACACCACCAGAAACCACCCAGTCTTGTGAACTAAAAGAAATGAGAAGAACTGTATTGGGGCTGACCCACAAGAAGACATCTGAAAGGCCTAGATGGAGTGGACATGGGGAGGATGTTTCCTGTAGTGGGGGAGCCTAGCACTAGGGAGCTCAGCCTCAGGACAGAAGGACAACCCTTTGGAACAGAGAAGAGGAAGAATTGCTTTAGTCAGAGGGTGGAATTCATTGCCACAGATAGTTTTGGAGGGCAAGTGCTTGAATTTGTGATTATTCAGGGTGTCAAAGGTTATGGGGAGAAGGCAGGGGAGTGGGGTTGAGAGGGAGAATAAATCAGCCCTGATGGAATGGTGGAGCAGACTTGATGGGCCGACTAGCTTAATTCTTCTTCTCTGTCTTATGGTCTAAGACGTAGCTTCTGGATTTTGACCCCTTCTGAAACTATGATCTCTGCACCCAAGAGGCTGGTTGACATGTTTCAAGCATATAAAACCATGAAGTGCAACGTGTCATTGTGCATGATCAGCCATGATCACAGTGAATGGTGGTGCTGGCTCGAAGGGCTGAATGGCCTACTCCTGCACCTATTGTCTATTGTCACTAAAGATTCATTTTCTGCATTCCCATTTAGACTTCTTCCTTGCAAATCTTGGTGCTGTCAGTGACGAGCACGGTGAAAGGTTTCACCAGGACATTGCAGTCATGAAGAAATGGTATCAGGGCAATTGGAATCCCTCAATGCTGGCTGATTATTGTTGGGCACTTAAGCGAGAAGCCTCAGTAACTAAGTACAAATGAAAATCACCAATGAAACATTTTTAGTTTAGTTGAACAAAGCATCAGGACCATTTTGCAATTAAATAAAAGTTAATTGTATTCAATAAAAGTTAGTTTTTTGGTTCTCCAAATTCCTATGTGATACAAGTAGTCTGAAATTATATTTGTGTTCAGCTTCAAGCGGTCTCTCATAGACAAAAGAAAATTCTGAGGAGCCACACTTTGCTGTGCTGTGATACCAGTGCAGTAGTCGTGGAGAACATTATCACCATCAGGACCCCAAGCAGATCACCCACCATCCCAACTGGGAGATAGATACCATCCTGCTCCATTGTTGGGTGTAAGTTACAGACCTCTCCCTCACCTGACAGTACAGAACGGACACCATAGAAATGTCCTGCTCAAGAATAGGCACTTCGGCCCTACATGTCTGTACTGGCATGATGCCAGATTGAAATAGTTCTTTCTACTGGCACATGATTCATATCCCTCCACTCTTTACATATCCATGCTCTGTTTAGCAGCCTCTTGAATGGCCACATGATGTTTACTTCCACCACGTCCCCTGGCATCGAACTCCAGGAACCTATTATACTCTGTGTAAAAACTTGCCCCCAACATCCGCTTTAAATTCCACCCCACCCCCCACTACAGCTTATACAGTTGATATGCCCTCAAGTATTCAAACTTTTGAGGTAGTTCCACGCTAAGACGCTCCTCCTGCCAGCATTTTCTCAAGAACCAGTAGGGGTTAGGAACTTCTTGCTACCACCCAGGTCTCATCACGTATGAAGTGCTAGTAGTGTTATACCATTCACATTTTGCACCCTATGATAAATGTTAGTCTTCTGGAATATATTTTATTATTTGTTAATTTATTTCTGGTAATATTACTTCATGCGTTTTGTGTGATTAGGTGGAGATATGTTTCTACCAAAGGAGGTGTAAGGCGCTCCTTCCCTCCACTAGCCTGCAGGTCACCCTTGGGCAAGGTGTAGCATCTGCTTAGCCCCCCGATCAGGGTCATGTGAAGCCATGGGAGCAGATGGTGGACGGTCGTATGAGCAGCTGGTGCAGATCACAAGTCCTGGTTATGCGACCACCGACACCAGGCAGACAATCTCTGAGGAGTATTGATAATGGCTGGGGTCTCCCGTCTTGTAAAGACACTGTCCAGAAGAAGGCAATGACAGGCCACTTCTGTGGAAAACTTTACCAAGAACAATCATGGTGATAAAGACCGTGATCGCCCACGTCATACAACATGGCACGTAATGATGATGGCGATGTTGTGTGTGAGTTATAGGTACTGTGCTGTGCACCTTGGTCTGTGGTAACGTTGTTTCATTTGGCGGTATACATGTATTCAGCTGATTGACAATAAACTGACTTGACAGGCAATGAGCGAGGGCTTTGTCAGTCTTCAACCCAGCCTACAAAAACTGGCAGAATTTGGCTTCTTCAGTCAGAGAACTTTAGGGAAATGATGCATCAACAGTCACTCATAAAGTACAACTAAAATAAAATTGGTAGCAATAACAACATATGGCCACTCTAGTCAAGCTAGGATTTAGCCGCTCCATTGAGTCCTGATCACCACCACATCAAAGACTGCTGTGCAGGTTGACTCTGTGGTTAAGAAGGCATATGGTGCATTGGCCTTCAACAATCGTGGAACTGAGTTTAAGAGCCGAGAGGTAATGTTGCAGCTATATTGAACCTTGGTCAGACTCCACTTGGAGTACTGTGCTCAGTTCTGGTCACCTCACTACAGGAAGGATGTGGAAGCCATAGAAAGGGTGCAGAGCAGATTTACAAAGATGTTGCCTGGATTGGGGAGCATGCCTTATGAGGATAGGTTAAGTGAACTTGGTCTTTTCTCCTTAGAGCGACGGAAGATGAGAGGTGACCTGATAGAGGTGTACAAGATGATGAGAGGTACTGATCGTGTGGATAGTCAGAGGATTTTTCCCAGGGCTGAAATGGCTAGCACAAGAGGGCACAGTTTTAAGGTGCTTGGAAGTTGGTACAGAGGAGATGTCAGGGGTAAGTTTTTTACGCAGAGAGTGGTGAGTGCGTGGAACGAGCTGCCAGCAACGGTGGTGGAGGTGGATACGATAGGGTCTTTTAAGTGACTCCTGGACAGGTACATGGAGCTTAGAAAAATAGAGGGCTATGGGTAACCCTGGGTAATTTCTAAGGTAAGGACATGTTTGGCACAGTTTTGTGGGCCGAAGGGCTTGTATTGTGCTGTAGGATTTCTATGTTTCTAAAGAGTCTTCATCTCATGTTCTCAATATTTATTGCTTATTTATATTATTTCTTTCTTTTTGTATTTGCACAGTTTGTTGCCTCCTGCACTCTGGTTCAACACTAAAGTTGGGCAGTCTTACATTGATTCTGTTATGGCTATTATTCTATAGGTTTATTGAGGATGCCCACAAGAAAGTGAATCTCAGGGTTGTATATGGTGACGTACATGTATTTTTATAATAAATTTACTTTGAACCACTGACCAGACCATCCCCCGGACAAGCTCCTGAATGTGGATTCTTAAAACAAAAGCACTGAAGATAGTTGACATCTATTGCTGGCAAGAGTTTTGTCACCGAACACAGAAGCAGGGTAGCCTCTTGGCCATTTGCTCAGTGATATTTTGGGTGGCATGGCAGCCTCATGCTTTACAATGCCAGCGAGAAGTTTAGGATTCAATACCCGCTGCTATCTGCAGGGGGTTTGTACGTTCTCCCCGTGACTGTGTGGGTTTGTTCCAGATGCACCAATTTCCTCCCACACCCCAAAGCCGTATGGTTAGAGTTAGTATGTTCACTTATTTATTGAGATAGAGTACAGAACAGACCCTTCTGACTCTTCGAGCCACGCCGCTGGAAACCCCCTTGGCTTCCATTTTAGGAACTTCACTTCCTTTCGTATTATCTAAATTGAATAGATAAATGGTTAATCCAATAATTAAACATACATTACGAATATGGTTTCAATTTCATAACTTCTTTGGTTTGAACAAATTTATATTATCAAGCCCTATTATATCTAATTTTTTTTCAACCCTCAGTTATGGACCAAGCCTTTTTGATATGGAAAATGAAAGGTATAACATGTTTTCGTGACTTATTTCTGGATAACTGTTTCATGTCTTTTGAACAGTTATCTAATAAATTTAATTTGCCCAGATCCCATTTTTTTAGATATTTACAAATAAGAACCTTTTAAAATACAACGTTGCCTACCTTCCCGATCTCATACCCTACTGATATCATCAATAAAATTTTAGGTTTAAATCCCTTTCAGAAGGGATTAATAGCATCTATTTATGATATAATTATGAAATTACAGCCAGGTATATCTGATAAAATTAAAAATGAATGGGAAAGGGAACTTCAACATTGCTTACCCATAGAGAAATGGGATAAAATTCTTCAATTAGTCAGTTCTTACTCTATATGTGCCAAACATACATTAATACAATTTAAAATAGTGCATAGGGCCCATATGTCTAAAGATAAACTAGCTCGTTTTTATTCCCACATAAACCCTATCTGTGACAGATGTCACTCTGAGGTGGCTTCCTTGACTCATATGTTTTGGTCCTGCCCTCTTTTGGAAAAATTCTGGAAAGATATTTTTGATATTATCTCAACAGTTTTGTGTTTTGATTTACAACCCCACCTTATTACGGCAATTTTTGGTTTGCCAATGATAGAACATAGATTTTTATTCTCTTCAGCCTGTTGGATGATCGCATTTGTTACTTTAATGGCCGGAAGATCCATTTTATTGAACTAGAAGGAGACCAACCCTCCTACCACATCTCAATGGTTTTCCCAAAATATATCATGTTTAAGTTTAGAAAAATCAGAAGTGACGTTTTTGATCCTTCGGTTAAATTTGAAGAGACTTGGAAACCACTTATTCAACATTTTCATATGATGTAATTTGACCTTTTCCGAATCCTTTTTATTAACTTAAGATATATGAATAGAGGAGCGGAGCTGACGACATTACTGAACATGTTCGATTTAAGATATTGGTCTAGCCTTGTTTTGTTCCGTTTGCTTTTTTTGGGGGGTTTAGTATTTAGTTTCTTTTTTGGGGGGGGTGGTTTGGGGTTTTTCTTTGTATTTTTTTTCTTTTTATTTCTTTTTTCTCCATGATTAATTAGATTAAGAGTTTGGAAGTTTATTATACCTGTATTTTGAAATCTTTTTTTGTAGATGCTGATCAACAATAAGATTGTTCCAATCTCTCTGTATCAATATTGTTATTCTGTTTATAATTTTGGAAAATTAATAAAAAGATTTAAAAAGAAAAGAAAGAGAGAAAGAAGGAAAGGAAACCCCCATTCGCCTCACGGGACAACTTACAATGATCAAGTCTTCGGTAAGTCTTCAGACTGTGGGAGGAAACCAGAGCACCCGAAGGAAACCCACATGGTCACGGGGAGAACGTACAAACTCCTTACAGGCAGCTGCAGGAAGTTGTGAGCATGTAATAAATAATTCTGAACCTGTGCTTTCTGGCTTTTGTATTTTCTGCTGAACGGAGGATGGAGTAGGGGGGGGTGCAGTTCTGTGAATGTCTGGTGTGGGTGGGGCCGTTAAGGTCAGGGGAGAGGTAAGTGGCACTGAGATACGTCCAATCACGAGGGACTGAGCGGCCTAATCATTCCGTTTCTGATGTTCCACTCTGCATTGCGTCTCTTTACATTTTGCTGGAGCATTCTCCGTCTGAGCTGATGCAAGAGCACGCCAAAGTTTCAAGGAGAGGTTTGCGGATCCGAGAGTAAATGCCAAGCATTGCGTGTGGCGGTGCTCTGATAAGAACTGGATGAGACATAAACCTGAGGCCGTCTGTCTGAACTGCGACCCACGAACAGGGTGCTGAGCAAAAAGTCAACACAGACTCGGTGGCCAGTTTCCTGCAGCCAGCTGGCTCAGAAAACTCTGACTTTTCCCTATCAGTGGGGCTGAGGATGATCCTCGAAGTTTCTCATCAGGGTGGGGGTTTTGGGGGAAGGATGGTCCTCGTTATCATCGGGGTGGGGTTTGGGGGAAGGATGGTCCTCATTTTTCCTGATTGGGGTGGGGATTTTGTGGAAGAATGGTCCTCGTTTTCCTTTGTCAGGGTGGGGGTTTGGGGGAAGGATGGTCCTCGAATTTCCTCATCGGGGTGGGGATTTTGGGGAAGGATGGTCCTCATTCTCATTGGGGTGGGGGTTGGGGGAAGGATGGTCTTCGAATTTCCTCATTGGAGAGGGGGTTTCGGGGAAGGATAGTCCTCATTTTCCCTCATTGGGGTGGGGCTTTGGGGGAATGATGGTCATCAGTTTTCCTCACTGGGGGTGGAGGCGGAGGATGGTTCACAGTTTTCCTCATCCAGAAGGAGGGGGCTGAATGCGGTTGGAGGAGGATCAACCTCTTTTTACCTCATGGGGGGGGGAAAGAGTATTATCCTCGTTCCACTGACTGAACTTCACTGGGACTCCACCTTGTAGCTCGTTCCTGAAGAAAGCTCCGTTAAGTTTAATATTTTGGAACTGGGAAGTGGGTTACAAGACAGCTGAGAACTTCCTGCACACTCCGCATAGGCAGTATATTTTTTAGCCGCTGCGGTTTAATTTAGTCACAACCTGAAACCCTTTGATCACCTTCAAGCGTACAAACTCAGAGCAACACCCACAAAATGCTAGAGGAACTCAGCTGGTCAGGCAGTGTCTATGGAGGAGAATAAACAGTCGCCCATTCATCAATGACGAACGTTGAGCTCTATAACAACCTACCGATGCTCTCCACTAAAACCAAGGCGAGAAGACTGCAACTAGCGGGGCACTGTCTACGCCACCCCGAGCTACCTGCCAGCCTAGTCATCTTACGGGAGCCCAAGCACGGGAAGATGAACCCTGGGCGCCCTCCCAAGACTATGGTCAACACGCTCCTAGAAGACAGCGGCGCGGCTAATGTAGATGAACTGAACACATTGATGAGGGAGAGGGAGAACTGGAGAGTCCGTCATCGTGTCCGACGCCGGCCCCCTAGGCCTGAGTCGACGTAGTAGTACTAGTAGCATTCATCAGTGCTGGAAAGGAAGGGATAAGGCACAAACAATGGAGATTCTGCAGGTGCTAGAAATCCAAAGCAGCACACACAAAGTGCTGAAGGAACTCAGCAGGCCAGGCAGCATCTAATGAGGCTGGTGGGGTGGTAGGTGAGGACAAGAGGAACCCTATCTCTGGTAGGCTGGAGGGAGGATGGGGAAGAGCAGGTAAGCACGTGGTCGGTGGAAGGGATAAGAAGCCAGATTAAGATGGGGTTGGGGGAGGTAGGTGAGACCAGGTGAAGTGAGAAGCTGGGATGGGATAGGTGGAAAAGGTAAAGGGTAGAAGGAGGAATCCACACTGAAGGCTCTGCACCCTCAAATGGTATTCTCAGCTGATATAAGCAAACATTACCCAAATTGTCAAATTTCTGTCCGTCAAATAGTAAGTGTCCTAAAGAAGGGTCTCAGGCCAAATGTCGACTGTTTATTCATTTCCATAGATGCTGCCTGACCTGCTGAGTTCCTCCAACATTTTGTGTGTGTTGCTTATTTTCCATTGTATGTTTGTGTTTATAAAAAATTACTTTTGCCATTTTAAAAATCAATTTCTGCGCCATTTTCCAATGGGAACCCAAACTGATTTCCCGCTTGTGTGCGAGACTCCCTCCCACTCTAGGTGGTATAGAAGTTGGTGCAATGTCTCCTGCCTTCCTCTGACATTTAAACTTCGCAATCAGGCATCTCATTATTATTCACTCTCTCTGCCAACTGCAGAAAGCTGTGGAAAGATCTCCGTAAAGTGCAGAGCGCAGCAAATGTTGTTTGTTTAAGTGGGTGGTGAGAACTCTGTATCTGAATCAGAAGAGTGCTCTAAATTTGGCACATTCTAATGTTAGAAGTTAAGCCAAACTGACTCGAAGCTCTTGTCGATAATCAATCCCTTGCAATTATTAGACAAATGTGTTTCTTCCACCATTCATTTAGACATTTATTATAGTTTACATCCCTTATTAATTTGCATTTTGTTTGTTTGACCACCCGCCCCCTGTACTGTCATACGGAAGAAACACAGCAATGAAATTTTTTTTTTCTAAAATGCAGACACTGTAAGTTTGAAATTAAATTAAAGAATGCTGGATATGTACAGCAGTTCAGGTGGTATCTGTGGAAGATAAGAGTGGTTTCAAATTGCAGTGAACGTGGTGGAGATCAGACTCTCTCTCCCTCCTTGCGGCTGGAGGACGCTGCTGGAGTCCTGGGTTTTGGGCAAGGTTTAATCAATGTGGTTTGTGGACTGGACTCTGTAGTTCATGTTAGAATGTGTTTCTGGTTTCTGGTCGCTCCTTTTTTGTTGCTATTTAGGGTGATTTTGATCGGGGTGGTCTGGCTCTGCAGCCTGCGGTCAACGAACAACACCATAAGACCATAAGACAAAGGAGCAGAAGTCGGCCATTCGGCCCATCGAGTCTGCTCCGCCATTTTATCATGAGCAGATCCATTCTCCCATTTAGTCCCACTCCCCCGCCTTCTCACCATAACCTTTGATGCCCTGGTTACTCAGATACCTATCAATCTCTGCCTTAAGTACACCCAATGACTTGGCCTCCACTGCTGCCCGTGGCAACAAATTCCATAGATTCACCACCCTCTGACTAAAAAAATTTCTTCGCATTTCTGTTCTGAATGGGCGCCCTTCAATCCTTAAGTCATGCCCTCTCGTACTAGACTCCCCCATCATGGGAAACAACTTTGCTACATCCACTCTGACCATGCCTTTCAACATTCGAAATGCTTCTATGAGGTCTCCCCTCATGCTTCTAAACTCCAAGGAATACAGTCCAAGAGCGGACAAACATTCCTCATATGTTAACCCTCTCATTCCCGGAATCATTCTAATGAATCATCTCTGTACCCTCTCCAGCATCAGCACATCCTTTCTTAAATAAGGAGATCAAAACTGCCCACAGTACTCCAAGTGAGGTCTCACCAGCGCCTTATAGAGCCTCAACATCACATCCCTGCTCTATACTCTATTCCTCTAGAAATGAATGCCAATATTGCATTCGCCTTCTTCACCACCAACTCAACCTGGAGGTTAACAAGGGTATCCTGTACGAGGACTTCCAAGTCCCGTTGCATCTCAGAACTTTGAATTCTCTCCCCATTTAAATAATAGTCTGCCCGTTTATTTCTTCTGCCAAAGTGCATAACCATACACTTTCCAACATTGTATTTCATTTGCCACTCTTTGCCCATTCTTCCAATCTATCCAAGTCTCTCTGCAGACTCTCCGTTTCCTCAGCACTACCTGCCCCTCCACCTATCTTCGTATCATCAGCAAACTTAGCCACAAAGCCATCTATTCCATAATCCAAATCGTTGATATACAATGTAAAAAGAAGCAGCCCCAACACGAACCCCTGTGGAACACCACTGGTAACCGGCAGCCAACCAGAATAGGATCCCTTTATTCCCACTCTCTGTTTCCTGCCAATCAGCCAACACTCTATCCATGTATGTAACTTTCCCGTAATTCCATGGGCTCTTATCTTGTTAAGTAGTCTCATGTGTGGCACCTTGTCAAAGGCCTTCTGAAAATCCAAATATACAACATCCACTGCTTCTCCCTTGTCTAGCCTACTTGTAATTTCCTCAAAAAGTTGTAATAGGTTTGTCAGACAGAATTTTCCTTTAAGGAATCCATGCTGAGCTCTGCCTATCTTGTCATATGCCTCCAGGTACTCCGTAACCTCATCCTTGACAATCGACTCCAACAACTTCCCAACCACCGATGTCAAGCTAACAGGTCTATAATTTCCTTTTTGCTTCCTTGCTCCCTTCTTAAATAGCAGAGTGACATTTGCAATCTTCCAGTCCTCCGGAACCATGCCAGAATCTATTGACTTTTGAAAGATCATTGCTAATGCCTCCGCAATCTCCACAGCTACTTCCTTCAGAACACGAGGGTGCATTCCATCTGGTCCGAGAGATTTATCAACCTTTAGACTATTCAGCTTCCTGAGACATGCATCCTTTAGCCACGTCTCAGTGATGGCCACAATATCATACCTGCCAATCTGCAGCTGTACGACAAGATCATCCACCTTATTCCTTATGCTGCGTGCATTTAAGTATAACACCTTAAGACCAGTATTTGGTACCTTTCGCTTTGATTTCACTGCAACTTTATTGCACTGCAACTCATCCCAATAGCTCCAAATGTGCCCCATCACCTGCCTGTCTTTCCTGACATCTTTACTGCTCACTATCTTAGATTTATTTCTGTTTTCCCCTTCCTCTGCTCTATCATTCCGGTTCCCAATCCCCTGCCAAATTAGTTTAAACCCTCCCTAACAGCTCTATTAAACTTTCCCGCCAGGATATTGGTCCCCTTCGGGTTCAGGAGTAACCTGTCCTTTTTGAACAGGTCATACTTCCCCCAGAAGAGATCCCAATGATCCAAGAATCTGAAGCCCTGCTCCCTGCACCAGTCTCTCAGCCACGCATTCATCTGCCTGATCCTACTATTCTTGCCCTCGCTAGCGCGTGGCACAGGTAGCAATCCCGAGATTACTACCCTGGAGGTCCTGCTTCTCAGCTTCCTTCCTAACTCCCAGAAATCTCTCTTCAGGACCTCCTCCTTTGTCCTATCTATGTCATTGGTACCAACATGTACCAAGACAACTGGCTGCTCACCTTCCCCCTTCAGAATATTCTAGACCCGATCCGCTAGATTGAACTGAACTGAGCTGAAACTGAATATTCCTGGACTGTTTTGATAACTGACTCATTTAATGTTTTATGTCCTGTGTTTTTTCACTCTTTTTTGACATTTGCACAGTTTGTTTCCTCCCCGGGGGGGTTTAATGTTTTTCTTTGAATGGGTTCCATGGTTTTCTTTGTTTTGTGGCTGTCTGTGGGATGATGAATTTCGGGGTTGTATACTGCATACATGCTTTGATAATGAATGTTCTTTGAATCATCACTATGTGCTGTGTCATACTACATAGGCAGTCATGATCTCATGACCATGATTGTTCTTGGCAATCCTTCTACAGAAGTGGTTTGCCATTGCCTTTTCCTGGCCAGTGTCTTTACAACAGAGGTGACCCCAGCCAGAGATTGTCTGCCTGCCATAACCAAGACTTGTAATATGCACCAGCTGTTCGTACGACCATCCACCCCCTGTTCCCATGGGGGTGGAGGGGGTGGCTAAGCAGGTGCTACACCTTGTCCTAGTGGAGGGAAGGGGCGCCTTACACCTCCTTCAGTCCTTCAGTAGATACTTAGCTCCAGCCCTCCACCCAGGGGTGGAGATGGGCCAGCCAGAAGGAAATATCTTCGTTGTCTAAGACCAGGACAGATGGGGGGGGGGGGGAGGAAGTTGGAGAGCAATTATATTTCCAAACAAGAGAAAATCTGCAGATGCCGGAAATCCAAGCTATACACACGCACAAAGTGCTGGAGGAACCCAGCAGGCCAGGCAGCATCGATGGAAAAGGGTACAGTCGATGTTTCGGGCCGAGACCCTTCAGCAGGACAGGAGAGGAAAAAAAAGATGAGGTGCCATAGTTAGAAGATGGAGGGGAGGAAGAAACACAAGGGAGTGATTATATTTCATTAGTTAGCACAGTGTAGTGGGCAAGGTAAACCCACAGAACAGTGATCCTGCAGAAATCATAAGTCGTTTATACCTTGCTAATTTTAGCTTGGATATACAACTGTAAATCCAACTTTACTGCAGGCTTGGTATGGTGACTACTCCGCCCTCATCCTCAGGAAACACGAGAGTGCTGTAGATACATCACAGAATCCAGCCTTGCCACTGCGCACTCTGTCGGCACTATGCACTGCCTTGGTAACGCAACCAACATAAGCAAAGACCCCCTCCCCCAACTCCATGTAGTCTCCCTTCTCCCATCGGTCAGAAGATACAAGAACCTGAAAGCAGGCACAAAGCTCGAGGACAGCTTTTCTTCTGCTACTAGCAGACTCTTGAAGCGATCTCTTAGACAAGATGGATTCTTGGCCTCAGTCTACCTTGTTACGATCTTGCACTTCATTGTTTACCTGCACTGCACCTTCTGTTGCTTTTACACTCCAGTTTTCATTGTTATTGTTCTCCCCTTGCTCTGTGTAATGAATTGATGTGTTAGAAACAAGCTTTTCACTGTACCTAGGTCGATGCAAATGATAAATGAATTCCAATAGTTTCTACAGAGTGGTGACTGACTGGAACACAAATTCCAATACAGCTTCGACACAGAATGGTGACTGACTGGAACATGTCACCAGGGGAGCCTGTGGAAGCAGGTGTGACAGCGACACATAGACACATGAAAAGGCAGGGAACTGGAGTATGCTGACAACCAGCAGGCAGATGGAATTAGCTTAGATCAGCACCCTCGTCACCGCAGACACGATGGGCTGAAGAATCTGCCCCTGGGTTGTACTGTTCCATGTCAACAGACATTTAACCAAGACTCTGGCTGCACTGGGACTGGTTAATGTGGAAGTTCAAGTTGACCATCAAACTTGTTCCCTGATCAATGTTAATCTCTCAACAGTTAGGAAAAGGTTATCTGGCCAGGGGTAGGGTATTCAGTACATCTTCTACAGACATCCCACTTGCTTCCTGAAACACTCAAAGCAATACGCAAGAACAAACAGCAGCCAAACAATGTTATGCTGATCTAATTCAATTAGTAATTAAATGTCTAATTAAGCCAACTCCTTCTGCCTACACAATGTCAAAACCTCACCATTTTCTGTACTTCCACATGCCTGAGAATCTCTTAAATGCTACTCCTGTACTTGCCTTCACTGCCACCCACCGCTGTTACAAAACTCACCCCTCATTTCCTTTGAGCTCAAGTCACTTTTACCCAGCCAGTGACCGTTGCCCCAAGTCTCACTGTAGTTAATCAAAAGATTTCTCACGTACATCAAAACAGTGAGAGGCATCATTTCCATCAAAGACTAACACAGTCTGATGACAAGCTGGGGGCAGCCCACAGCTTACTAACCCTAACCTGTACACATTGGTCACACGAGAGGAAACTGCAGGCACCAGAGGAAGCCCACAGGGAGAACACAAACTCTTCAGAGGTGGAAATTTGACCCTGATCTGTGACTGCTAGCACTACATTACAGTCACTGCTATGCCCCTGCACTGCCCGCACCATAAAGAACCCCACTCAGTACTGGGGGTGGGGTGGGGAAGGGGGTCACTGTGACTGACTGCAAAATTTTAAATAATACCAGGTACTCCAGTTTCCTCCCACATTCCAAAGCAGTACTGGTTAGTAGGTTCTGCTAACCCAGCTTGTTCTCCCCTCCCTCCTCCTTACCCCTTCCTTTCCAGTCCTGAAGAAGGGCCTCTGCCCAAAACGTCAACTGTTTATTCATTTCCATAGATGCTGCCTGGCCTGCTGAGTTCCTCCAGCATTTTGTGTGTGCCAGCATCTGCAGAATCTCCTGTGGTTCGGGACAGTAGGTTAACTGGTCACACGGGTGCAAGGGATGGTATGGCTTGTTGTGCAGGAGGGCCAGTTACTGAGCTCTACTCTAACTAAAATAAAACAAGATCAAATAAATTACAGGTTCACATATTTATATCTCATTAAAAATGCCAGTTTATTGAATGCAAAAAATGCACAGTATAAAAAATTGTTTACAGGGTACCAGAACAGTACAACAATACAACTCTGCTGCACAGTAGCAAACTGAAGACCAACCATAGCTCCTACAAGGAGTAGCTGGCAGATCATTATCCAAGTCTATGGAGGCTGCTCTGCAGCCCAGCTCTCTCCTGCCTCACCAGGAGGGTCATAACGCAGGCTTGCGATACCGCTTTGGGCTCAGTTTCTCCTTGTCGTTCAGTTTCTGCAGATCCTTGCGCTGGGCTTGGGGCGGTCGGGCTTCCTGCATCCGCTCCTCTGCCTCGCCGGATGCGAATGGGGAGCACACTGTCTCCACCAGCCCCACCACCACCCCGAAGAACGCCAGCACCGTGCCAATCGCATAGATCTTCAGCATCTTCCTGTTGGGCCGTTGGCCCAGCATCTCCCGGGCAAAAGGGATCAACTCATTCATCGTCTCCATCAGGATTCTGGAATAAAATTCAAGGACATTGATAATCCTCAAACATCACAAAATTAAAAACCCAGTCCTTGTAACTGTCCTAGACTCTGTACATTCCATCACAGGCACTAGCCTCCCCACCATTGAGAAAATCTTCAAGGTGGTAACATCCATCATTAAGGACCCTCATCTCCTAGGACATGCCCTCTTCTCATTACTACTACCACAGGGGGATATAAGAGTCTGAAGACCCCCAATTCAGTGATTTAGGAACATCTTCCCCTCTGCCATCTGATTTCCAAACAATGTGCACCCATGAACATCATCTCTTTTTTAAAAAAAAGTCTTTTGTAACTTAGTTATTTTCACATTTCACACTGCACTGCTGTAAAACAGTGGAGGACAGAGATAAAGGTACTGCCAGACTCAGGTTCGTGGACCAGGAACACAGAGGTACAGGGTGTGGGGGCAGAAAGAACCACCTCACTTGGTTGGTGCAACTGTAACAAAACCCAATTCCCCTCGGGATCAATAATGTATGTCTGTCTGTCTGTCTGTCTGTCTATCTATCTATCTCCTGTGGTATCCACTCTTCCCTCACCAGATACCTCAGAACCAGACCAAGAGCAGGTCAGCTTCCCTGCACCCACACCAAGGGGCCACCGAACAAAGCGTGTACACAGTGAGGTGAGATTTCCACTGCCCACGTCTGAGTAACTGACCCTCTGGAGTGGGCTGGAGGCTTGTGATGGCAATCTATAAGGTACAAGCCATTCAGTTCACCGTTCATACTATCAGCTGTCCATCTACACCAGCAATCTCATTTATTCTCCCAACTCACTCTCTCTCCCCTCCGTCTCTCGCCTCACTCCGGGAGGTGGGGGACCCCCGTAGTCACAGGGGGAGCCCGCAGACTCCACCCCGACAGCGCCCGGGATGAGGACCGAACACGGGGCTCGGCACCGCCCACTACAAAGCGAGGGCGGCCCTTCAGCCCCTCAACCCGTAGGTTCACCATCTCGGGGAGAAAGTAGGTCGGTCCCCGGAACCCTCACCCCAACGCTGGGATCTTGCCGTGCCTCCTGTGTGGATGGAGCGCGGGCTCACCTGCTCGATGCCTCGGACGAGTGCGGTGCGTCTGCGAGCCGGTAACGTTCCGCACACCAGAGGCTCCGAAGCCGCTGGTCCTTCCCAGCCCGGCATCGCTGCTTTTATACCGGGCAGCAGGCTCGGCGAGCCCGCGGCGGGAACGCCCAAGCTGACGCAATGCCCGCGCCTTGCACGTGCACGCTGTCTCGATCCCGCTGCTCCTCCCCCACCTCCACCCCTGGGCTCAGTCCCAGTGAGGAGAGGGGTCAATCCCTCTCTTCCCGTGTGTCCTCACTCTCCCCCTACTCCCTCAAGTCCATCTCCTACCCTCCTTCCCTCACCCTCCCCGCTCCCCCTCCCGCCAACTTCCTCTCCCTCAAGGTTCACCTCCCACCCTCATTCCCTCACCCTCCCCTCTCCCCCTCCCGCCAACTTCCTCTCCCTCAAGGTCCACCTCCCACCGTCCTTCCCTCACCCTCCCCACTCCCTCAAATCCATCTCCCATCCTCCCTCCCTCACCTTCCCCACTCCCTCAAGTCCACCTCCCATCCCCCCTCCCCACTTCCTCCAACTCTCTCCCTCAAGGTCCACCTCTCATCCTCCCTCCCTCCCCACTCCCTCAAGTCCACCTCCCATCCTCCCTCCCTCACCTTCCCCACTCCCATTCCCCTCTCCCCCTCCTGCCAACTCCCTCTCCCTCAAGGTCCACCTCCCACCCTCCTTCCCTCACCCTCCACCACTTCCATTCCCCTCCCCACTCCAGCCACTTCCTTCTCCATCAAGGTCCACCATCCATCCTCCTTCCCTCACCCTCCCCACTCCCGCCAACTCTCTCTCCCTCAAATCCACCTCCCATCCTCCCTCCTCCGCTCCCATTCCCCTCTTCCCCTCCCCACTCCCGCCACCTGCTTCTCCCTCAAATCCACCTCCCACTCTCCTTCCCTCACCCTCCCCACTCCCATTCCGCTCTCCCCCTCCCCACTCCCGCCACCTGCTTCTCCCTCAAATCCACCTCCCACCCTCCTTCCCTCACCCTCCCCACTCCCATTCCGTTCTCCCCCTCCCCACTCCCGCCACCAACTTCTCCCTCAAGGTCCACCATCCATCCATCCTTCCCTCACCCTCCCCACTCCTTCCAACTCTCTCTCCCTCAAGTCCACCTCCCATCCTCCCTCCACCAGTCCCCTACCCTCTCCACTCCTTCCAACTCTCTCTCCCTCAAGGTCCACCTCCCATCCTCCCTCACTTAATCTCCACCACTCTCCTTCCCCACTACAGCTCCCCTTCCCTCACCCTCCCCCACTCCTCCACTCCCCTCATTCACTCTCAACCAATTCCCATTCCTTCTTCCACTCACCCTTCCCCTCCCCATTCCCCCATTCATCCTCACCCTCCTCCTCTACTCCCCACCATTTCCCTGCCTCTCTCCCCTACACTATCCCCTACACCCATCCCTGCTCTTCCCTCCCCCAACTCTTCCCCACTCCCAGTTCTCACTCTCTCTCCTCCCACTCCACCTCCCCATGCCCTGTCCCAGCTCTCCTCCCACTCCCCTTCCACCAACTCCCCTCCGCTCCCCCGCCACCCCGTCCCTGCTCTCCCCCTCCCACTACTTCTCCAGCTCCCACTCCCTCCCCCACCACTCCTCCACTCCGTTCTCTCTCTCTCCTCTCCCTCCACTTTCCCCACTCCCTGTCTCTGCTCTCCCCCTCCCACTCCTGTTCCCTCACTCCCCACCTCCCCCCCCCCACTCACTGTACCTCATACTAAGCTGGGCGACAGTGTTAGCTGTGAGGAGGATGCTAAGAGGATGCAGGGTTACTTGGACTGGTTGGGTGAGTGGGCAAATTCATGGCAGATGCAATTTAATGCGGATAAATGTGAGGTTATCCACTTTGGTGGCAAAAACAGGAAAACAGATTATTATCTGAATGGTGGCCGATTAGGAAAAGGGGAGGTGCAACGAGACCTGGGTGTCATTACACACCAGTCATTGAAAGTGGGCATGCAGGTACAGCAGGCGGTGAAAAAGGCGAATGGTATGCTGGCATTTATAGCGAGAGGATTCGAGTACAGGAGCAGGGAGGTATTACTGCAGTTGTATAAGGCCTTGGTGAGACCACACCTGGAGTATTGTGTGCAGTTTGGTCCCCTAATCTGAGGAAAGACATCCTTGCCATAGAGGGAGTACAAAGAAGGTTCACCAGATTGATTCCTGGGATGGCAGGACTTTCATGAAAGACTGGATGAACTAGGCTTGTACTCGTTGGAATTTAGAAGATTGAGGGGGGATCTGATTGAAACGTATAAAATCCTAAAGGGATTGGACAGGCTAGATGCAGGAAGATTGTTCCCGATGTTGGGGAAGTCCAGAACGAGGGGTCACAGTTTGAGGATAAAGGGGAAGCCTTTTAGGACCGAGATTAGGAAAAACTTCTTCACACAGAGAGTGGTGAATCTATGGCATTCTCTGCCACAGGAAACAGTTGAGGCCAGTTCATTGGCTGTGTTTAAGAGGGAGTTAGATATGGCCCTTGTGGCTAAAGGGATCGGGGGTATGGAGGGAAGGCAGGTACAGAGTTCTGAGTTGGATGATGAGCCATGATCATACCTAATGGCAGTGCGGGCTCGAAGGGCCGAATGGCCTACTCCTGCACCTATTTTCTATGTTTCTATGTTTCTCCCGCAATCTCTTCTCTTGCACTACCTCCCTCCAGCATCCCCTCCCTTCCTTCCCTCAGCCCCCACTCCCACTCCCCCGCCCTGTGCCCTCCTGCACCCCACACCTGTCCCCACCCAGGGGAGAGGAGCTCTTCCCCCCACCCCCCACCCACACTGAAGTGCGAGGCAGTGACGTTGAGGAAGTCCCCGGGTTACAACAGGTCCGTGCCTGAGAACTGACGTTTCCTGAACTGTGGGCGAGGAGGAAGTGAACAGTGACAGGGAAGTGAGCAGGCGTGGGAAGAGTGCGCCTCACTGACTCAACAAGTAATTGAATCAGCTGGGCAAGGAAACCCACACAGTCACGGGGAGAATGTACAAACTCCTTACAGACAGTGGCAGGAATTGAACCCTGGTCAGAAGCTGGGGGTTCCTGTAGAGACTGACTCAGCCCTGACCTCTCCCCCATCCCCCAAACCCACGTAGTACAGGTCAAGAGTGTGAACGGGGCACTCTCCAGTTGTCTGGAAAACCACAATGGCAACAGCTCTAATGAAGGTGGATGCCCTCCAAGAAAACCAGCTTACTTAATGGGCAATGCTGGAGGAACTCAGCAGGCCAGGCAGCATTTATAGAAAAGAGTAAACAGTCAACGTTTTGGGCCGAGACCCTTGATGAGTTCTGATGAAGGGTCTTGGCCCAAAATGTTGATTGTTTACTCTTTTCCACAGATTATGCCTAACCTTCTGAGTTCCTCTAATATTTTGTGTGTGTTGCTTTGGATTTCCAGCATCTGCAGATTTGCAGGTGTTAGTAATTCTCAATGGGGACATCCACGTACCACGCTGAACATCCTTTCACCACCAGCGTGCACTGATTGCGGTGAATCATTATCAAGTGCAAAATGCATATATGTCGCCATATACTACCTTGAGATTTATTTTCTTGCAGACATTCACAGAAAATAAAGAAATTATTTATTTCTTTGGTGGAGAGTAGTGAAGAGGGTTGAAGAGGGCTTTGCCTACAACCATCAGGCTCCTGAACCAGTGTGGATAACTTCACTCACCAGGGGTTCCCAGCCTTTTTGTTATGCCACGGACCCCGGGGGGAAGCCCCTGGTCTATAACTTGTGGAGTCAGCCCGTTGATTAGGTGAGTGAAGTTATCCACGCTAGTTCAGGAGCCTGATGGTTGTAGGCAAAGACCGCCCCACCACTGAACACATTTAGGAGTGCCACCATAAGAAAGCAGAAGCCATCATTAAGAACCCCCACTATCCAGATTGTACCCCACCAATCCTAATGCTGCCATTGGGAAGGAGATGCAGGAACCCTGGATCCCACACCACCAGGTTCAGGAACAGTTATCACCCTACAACCATCAGTGTGGGTAACTTCGCTCACTCCAACTCTGAACTGAATCCACACCCTATGGACTCACTGCCAAGGGCTCTACAACTCGTGTTCTCAGTATTATTTATTTATATTTTCACAACCTGACCTGTTTTGGACATTAATTGTTTGTCAATCATTATGTGTACTATTATTAAGTGTACTATTTCATAAATTATATTGTATTTCTGCCAAAGGGTTTCAACCCGAAACGTCGACCTTACTCTTTTCCGTAGATGCTGCCTGGCCTGCTTGTGTTTTGCTTGGATTTCCAGCATCTGCAGATTTTCTCTTGTTTCTATTGTATTTCCCTGTAAATACCTGAAAGAAAATTAATCTCAGGATTGTATATGATACCATATACATATACTGTATAAGCTGTGCAGGATCAACTTCTTCCCCTCTGCCATCCAATTTCCAAATGGACATTGAACCCATGAACACTACCTCACTACTTGTTTATTTCTATATTTTGCTCATTTAATTGAACTATTTTTTATATATATACTTACCATCATTCATGGTTTTTTTCCCTATTATTCTGATGTGCATTGTACTGCTGCCACAAAGATAACACGTTTCATGACATATGCGGATGATTAAATCTGAGTCTGATTTTCTGATAATAAAATTATTTTGATGTGACTGTGCTGGTTCTCCTCACTGATTTGGAAATGTTTAATCATTCCATCACTGTTGCTGGGTCAAAGTCCTGGAGCTCCCTCCAGACAGCACTCGAAGCATATTCATAGAAACATAGAAACATAGAAAATAGGTGCAGGAGTAGGCCATTCAGCCCTTCGAGCCTGCACCGCCATTTATTATGATCATGGCTGATCATCCAACTCAGAACCCCGCCCCAGCCTTCCCTCCATACCCCCTGACCCCCGTAGCCACAAGGGCCATATCTAACTCCCTCTTAAATATAGCCAATGAACTGGCCTCAACAGTTTCCTGTGGCAGAGAATTCCACAGATTCACCACTCTTTGTGTGAAGAAGTTTTTCCTAATCTCGGTCCTAAAAGGCTTCCCCTCTATCCTCAAACTGTGACCCCTCGTTCTGGACTTCCCCAACATCGGGAACAATCTTCCTGCATCTAGCCTGTCCAATCCCTTTAGGATCTTATACGTTTCAATCAGATCCCCCCTCAATCTTCTAAATTCCAACGAGTACAAGCCCAATTCATCCAGTCTTTCTTCATATGAAAGTCCTGCCATCCCAGGAATCAATCTGGTGAACCTTCTTTGTACTCCCTCTATGGCAAAGATGTCTTTCCTCAGATTAGGGGACCAAAACTGCACACAATACTCCAGGTGTGGTCTCACCAAGGCCTTGTACAACTGCAGTAGTACCTCCCTGCTCCTGTACTCGAATCCTCTCGCTATAAATGCCAGCATACCATTTGCCTTTTTCACCGCCTGCTGTACCTGCATGCCCACTTTCAATGACTGGTGTATAATGACACCCAGGTCTCGTTGCACCTCCCCTTTTCCTAATCGGCCACCATTCAAATAATAATCTGTTTTCCTATTTTTGCCACCAAAGTGGATAACTTCACATTTATCCACATTAAATTGCATCTGCCATGAATTTGCCCACTCACCCAACCTATCCAAGTCACCCTGCATCCTCTTAGCATCCTCCTCACAGCTAACACTGCCACCCAGCTTCGTGTCATCCGCAAACTTGGAGATGCTGCATTTAATTCCCTCATCCAAGTCATTAATATATATTGTAAACAACTGGGGTCCCAGCACTGAGCCTTGCGGTACCCCACTAGTCACCGCCTGCCATTCTGAAAAGGTCCCGTTTATTCCCACTCTTTGCTTCCTGTCTGCTAACCAATTCTCCACCCACACCAATACCTTACCCCCAATACCGTGTGCTTTAAGTTTGCACACTAATCTCCTGTGTGGGACCTTGTCAAAAGCCTTTTGAAAATCCAAATATACCACATCCACTGGTTCTCCCCTATCCACTCTACTAGTTACATCCTCAAAAAATTCTATGAGATTCGTCAGACATGATTTTCCTTTCACAAATCCATGCTGACTTTGTCCGATCATTTCACTGCTTTCCAAATGTGCTGTTATCACATCCTTGATAACTGACTCCAGCAGTTTCCCCACCACCGACGTTAGGCTAACCAGTCTATAATTCCCCGGTTTCTCTCTCCCTCCTTTTTTAAAAAGTGGGGTTACATTAGCTACCCTCCAATCCTCAGGAACTAGTCCAGAATCTAATGAGTTTTGAAAAATTATCACTAATGCATGTAGATTGCATGCATAACTACATGTAGATTGAAGTCACCCATTATAACTGCTCATATTCAGTAGAAGGACTGCAGCATTGGGGTGGAGATACGTCTCTACCAAAGGAGGTGTAAGGCACTCCTTCCCTCCACTAGCCTGTGGGTCACCCTTGGACAAGGTGTAGCACCTGCTTAGCACCCCCGCCCCCAGTGGTCAGGGTCACATGAAGCTGTGGGAGCAGGTGCTCGATGGTCAAACAAGCAGCTGGTGCATAGCACAAGTCCTGGTTATGCTCCCACTGTTGCCAGGCAGACAATCTCTGAAGAGTGTTGATATTGGCTGAGGTCAGCCATCTTGTAAAGACACTGGCCTGGAGAAGGCAATGGCAAACACTTCTGTAGAAAAATTTGCCAAGAGCAATCACAGTCATGGAAAGACCATGATCACCGACATTAAATGACGCAGCACTCGATGAAAAACACTGCACAGGATCAGAAAAAGCTGCAAAAAGTTGATAACTCAGTCAGCTCCATCAGCATTGAGACCATTTCAAAAGGCGATGCCTCAAAAAGTCAGTGTCCATCATTGCTGTGTATTTAATAATTCAATAATATTTGAGTAATCTTGTTTATATACATTGCTTGATTAACCATTCTTATTCCTTTAAATAATTCAATACGCTTTATGTACAAAAATGCGTGAATTTCATATGTCATTGCACTACCACATGATACGTGCGTGCCTTGCCTAAGTAGAGGTAAAGTTAGACCCACATCTGTCTCTTCTTATGACTTAGTTTAATGTTCTGAAGTTACAAAACATACCAATCATTAAGGATCCCCAGCACCCAAGACATGTCCTCTTCTCATTGCTAATATAAAGGAGGTGGTACAGGAGCCTGAAGACACACAGTCAATGTCCCAGGAACAAATTCTTCCCTTCCATCATCAGATTTCTAAATGGAATCTAAACTCATAGTACCTCAATATTCCTTTCTTGTTTTTTTACCCTTTGCACTACTTGTTCAATTTAATTTATAAATTGTGTGTGTGTGTGTGTGTGTGTGTATATCTTATCATTATTTATAATTTTTATTATATATTGCACTGTACTGCTGCCACAAAACAACATATTTCACAACATATGCCAGTGATACTAAACCTGATCCTGGATTCAACTTGACAGAAAAAAATATTGAAAACATTTAAGTTAAATTTTTACTTGCAATTTATCCATGAAAATCTGTGAGCAACATGCCCCTGAACTTGGTAAACAGTTTAGTCACATAGCCTTTCACACCACAGAACTGTCACATTCTGTAAAGCAGACCAGGTCCCATGGTACAGTGGCAATCAATACACAACGTCCTTGTTCTTTTCCAAGCCGCGTACGTGAAAATGAGCCAGTTCATCAAGCAGGAGGGAGAGAGGGAGACAGATGCAGATGTCTTGGACAAGGATTGTTTGTCAAGAATGTCCCCCCTGTTGGTTACATAATAAATACGTTCTCCAGAGGCCAAGGATAGATCTGGTAGAAGTTCACAAGAATATGAGAGGTATCGATAGAGTGGAGGGCTGGTATCTTTTTCCTAGGTTTGTAATGTCTAATATTGATTCCTTGTACAGCCAGGGCAGTAATGGCGACAAGCTTCCACTGCCTATTAAATGCTCCCAATGACTTGGATCTCAAACAGCTTCTGACAACCAAGTCCACACGTGGTGTTCATGTGCGGCCTAGCTATGAAGCTCAGCAGAACTGTTTCTACTGACAGGAGAAGGGGCAAAAGCGGGTTACTGGCACCTTAAAACCAGTCGCTTCAGGCAGATGGGGTTGTCTGCCGTGGTTGGCAGCTCATCTAGGAGAAGGAAAACTCTGATTTTGAAGCTCTGCTGCTTTGCAGAGATACTCACCCATGGAGAAGGCTTTGGGAGTAAACTCCGAGGGAAAAGTCTGGAGCTTGGAGTCCTTATGGCAGTTCAATGCCTTCTGGTGCCAATCTGCATGGGTCCCTGTTGTTCATCAGCTGCTTGGAGAGGGGGAGCTTCCTACGTGGGCAGCAGCTCGCATTCCATATAATGGCTTACATACCTAGACAGCTAGGACATAACATCCGAGTCAACCCTGATGAACAGAGACCTCAACAACAATATCTAATATTAGAGAGCATGCACTTAAGGTGAGAGGGGGTAAGTTTAAAGGAGAAGTTATGGGGCAAGTTTTAATTATCCAGTAGGTGTCAGGAATACACTGCCAGGGGTGGTAGTGGAGTTTTTGGCACATTATCTAAAAGATGTGCTAGGATGTCCCAGAGAAGAGGAGGGATTTCTTCAGCCAGAGGGTGATGAATCTGTGGAATTCATTGCCACAGACGGCTGTGTCATTGGGTGTATTTGATAGATTTGTGATCCATAAGCGCATCAAAGGCAGGAGAAAGGGGCTAAGAGGGAAATAAATCAGCCATGAGGGAGGGAGGGAGGGAGGAGAAGATGGCGGCGCAAATACAGCGCACGCGACCGGTCTGAAATGATATAGTATTTGTAAGTAGGATGCCGTGCACAATCCTGATTTGATGGAGACAGATGTGAGAAGCACGGAGGAACATCTGGAGAAACTTCTGAATTGCCCGCTTCGCTGCCGCCGCTACTGTGCGATCGAGAATCTCCGGAGGGGAAGGCCCCAAATCTTCGGCTTTGCCTATTGCCTGTTGCCGGGGCCGGGGTCAAAGCGCTCGGCAGAGATGGTGCTCGGTGCTCGGTGTCAGAGGGCTGGTCGGAGGCTCGAAGTTTTCGGACGGACTCAAGAGTCGGCTGTGGTCGGGTGCTTCCAGGGTGCTGCATTGGCAAGTTTGCGGCGCTGGAAGCTCATGGCAGGGAGAGTTTCTCCCTTCTACCATCTGCATGAGATGATGGGACTTCGAGAGACTTTGATACTTTTTTTTACCATGCCCATGGTCTGTTCTTATCAAATTCCGGTATTGCTTTGTACTGTTGTAACTATATGTTATAATTATGTGCTTTTTGTCAGTTTTTTTAAGTCTTGGTCTGCCTTGTGTTTCTGTGATACCGTTCTGGAGGAACATTGTATCATTTCTTAATGCATGCATTACTATATGACAATAAAAAAGGACTGAGTGTCCTCATATACTAATCTAACCAGCCATGATGAAATAGGGGAGCAGACTCAATGGGCCGAATGGCCTAATTCTGCTCCTATGTCTTATGGTCAAGATCAAAAGAGGTGTTAAAGAGGCTCTTAGATAGGCACATGAATTGCCGCGAGTGGAGGGCGTAGTTAGAATGGATGAGTTTAGTTAGATATCTCATTGCTAATTCAACGTGTATGGTAGATCATTGTGGGCAGTACTCTACTCTGCGCAGTGGGAGGAAGGGGGCGGGGGTGTTGCTATAGGATCTCCATCCATGTACATCTCAAGTTTCAGAAAGCAGGTGGTGACTACCAGCAGATCAAAAGGGGTCTCATTCTCTCTGGAGATCTCCAGCCAGGGTTCTCCTCAAGGGCGGCTGGATGGTTCCGATGCCTAGGGGGTGGGGTTCTCGCTCTCTAGATATCTCTAGCCAGTGTTCACCTCAAGTTACCGCTGGGGAGGGAGAGCTCCACTGGCTTCACAGCGTTAGCAGATTCACACCATGAACTGAGGCCACTCGGTTCATTGAGACTGTACTGACCACATGTAAGAGCCTTCCATCCTCCATTACAGTGCTGCAGATCCTAGTTGTTCAGATAGTCATCTATTAAAGGCAATAGGTGAACCTGCCTCCATTTCCCAGTAATGCACCTTGTACAGTAATGCCTTTATCTCACAACATGTACAAAGGTGTTGGAGGAAATCAGCAGTATCCATGGAGAGAAATAAACGGTCGGCGTTTCGCAGGGAGACCCTTCATCAGGACTGGAAAGGAATGGGGCAGATGTCAGAATAAGAAGGTGGGTGGGTGGAGTGGGGGTTGAAGTAAAAAAGCTGGGAGAGGATAGGTGGAAGACAAAACGGGCTGAAGAATTGGTCCTTCAACCTTTGGACTCAATTTCAAAGACTCTTCATCTCATGTTCTCGATATTTATTGCTTATTTATTGATTATTATTATTTCTTTCTTTTTGTATTTGCACAGTTGTCCTTTGCACATTTGTTGTTAGTCTGTCTTGTGTGTGGTTTTTCGTTGACTCTATTGTGTTTCTTTGTAGTTACCTTGAATGCCTGCAAGAAAAGGAATCTCAGGGTAGTATATGGTGACATATATGTATTTTGATAATGAATTTCCTTTGAACTTTGAACTTTTTAAACTTTGTAATCTGATAGGAGAGGAGCGTGGACCATGGGAGAAAGGGGAAGAGGAGGGGAATCAGAGGGCGGTGAGGGGCAGGTGAGGAGAAGTGAAGGGGTATTCCTTTATCTCACGCTAGCTTGGGTAGCTTTGCTGATCGACGGCATTTTCTGCGGTGGGAACAGATTCTCTTTGCTTTGTTCCCCTCATTATTTTAACCTCCTCTCTATGATCCGCTCAAAAACTTCTCTAAACATTCTTGTCTTCCCCAGAGCGTGGCACGCAGGACTGGATACTATGTTCCAGCTTTGGCATACTCATCCTCCCCGTCACTGACTGTTCGTGCTGCCTCGGGGGAGCAACTGATATGATCAAATGTTCCACCAATGCACAGAGAGAGAGTGAAGAGTTTGTATATGCTGTGACAAATCATTCCATACGTACGGATGGAAGCTGACTTAGCCTGGTGGTACCTGTATTCTGACTTTTGTATCATCTACCCGATGGGGGGCGCAGGCAGGAGAAAGAATGTTTGGGAGAGTAGAGTCCTTGACTATGTTTGTTGTTGTCCCGAGGCACAGGGAAGTGTAGATGAGATGAATGGAGAGCGGGTTATTTTTCTGACGCACTGGGATGTATTCACAGTTTCTTGTGGTCACGGCCACGGTATTTGCCACCCTAAGGAATGGTGCTTGGTGCTACCATCTCTGCTGGGTCCATCCCGTGGAATTGTGAGGGATCAGCCAGGCACGTTGTCTGTCAGGTTAGATTCTGTGAGGAAGGCTGCGGCAGGCTGTTGCTGGTCTCACCTGTGAGATCCCTCTCCCAACGTAGACATGGTCAGGGGATTGAGTTCGAGAGCCATCAGGTAGGGGTGCTATGGTAAAACCCTTGTTAGATCACACCTGAAGTACTGAGTTCAGTTCTAGTCACTTCATTATAGGAAGGACATGGAAGCATTAGAGGGGGTACAGAGGAGATTTACCAGGATTAGAGAGTTTGGCTTAAGAGGAAAGGTTGAATGATCTGGGGCTTTTCTCTTTGGAGTGAAGAGAGGTGAGAGGTGATGACAGACATGTACAAGATGATAAGAGGCATGAATAGAGTGGACAGCCAGAATCTTTTACCCAGGGCTACAATGGACAATACCTCACAGCATCTATTTAACATGAGTGGCAGAACGTTTAGCAGAGATGTCAGAGATAAGTTTTTCACACAGTGTGTAAAATGGGCTGCCAGGGGTGGCGATAGAGGCAGATATAATAGAGACATTTAAGGGGCTCTTAGATAGGCACATGAATGAAAGAGAAATGAAGGGTTATGGCTGTGTAGGAGGGAGGGATTAGATTGATCGCGAAGTAGGTTTATATAGGTCAACACAGCATTGTGGGCCAAATGGTCCTGATGAAGGGTCTCGGCCTGAAACGTCGACTGTACCTCTTCCTAGGGATGCTGCCTAGCCTGCTGCGTTCACCAGCAACTTTGATGTGTGTTGCTTGAATTTTCAGCATCTGCAGAATTCCTCGTGTCTGTGTTATACTGTTCTGAGTTTCAATGTTTCTACCCAGTAATTGGCTGATTGGGTCATTTCAGAATCAACCAGCGAGAAGCTGGGAGGCGATAGGTGGAAATGGTTACGTGCTGAAGAAGAAGGAATCTGACAGGAAAGTATCTGATGGGAGAAAGAGCACCAGAGGGAGGTGATGGGCAGGTGAGGAGAAGAAAAACTTAGATGTAAGAGATTCTCAAGATGCTGGAAATCATGAGCAATGCACAAAATGCTGGAGGAACTCAGCAAGTCAGTCAGCCTCTATGGAGGGAAATACGGGCTGATGTTTTGGGCTGAGACCCTTTCTCAGGACTGGTTTAAAAATTGATTTTAAAACTTGCTTTTAAAAAAAAAGACAGATAATTTTGTATGCCAGTCACAAGGAAGGAACAACTATTCATCCCTACCTGATGTATATAATTTTTTTTAGTATTTTATTTTCCTCTGTAATTTGTTGGAAGCCTCATGTGGTGGAGTTCCACACAGCCTTCAGCACAAAGTTTACCGCAGTGAAATGCCTGCTACCGTGGCATGTTTGTTCACCATAAACAAACCCTTCACCCCAGCTGTGAGACACAGCCTGCTCTTTGAACCACACTTGTTGTTCTACACCTGACAGATGCCCTGGGCCAGACTGCAGGAAGGTTGAAGTATGTGGAAACCGATGGAGGTTTACTGAAACGCTCCCACAAATAGGGCTTCAGTCCCATCTCTAGGCACAGTAGTCAACAGTCTCAGCATCAAGACACCGATTACATCCACTCCATGTGCTTTTTTGTGGAGTATTGAACAAAAGGCATAATAAAAATAACAAAAACAAAATCATCAATACTTAGCTGGTGACACTGCAATAGAAACATAGAAAACCTACAGCGCAATACAGGCCCTTCGGCCCACAATGCTGTGCCGAACATGTACGTATTTTAGAAATTACCTAGGTTTACCCATGGCCCTGTATTTTTAAAAGATCCATGTACCTATCCAGGAGTCTCTTAAAAGACCCTATCGTATCCACCTCCACCACCATTGCCGGCAGCCCATTCCACGCTGTCACCACTCTCTGCATAAAAAATTTACCCCTGACATCTCCTCCATACCTACATCCAAGCACTTTAAAACTGTGCTCTCTCGTGTTAGCCATTTCAGCCCTGGGAAAAAGCCTCTGACTATTCACACGATCAATGCTTTCAGCATCTAATACACCTCTATCTGGTCACCTCTTATATTCCGTCGCTCCAAGGAGAAAAGGCCAAGTTCACTCAACCTATTCTCATAAGTCATGCTCCCCAATCCAGGCAACACCTTTGTAAATCTCCTCTGCACCATTGCTACAGTTTCCACATCCTATAGGTGGCATCGTACTCAATGAAGAAGGTTGTCAAAAATTGCTAGTGGATCTTGATTTGCTGGGTAAGTGGGCCAAGGAATGGCATATAGAGTTTAATGAGGATAAGTCTGAGGTGTTGCACTTTGGAAAGTCACATCCAGATAGGACTTTCACAGAAAATGACAGGGCCCTGATGAACATTGTGGAATGGAGGGACCTTGGCATACAAGTACACGGTGTCCTGAAAGTGGAGTCACTGGTAGGTGAGGAAGAAGGCTGGCCTTCATCAATCAGGGATTTGATATGAAAGTTGGGAAGTCATGGTGCACCTCCAAGAGGACCACAACCTTGTTGTAGGGTTTGGAGGCTTGCGTGCCTCAATAACCCAGAGAGCTATGTCAGCTGGAGCCAGGGCTTTATACTTTGGCTCTTTGTAGGGTCACCCATGCCAAACAGGTCAAAGGGTAGAGGCCAGTCTAAGAGTGGTCCACCAGTCTTCCAGGTTCAGGGGTTCAGCTCAGGGCTAAGAACCCTGACTGGTCAAAAAAAACTGTTACTGAACCGGGAATGAAAAGTCCTTCTACGTCTGAGCACGGCGGTATTTCAGAGCCTTCACCTGGGATTTGCATGATTGACAGCAATGAAAACCAAGAGGAAGCTACTGACAGGATGAAGGAAGCCCTGAACTCCACCAGAGATAGAGGACCTTAATTGCTGCCCTAAACGCCAGCAGCACAATGGGAAGTAAGTAAGACGGTGCAATTGTACACAGTATGGTGAGGCTACACTTAGAGCAGGGATACCGAATCTTTTTTATGCCATGGACGAAAAGATTTACAAAGATGTTAAGATGTTACCAGGACATGAGAGACTGAGTTATAGGGAGATGTTGGACTCTATTCCTCGGAGTGTAGAAGGCTGAGGTGAACTGAAAGAGGTTCATAAAATCACGAGGAGTATCGATCAGGTGAATACACACAGTCTGGTTTCCAGGATTGTGGAATCAAACTAGACGATGTAGGTTTAAGGTGAGAGGGGAAAGATCTAATAGAAAATTCAGGGGCAACGTTTTGCTCAAAGGATGGTATCTACTTGGTTGAGACATCAACAACTTTGAATGACAGTTAGACAGGTATTGGAAAGATATATAGGGCTATAGGCCAAAAGCAGAAAAAAAAGGGATTTGTGTAAATGGGGCATTTTGGTCAGCATGGACTAGTTGGGATGAAAGGCCTGTTTCTGATCAAATACACTTAGTGTCTGCTTTATTGGGTGCACCTGCTCGTTTATGCAAATATCTGTAGGGTTCTCAGTAATATTAGATGGACTGTTACCTGTTAATTGCCTATTACAAAATGGCTTCTCTGAAGTGTTAAAATAAAATGGTTTCTCGTACTGTTAACTGCTGAGTAAGGAGTTCTCTGTGGCAGCATGTTTGGGTTATACTTAGTGATAATGGAAATTGTATTCATTTGCTAGCCAAAGGAAGCCATGTTATGCTATCTTGTATGTGTGTGTTGAGCTGAGGATCGCGGGCTTTTCAGGAGGAGAACCGAAGAGGAAAGACATGCTGGGCACGCTCTGGTCGACCACCATGGTTGGTCCCAGGTGGCAGGTCAAGGAGGTCAGCGGGGATGGAATGGTGGAACAAAGACCCCGTTAACTGAGCTCCAACGGTTGTGCACAAAAGTGGTTGAACTCTGCTAAGTTTGGTGCCTTTTACTTTCCTTTTATATTGTATCTCTATTAATTACACAGTTCCAGTAAGATCTATAAAGTGTAATCTGTAAATCGTACATTGTGTGCTGTCTGATATTTGATGTGTGAGTTTGTACCAGGTGGCGTTACACAGCAACTATGCAAACGTGAGACACATGGTTTGCCAGGCAGACAGGGTTTCCCCTAGGTAAACACGAGCCGATAGCCCTGAGCGTTACATATCTAATCAGCCAATTATTTGACAGCAGCTCAATGGTTCCTTAAGGTTGTTCTAGCTGGGGGGGGGGGTGGTAATGGGGACAAGCTCTCATTACCTATTAAATGCTCCCAATGGTGTGCGCCTCAAATAGCCTCTGACAACCAAGTCCACCTCCTGGCCTTCACGTGTAACTTATTTAACCATTTCTTCAGACAGGAGAAGGGGCAAAGGCAGGTTACTAGCACCTTAAAACCAGTCACTTTGGGCAGATGGGGCTTGTCAGCCATGGTTGGAAGCTCATCGAGGAGAAGGAAAACTCTGATTTCAAACCTCCACTGCTTTGCGGCGCTACCCACTCATGAGGAAGGTTTGGGAGTAAACCCTGAAGGAAAAATCCGGAGCTGGAGTCCCTAAGGCGGACCTACATTGAGTTCAATGCTGACGGGCAACTCCTGCAACGCTGCTGGTACCAAACTGTTTTGGTTTCTGCCGTTCCTTTGGATTAATCAGATGCATGGAAATGGAGAGATTGCTACATGGCAACAGCTTGCTCTCCATATCGTACTGCCCAGGCTTGGGTATCTAGACAGCTAGGGTACAATATCCATAGTCAACTCTGACCGACAGAGGCCCTCTCCTCACCTCACAATGTGTAAAATCATGCAGGCATGGTTAAGTGGTTCAGTTGTTGTTCAGACCAAACATCAGAATGGGGAAGAATGTGATCTAATAGACTTTGACACGGGAATGATGGTTGGTGCCAGACAGGGTGGTTTGAGTATTTAAGAAACTGCTGATCTCTTGAGATTTTCATGCCCAAACAATCTCTACAATTTGCAGAAAATGGTGTAAAAAATTTTTTTTTTAAAAACTCATCCAGTATACAGTAGTTCTGTGGGCTAAAATGCCTTGTTAATGAGAGAGGTCAGAGGAGAATGGTCAGACTGGTTCAAGCTGACAGGAAAGAGACAGTAACTCGAGGAACCATGTGTTACAACAGTGGTGGGCAGAAGAGCATCTCTGAATGCACAACACATTGAACCTTGATGTGGATGGGCTACAGCAGTAGAAGACCGCACCGAGTTTCACTCCTGTATCTAATAAAATGGACACTGACTGTCGTCGTGGCTATCCCTCGAGGTCGAGGATGATGGTCTTCGTTCTGTTGATCTACTTATGGGCTCTCAAGTGGCTTATGAGTCCAATCTTGGAGAAGTGGCCCACAGAGCGAAGATGCCTGTGCCTGTATTTGTTTAACGTGTACTTGATGTTGCACTCCAAGAGGCACACGATACTTCACAAATCAACCAACTGATTCCAATGGCACGGAAACCACGACGATTGGAGCTGATGGATTTGTTGCAGCCTTCATCCGCCTTCACAGCCGTTGAGTTCGAAGTAACTTCGTCCACCTGTTCCACCGTTGAGGTCTTGGTTGGATTGTTCTTTGTCAGGGACCTCACCCTCGACCTTACCGCCATGGGTGACCCTACCAGGAGCATAACTCCAGACGGCATCACTCTCGTGATCTCAGGACCACACAAGCTTCTCCACCACGACAAGGTGACAGTCCACAGAGAAGGATACACTGACTGTATACAGTATCTAAACCCGGTATATAGCATTAGATCTTCTATTTATAAAAGGACCTGCTTCCTGAATTTTTATTTTCAGCTTCAGATTCTTAGATAGTAGAGATGTATTTAATTTTGTTTTGCCGCTATTATTTGTTCCTAGCCCACAGAAAGCAGGATTACACATCTCAGGGAAAGTTTAGAGAAGTAGGTGAAAGTTTACCCATATCTGAAGTGAAACGAGATCCTGCTGTGAATTTCCATTCCCAACCAGTGAGAAGTAAATAAACTCATTCACCCCTCATTACCGACAAACCACCTCTTGCACAACGATGTGGACAAATGTTTTCAGCCTGTTGTTCATCTGGTCCTGAGAGTCCCTAGTCACTTCCACAGAAAGGCTCTCCCAAATCCATGGCCTGCAGTTCGGACTTTATCTGAACTTTGTTCCAATAACCAGTAAAACACTGATGTCTTTTTACTTTGATGAAGAGAGATTCAGAAAACCACTCCAGGATTCTTGAACATTTCTTACACAGATAACTGAATGGTGATCTGTGTGTCATAAACCATGAATTGGAAACAATGGCATCAACAAGTGACATTTACTGAGACTGAAAGAATAGAATCAAATTTATTATCACTGCTTTGTATAATGTCAAATTTGTTGTTTGGAGACAGCAGTACAAGGCAAAGGTATAAAATTGCTATACTTTGTAAAAGACCATAGCTTTCCCAAGGACCTTCTCCCTAGTATGGCAACTTCACACACTTCTGCCCCCTGACACTTTCGAACTTCCGGCATACTGCTAGTGTCTTCCACAGTGAAGACTGATGCAAAATACCGCGTTCACCAGCAACTTTTATGTGTGTTGCAAAATACTTATTCAGTTCATCCATTATTTCCTTGCTCCCCATTACTACCTCTCCAGCATCATTTTCCAGTGGTCCGATATCTATTCTCACCTCTCTTTTACACTTCATATATCTGATGAAAAAGTAAAGAAATAGTGTAATAAAAAGGAAGTAATGAGATGACACACAAAGTACTGCAGGAACTCGTCAGGTCAGGCAGCTTCTAAGGAGAATAAACAGTCGAGGTTTCTGAGTCGTCTGAATTCAGCTTTCTGGGTGTCGTTGTTGACCAAAATCTCAACTGGTCCTTTGAATGAAGACTTGGTCAGGATCAGGTTTAATATCACCAGCATATGTTGTGAAATTTGTTGTTTTGTGGCAGCAGTACATTGCGATATATAATAATAACAAAACTATAAATTACAGTAAGAAATATATATATATAAAGTCCAGTAAGTTGTGCAAAAAGAGAGCAAGAAAAAAGAAAGACGAAATAACGTTGTAGTGTTCATGGGTTCATTGTCCATTCAGGAATCTGATGACAGTGGAGAA